>NW_027507789.1:146445916-146965916 GCF_037356315.1 Lithobates pipiens
ACCGAGAGCATCCAATCTTTCTCTCCTATTGTTAGTAATATTGATTGGAGACTCTCCATCCTGAACGATTCGACTAGAATCATTTGGTTTAACTTTTTTAAGTCCAACACAGGCCTCAGGTCTCCTGTTTTCTTTAACACCAAGAAAAGGGGAGAGTAAAAACCCTCTCCTCTCTGCTCCTGTGGAACCTCTATAATTGCTTGCTTTTGGAGCAACTCCATAATGTATCTGACCAAAAGCTTTCATTTCAGGCGCGAAAAAGGTAGTTTGGTAGGTCTGTAGTGTTTTTTTGGCGGTTTTCGCCTGAACTTCCACCTGTGACCTTGCTGAACGGTGGATATCGTCCAGGGTTCCTTTATTTTGTCTATCCATACTTGGGCAAATAGCCTCAGCCTCGCACCTACTATTGCGGGCTGGGCATGCGTGGCATCAAAAAGATTTTTGTTGGTCTCCCGGAACGGTTGTCTTTGATTTTTGGACTCTCACAAAAGAGGGTTGTGTGCTTCGCCAATTCTGTTTGAATTCTTTCCCGGGTCTATAAGATCTTACGTCCTTACGTCCCGGTACCTTTCTGGCAAATGTCGTCTGAAGGGCGGATTTTTCTGTTGTTTGGATCTTCTGTCCGACGGTATTAGACCCGATTTTCCCCCCGTGACCTTTGATATTGCGGAATCTAATTTTGAACCAAAAAGGTTAGTGCCATCATAAGGGATCTTACACCAGCTGGATTTGGAAGTTGCGTCAGCAACCCAAGGTTTTAGCCAGAGAGCTCTTCTGGAAGTTACTGAGGCTAGCATCGCTCTTGCTGAGGACCGTATAACGTCCACCGCCGCCTCTGCTACGAAATCAACCGCAAGGCTGAGTTCCTGCAGTGCTGAAATAATCTTGTCTTGGTCTGCTGCTTCTACAATAAATTTTTCAACGCCAGACGTCCAGGAGGTGATGGCTCTACCGACCGCTGCTAGAGCAATTGCCGGCCTACAGACCCCCCCCCCCGCTGCTGAATAGGCTTTCTTAAGGTCGAGGTCGATCTTGCGATCCATCACATCCTTAAAGGTTACGGCGTCTTCTATTGGTAGGGTTACATGGCACGCTAAACGCATTAGTGAGGAGTCTACCACGGGAGCGGAGATAAGAGGGTTCACTGCTGGCTCTTTTAGGGGATAGAGCTTTGCTAATCTGTTATTCAAGCCGGACTTCTTTTCTGGTTTTGCCATTCATCTTTTATGAGCTCCTCTAGCTCTTCAATAAAGGGGAAGACCTCAGGGTCTTTTTTAGGTTAGGGAAATATTTCCGTAACTTAGGTGGGACGTCTCTCTCTTCTTCCCAACCGATTGCCTCCTTAACTGATTTCGCAAATGGGTTTATTAATGCAAAGTCGAAAACTGTAGGGGCCAGGGGTTCCTCATCCTCTGGGGAGTCGTCAGGATCCTGAGGGGTGTGAGAAGTTGAGGCTGAGTTAGATGACCTGATTGGATCATATGCTGTCACCTGCAAGATTGTTTCTTTAACCGAGTCTCTTATAATATTGGAAGCTTCTCTAGCGTCAGCTTCCTTGTCTCGAGTTGCTTCCTCCAGACAGATTTGGCAAACAAGCTTACTAGGTAATGCTTGCGCTCCACAGACCCAGCAGGTATTAACCGCAGGATGGGTATGGTGCTCCTCTCGGTGTGGAGATGACGCTTCTCTGCGATGACGGGAAGACCTTGACCGACTACGCCGAGAGTGAGAGTGTCTTGAGGGGGAACGTTCCTTTCTTTTAGAATGGGATGACCCCGATGACCTGCCAGAGCTACCAAAATGAAAGGTATTAATGGCAGTGCTCTCTTTTTCTCCTCTTCACTACTTACCCATCCATACGTCCCCTTACCTTGTAGTTCTGGGATGGTCTACTAAGGCAGCAGTCTCCATAGGGAAGAATAGAGTACACCTGTGACCAGAGGTTTTCAGTGTAAGAGCCAATGCAGAGTATGGGCAGAAGGTGCTGACACAGAAATAAATGGTAAAGTACATAAAGATGATAGAAAAAGGGCTTACCAGAGATCAGGCGGACTTGTCTTGCAAGGCAGCAGGCTGTGTGCAGAGATCAGGATGGTAGATGTTGTATAAAGCACAAGCAGCACTTCAAAATGAAAATGACAGTTTTTAAATAGCCCGCCGTCGCCGGAGGAGTGACGTCACCGCCGCGCATGCGCACTGGCCGGCCGCGCCGCCCTGCGCCATCTTGGATGCTGGCAAATGCAGAGGACAAGGGGAAACGTCACTTCCTGAGCGCCGAGCGTCCGAACGCGGCCGCCATGATGGAGAGGTCACAGGGCTGCGGAACTACAGGGCTCAGGGTGCCCAGAGCGAAAGGAAAGGGAAAAAAAGGAAGAAAAGAGAAAAACGAAAAACAAGCAGAAAGGGAGGCATGCCTGGGAAGTAAGTGGGAACCAAAACAGATAGGGGGGAGACCGCTGCAAACTATTAAAACCTTTTAAAGGTTTTGTCTTTTAAAGGTCTGTTATCTTGCCCCTGAGACCACCAGAGTGGGGCCCCCTGCGTTATAGCTCATTTAGAGACCATACGGACAGGGGCTTCCAGGTAGGATAGGCTGAACCTAGCTGGGGTAGTGCGGTAAGGGGCTCCATTGCTAACCGATCGTAAAACGTGATGTCCCATTCAGGTGAGGAAAAAAAGGAGAATGCAACGGTGGACTCCTCTTCAAATCTTATAGCTAACCAGTCCTATCAGGTTGTGGAGGCGGAGTCACAACCCAGTGTGTGTGCTGCCATGATGCGTCAGGAAAGTAAGTTACAATTAAGAAAATAATGCATTTACAACTTTAAAAAAAAACTTTTTGTCCACAATAAAAAGAAAAAAAATTCTGGAGTCTAGTTAGTGTCCACAGAAATATGAAAATGGAAATTGAAATAGGTTCAGAGACCAATTT
This sequence comes from Lithobates pipiens, assembly GCF_037356315.1. NCBI lineage: Eukaryota > Metazoa > Chordata > Amphibia > Anura > Ranidae > Lithobates > Lithobates pipiens. Next base: position 146,448,849 of record NW_027507789.1, read on the forward strand.
TATTCCAATAAATGTCAGGGGGACAATCTAAAGAGTAGCCAATGTGCTTTGGAGTTCAAAAATGCCCCCTTCATCAGGGCTTGGTTGAAAAGAATGTCCATGAACTAGAAGGGAACAGGATCTTTAATGGTATTTCTCCCAGTGTGATTCCTCAAACACGTTGGATACTCTTTGGTGTAGATCCTCTGGGGTGTAGAAGCCACCTGAGAGGATCAATACCAATAAGATAACCTCAAGCACTATTTTTACACTTTCCTCATCTATCCATACCAGTATTTTTTTTCTTTGGGAAACTTTGGTATCAGTAACAGGCTATGTATGGCCTGATAGCCAAACAACTCTGTAATTCATAAATGCAAGCAATGTATACTTAGATATAAACAATCCAGTAGATTTAGTATGAATAAAATAATTTAATTCAATTAGTCTTCCTAAATCTAGCTGTCTTTCTTCTCAGATGACATCTTATGACCAGGTTCTTTCTCCTCTCACTGTGGAAGCCTCCATTGATATTCGGTAAGTAGGATCAGTGACAATCCCTTGGTAATTCATTGTGCTAACATTATTTGAAATGGGCACTAAAGGAATCTCATTATTAAAGCCTAATTCTATGTTTGAAAAAAATCTCCCCTCCCTAAATTCCACACTTGACATTTAAAAAATATTCAGAGTAAACACAGAACCCTAAATCTGGGAGGTCCATGTCAATTCCACACAGTCAAGTGAAATGCCAGGTGTGTCAGGTCACCTGAGTCCAGGTGGCAGATGCACCCCATTGGGGTCTGGAGTGCACCGCAAGGTAGTGGACCCTACGGCTGACTGCTGTGGATTGAGCTCTAGGTGATACAGGAGAGCAGGTACTCTGTAGTACCAACATGGAGGACACTGGGAGCTAGAGCATGAGATTTCCCTGGGCACAGAATCTAAGAGCCAGCGGCTGTTCACCAGAGGCCCCTCGTGGTGGGGATGGATTTAGCTGCAGTCTGGCTCCAGATCGCAACCCCTCGGGCCTCCAGCTCACGCTCACGGTAGACTACAGGGAGATAGAGATGAAGCAGCAGACTGCAACAACAAAGGATAGTCAGGAGATAGCCAAAGGTCGGAGCAACAAGCAGGTAAGGATAGTCAAGAACAAGCCAAGATCAGTAACTGGAATTAGTTGTAGAAGATACAGCACAGTCACACACAAAAGCCAAACATGCAATATTGATCAGCAGGGCTGGCTTGCAGTACACAGGTTAATATAGAGTTCCCTGATAGGGGCTGGGGAGGAGCCATGCTTTGAGGAGAGATTACATAAGCAGCCAGGTGAGAGTGGCTAGCCTCTTAAGCTGAACACATGGAGAGGCAAGCTGACAGATAAACATTACTGCATATCCATGACAAGGTGCTTCAATTTCTTATCTAGTGGTGCATACTATTGCATAATATGGCACTTGCATAGAAATGTATGAGTGCCATTATATGCAACAGTACACTGTGACCCCAGTGTGATAATGCACCCCTAGGGGGTGTGTCCAAGACAGCCTGGGCTCACATGGAAGGGGCCAAACGATGCTGTTTGTCATTCAGCTTTGAAATGGACAGCAACAAGTGGCCAAGGAGGACTTGGTGGGGGGCTCAGCGCTGAAGCATGTAATACACTAAAAACATGGTGGGTAGAAGCAGATGATTTAATAAATCCATGGGGAATTTCTGCTTGAACTGGTTTTGTGTTTCTACATTGGGAAATGTTTAATATCTTGTTATTTGTGTCAACCTAGGGATGCAATTGCACAGTCACTCTATGCTCTTCTCTTTGAGTGGCTTCTGGAGAAGGGAAATGATTGGCTCAGACCCAAGGAAACTGACAGTTCTTTTGGTATTATTGACATCTGTGGCTTTGAGGTACAGTACAACCATTGTGTTTTCACCATAAAGTGTATGTGAAACCATATTTATTTGTAGTAAATACATTAGGGATAAAATAAAACCCTTATCAAGTTATTATCTTTTCTTTTGGAGGGGGAGGGGATTTCTTTTCCCTTCCTATACTGAAGAAACCATCCACCACAATATGAGGCATAGATGCCACTAGACCTCTGAAGGTATTGTGTGGTATCTGGCACCAGGCTGTCAGTAGCAGATCCTTTAAAGTCTTGTAAATTGTAAATTGGGGCCTCCATGGATTGGATTTGTTCTTCTAGTACATCCCACAAATGCTCGAGATTGAGATCTGGAGAATTTGGAGGCCAGGCCAAGACCTCAAACTTGTTGCTGTGTTCCTCAAACCAATCTTGAATTCATTAGACCATGTCACCTTCTACTATTGCTCTGTGGTCCAGTTCTGATGTTCATGTGCCCATCATAGATTCTTTTGGATGTGGATATTGATCAGCATAGGTACCCTGACTGTTCTGCAACTACGCAACCCCATACATGACAGACTGGGATACAATGTGCTGTGGGTTCTGACACCTTTCAATCAGAACCAGCTGTCAAATGAACCTCTGAAGGGCTCATAAGACATGGTTAGGGAGGTAATTATTAATTTATGTACAATAAGACACTACAGGGCAAAGTTGCTGAAGGCTCGTGACATCTCCACTTGTGGATTGGGGATGTATCGAGCGAAGCAGGTGGATTCCACCTGCCCACCTTTTTGATCACGTGGTCTGGGACCCCGTTTCGTGAGGCTGTCGAGGCTGCTCCAACGCTAAAGATTGTCCAGGAAAATGGCCAGGGTCAAGGCCTAAGTAGCTCAAAATGATCCTGACGTGACTAATGAACTGGTTGCTGCTTAGAGGGCTAATCGGGAATGGTAGTAATGGGCTTTCCTGCGAGGTATCGGACGGATGAGCTAATAACTGATCTAGAATGGACGCGGGGCACCGGGCTTTGAGAGTTTGGAAAGTTTGATATCAACCCCGGACTGGACTGTTTTGGACACCCTGAGGTGCAAGATGAAGTAAGTCTGATGGCGTGGGAGGTGGCGACTACGTAACAGCTTACAACTGGGACAGTGACTGAGTTCACTGGGGCATAAGAAGCCATAGAAAGCCAGGTAGATGGCTGCCAGGCTGAAATTAACCAAAAGGAGAATGTAACAGAATGAAAGACATGTCTCGGAATATGGCGCTGGTGACAGGTAGCCGTTTACTACTGATTTGGGGTTGTGCCTGTGAACACCATGCAGGATGGTCTTGACCGTATGGGCGGCAGACAAGATGGTTTGTTAGGATCTCGTAAGGGGGTGAAATACTTGATGTCAGCTAATTAGAGTCTAATGGTATTGTGTGACAATGCATGACATGAAGGCCAGAATGTGATAGAGATCTCCTGATATTGCCCTGGGGTTTGAGGCTAGTAACCTGTCATAGAGCTCCCAGGCTGTACGGTAGGCCATCAGGGTGTTGTGAGATAATGATAGGTTAATAATGTAGGTAGCATCGTGAAGATGTTGTTTGAATCCGAGGTTAGCTACGACCAGTGTGAGATAAGAGACATGGTCGGGTCAGTTCCAGTTCCTGTGAAAAGAACGACACAACGTTAAAACGGGCGGTGCGTCGGTCAGAGTATTGCATTGCCTGGGATGTAGCCATGGAGGACATTAGATTGGTGCTGTGGAGATAATTGCACCAGTCTGCCCCGGAAGGCCATGATGGCCAGCGACTTGGGCCTGCTTTAATTGTAATATTGGCTGTGGCTTGGTTGTCTGTGGCAACGTCATTGTTTGTCTTGCCCAGTTGCTGCACCAGACTTGAGCTGCTGGGACGATGGGGTAGAGTTCGAACAAAGAGGACTAACTGAACCCGGGAATCAAGAGGATTTCTGATGGCCATGGCCTTGTAAACCAAAGATGGCCAAAAATTGAGGCAAGGACCTGGTGGAGGCTGGGGCGTCCATGACTACCTGAGGTGAAAGAGGGAGATGCTGACGGAAAGAACATTGGCGTGTCATTTTAGTACGTGAGAAATTCGTCTCACATGGGCGATCTGTTGTTGCTGGCACATCTAATTTAAGGGTTTAGACAGGGTCTTGTACCTGGGAGAGAAACACTAAGAGACGGGAGATAACGGATCACCCCGAGTCTGGCTGCTGCCTTAGCTGAGAATAAGCGGCGACGGTCATAGAATGAGCACCCTGCATACTTGTGACCTAGATCCACTGCTGCATGCCCATACGGGTCCAATTCTTCCCTCCCATTGGGGTTGCCCTGTATAGCAGATCTCTGACTGTCCACAAGGCTAGCATAAACTCTGTGACAGTGAGCTTGCGATTAAGACAAGGGTCTCTGGCCTTCAGGATTATGGAGACGTCTCCCCACGAATATGACCTGCTCTCGGGCAAGTTGTGTACTGCTATGAGGAGGGATGCTAAGTTAACGTCATTGTCGCCCAAGATGTCTATCTTGATGCCCTGCTGGGACAAGGTGCGCAGGGGTGCAGATGTTGGGCGTACCTGTAAGTGAAGGTGCAGGAATGACGGTGGTGACTGGAGCTGGTAGGAGCACAGCTGGGCGTACCTCCAGGGCTCTCACTCTGCTTGGACTTCAGTGACTGCTATTGACGGTGTAGTCACCCAGGAGTGCAGCTGAGTAGTCGCAAAGAAGATAGACTGAAGAGGTGCCTGGTAGGGCTGCCACTGGCAGTGGAAACAGTAGCCTAAAAGCTCAGTTTCCTAAATGCGTCAGGGTAGGAATTACTCCTGCGACGCAGTTCTGCTATTTTTTCTCTCTTTTTTTTTTACTTATTTATTTTTATATAATACATATACATATATATATATATATATATATATATATATATATATATATATATATATATATATATATATTGTACAGGACGCCAAGGTTGGGTCCAGGACGGGTGCTATGTGACGCCTATATTCGGGATGTGGTCCCTTTAAGAGAATCATGGTAGGCCTCAGGGGGTCACCAAAAAATGGGTGACAAATTCGGGGAATAGTTTCGGGAGAAGACCGACTCACGGTCCTCTCTATATTTTAAGAGAGATAGTTGGGACCTGGAATTTGGGAGGCTCTGAAGTGACATTTTGGTGGGAAAGAGCCTCCCTCCCTGACCACAGGGATTCGGCCCACAGGGGGTTAACAGCCTCCAGGAAGACAGACAGCCTATAAGACAGGAAGCAGTAGAGAGGTGGTGGTGAGGAGGAGAAGGAGATGAACACCTGTCTGTGGAGCTGTCTGGCTGTGTTGTTGTATTTGTTTTATTTGTTGTATTTGTTGTATTTGCTGTTTTGCTGTTTTGGAGGCTGCAAAAACATCTCTGCAAGGACTCTAAAGAAACTTTTTGGTGAAGACCTGACTACAGAACTGGTGCTTTTTCTTTTCGTATTATATGTGCTGAAGATAAGCAAACTTTAATTTACGTTTTTTATATGCTGAAGAAAAGCTTTATTTTTGATGTGATTATAAATAAATATATTTTGGTTTCACCTTTATAACGGTTTATGCACTTAATCCCGCGGATATAGTATCCCCAAACTTCACTATATATATATATATATATATATATATATATATATATATATATATATATATATATATATATATATATATATAATATAGGGTGTGTGTGTGTTTGTATTATATAAAAATAAATGTTTTGCTATTTTGTCCTTTATTTTGTTTTCTGGAACACTGCACAGCACCTGTATTTGGACTTGTATATAAAACACAAATAAACACAGCACTGTTTGTCACTTCATCACTGGATTTGGTATCTGTGCCTGAGAAACTGCTCATCCCAGGGAGCTTTGTACCTGCTACCTGTCCCCCAGGTTACATATGGTGGAGGCTGCGACTAGCTGTTGTAAGTTACTACTTAAAAGGCCAGTACCTAGAGTGACTAAACATGGAGGAAATCCTAAAACAATTGATGATATCCAATACTGCACAACAGCAAGCAAACGCTGCACAGCAGAAAATAAACGCTGCACTACAGCAAGCTAATGCTATCGCACAGGAGCAATCGCAGAAGCTGTTTGAACAGCTAGCCACTGATGCCAAAGCAGATAGGAAAACCTTGACTGAGGTTGTGGAGACGCTAGCACAGTGGTCACCTGCTAAAGTTAATGTTGGAGACAAGCCCTCAGCCATCCATGTGGGTCGCTTTCTTTCTAAGATGACTACAGATGATGATCCAGAGGCCTTTCTGCTAATGTGTGAGCGGACCGCTGAGAGGGAAGGTTGGCCTAAAACCCAGTGGGCAGGACTAGCTGCTCCCTTGCTTTCTGGAGAATCGCAGAAGGCCTACTATGATTTGGAATCAGCAGAGGCGGGGACTATGAAAAGTTCAAACGGGAAATTCTGGCATGACTTGGTGTCACTTTGGCAGTTCGAGCACAGCGGGTTCACAGCTGGTTTTTTCAAGGTGAGAAGCCCCCAAGATCGCAGATGTTCGACCTAATTCACCTGGTGAGGAAATGGCTACAGCCGGAGTCCCTGTCTGGGCCACAAATAGTGGAGAATGTGGTAATGGACCAGTTCCTGAGGTCACATCCAATTCCCCTGCAGAAGTGGGTGAGTCAAGGAGACCCCAAATCGGCGGATAACCTGGTGGAACTCGTTGAAAGGTACTTTGCTGCAGAAAACCTGGTTACCACCCCTACAACTGCACGGAGTTTCCACCCAAAGCCACGGTCTCCCCAGGCAACCGGTAAGACGGTTCCAGGGGAAGTAGGTGATAAATGTGGCAAGGAAATAGGGGGGAGGAATTTTGGTGCCAGGACTGAAGTTTGGCGCCCCAAACAAGGGAAGCCACTGCCTGTCAGCAAACCAAACTGGGGAAACGTCAGGTGTTTTCATTGCCAAGAACTGGGACATGTTGCAGCAAATTGTCCATTGACAGATGAACCAATGCAGTGCCATTTTTCCATTAGGAGACAGTCTATGTTTGCAGCTGTTTCATGCGCTGCAGTGCCAAATATGGGAAAACCAATATGCCAAATGACTGTTAATGATAAGCCTATTACAGCTTTGCTTACAGCTGAAATGATTGAACCTGTGACTTGTCATGCTAAAAAAAATTGTTGTGATCTGTATTCATGGGGATACTCGGGAGTACCCTATAACCACTGTTCGGTTTAAAACTGGCTTAGGTACGGTGACCCATCAGGTTGGACTCGTCCCCAACTTGGTGCACAAGGCCATCGTTGGTAGGGCCTTCCCTAAGTTTTGGGAACTGTGGGGTCCTCCCGACCCGGTCGCAGTACCTGACTCAGTGGCAGAGCCAGAACTCCTGGCCACTACTGACAATGTGGGTACAGGGGATTCCTCTCAGGGCTCCACGGGTTTTCCTCTATTGGTTATGGCAGGAGAGCTGGAGGAGTCTGAGGAAGTCCCCACCAACAGTGGAGCTGGACAGCCATCTGCTGAATCCGAGCCTACGTTGGAGTTTGCATAAAGAAAATTTTGGTACTGAGCAGAGAAAAGACCAGACCCTTGCCCGGGCCTGGGAAAATGTAATAGTGATTAATGAGGTACCTGTCGAACCAGGGGACAGGTCCTGTTTTCCTTATTTCAGCAGCAATGAGGATTTACTGTATCGTGTATGTAAAATGAATGATGAAGTGGTTGAACAGTTGGTGGTCCCTAAGCCATACAGACGGGTGGTGTTGGAACTTGCCCATGGGCACTTGCTAGGAGGTCATTTAGGGGTTGAAAAAACGACTGAAAGGGTGTTGCGCAGGTTCTACTGGCCCAGGGTACAGAAAGATATTGAGAATTATTGTCAATCCTGTTCTGTGTGTCAGATGTCAGTCCCACTACCCCACTTCCAAAGTCCTTTAGTGCCATTGCCTATTATTGAAGTGCCCTTTGAGAGGATTGCCATGGGCCTTGTGGGTCCACACTCCAAGTCTGCCCGGGGTCATCAACATATCCTTGTAATAATGGATTATGCTACCCGTTACCCTGAAGCAGTTCCCTTACGCACCGCGTCTGCTAAAAACATTTCCAAAGAGCTGTTTATGATGTTCAGTCAGGTGGGCAGCCCTAAAGAAGTCCTTACAGACCAGGGCACCCCATTTATGTCGCGAATAACTAGGGAGCTGTGCAAGTTGTTTAAGGTGACACACTTGCGAACATCAGTCTACCATCCTCAAACGGATGGCTTGGTGGAGCGCTTCAATAAGACGTTAAAGAGCATGATAAAAAAGGTTGTTGACAAGGATGGGAAAAACTGGGACTTCCTGATACCATACTTGAGGTTTGCCATCAGGGAGGTTCCCCAGTCCTCTACGGCGTACTCTCCATTTGAGTTGCTTTATGGGAGACACCCTCGGGGACTTTTAGACATAGCCAAAGAAACTTGGGAGGGGGAGAAGACACCCCCATAAAAGTGTAATTGAGCACATCGCTCAAATGCAGGAGAGGATTGCAGCAATCATGCTGATGGTAAAAGAACACTTACTACAGGCCCAGGCAGCCCAACAGAGAATATACAACAGGGGGGCCCAACTACGGGTTTTCTAACCTGGTGACAGGGTCCTGGTGTTCCTACTGTTGAGAGCAAGTTCCTGGCTAAGTGGCAGGGTCCCTTTTGAAGTAATTGAAAGAGTTGGGGAAGTCAACTACAAGGTGTATCAACCAGGAAAAAGGAAGCCTGAGCAGGTTTACCATGTAAACCTGTTAAAGCCCTGGAAGGATAGACTGGCGTTAACTGCGAGGTCCCTCCCGGTAACGCTTAAGGGTACGGAGTCCTCTCTGATCCCTGAGGTCACGATTCCAGACACCTTGTCATGTTCCCAAAAGCAGGAAGCTAGAGAGTTCCTTATAAGGAATAGAGAGAAATTTTCAGAGTTACCTGGCATGACTTCAGCAGTTCAGCATGATATTGTTACTGAACCTGGGGTACGTGTCAAGCTCAAACCGTTCAGAATTCCTGAAGCGAGGAGAAAAGACATCAGCAATGAAGTTAAAAGAATGTTGGAGCTAGATGTTATTGAGGAATCCAATAGTGACTGGTCTAGCCCCATCGTGTTGGTCCCAAAACCGGATGGCACTTGGAGGTTCTGTAACAACTTCAGAAAGCTTAATGCAGTGACAAAGTTTGACACATACCCAATGCCCAGAGTAGACGAACTTATACACTGACTTGGCAAAGCTCGCTATATTACCACTTTGGACTTGACAAAAGGGTATTGGTAAATACCCCTGACTGATAGCGCCAAAGAGAAGACTGCATTTGTGACCCCGGAGGGTTCATTTCAATATAAAAAAATGCCTTTTGGGTTACAAAATGCCCCTGTGACATTTCAGAGGGTCATGGACAGGACCCTAAGACCCCACCGACGATATGCATCAGCCTATTTAGATGACATAGTGGTATATAGCACTGACTGGGAGTCTCACTTGCCTCGTGTCCAGGCTGTCCTTGATTCCCTCTTCAAAGAAGGTTTTACGGCAAATCCAAAAAAATGTGCCATTGGTCTAGAGGAAGCCAAGTATTTGGGCTACACTATTGGCCGTGGTGTCATAAAACCTCAAGTGAGTAAAATAGAAGCCATCCAGTAGTGGCCACGTCCTGCAAACAAGAAGCAGGTCAAGGTGTCAGGTCACCTGAGACCAGGTGACAGATGCACTCCGTAGGAGTTTGAAGTGCACCGCTAGATAGTGGACTGACTGCTGCGGGTTGTACCAAGGGAGATTCAGGACACAGGTCTACAGGATCACTAACACAGATCCCAATGGGAGCTGGAGCATAGATTCCCCAGGGTGCGGAGTCTAAGATCCAGCGGGTGTTCGGCAGAGCCTCCAGTGGTGAGGATGGACTGCGCCGCAGTCTGGCTCCAGGTCGTGGCCCCTAGGGTCTCACAGCTCATGCTCACAGTAGACTACAGGAGAAGGAAGCAGCAGGCTGGAACAACAAGGATAGTAAAGGAATAAGGCAGAGGTCAGGGCAACCAGCAGACAGGAACAACAGAGTATACGCCAAAGGTTCAGGGTCACAGGCAGACAGGGATGGTCAGGGACATGCAAAAGGTCAAGGTCACAAGCATACAGGAATAGTTGAGAACACGCCAAGGTCGGTAACAGAGTCAAACATAGAGCACACGGCAAGCAGGAACCAGGAAGCCAAACACACAATGAATACACAGTGGTTGATCAGCATTGTTGGCTTGCAGTGCACAGGTTAATATAGGGTTCCCTGATAGGGCCTGGGGTGGAGCCATGCTTAGAGGAGAGGTTATAAAAACCACCAGGTGGAAGTGGCTGGCCTCTTAGTCAGAAGACAGGAGGGGAGGTAAGCAACCAGAGGAAGACCACTGCATAACCATGACATAAGGCTTTTCTTGGCATTGCGGGGTATTATAGAAGATTTATCCAAAATTTTGCAACTATAGCTGCCCCTCTGACAGACCTGACGAAAGGTAAAGGCTCTGTAATGGTGAAATGGTCCTCAGTAGCAGAAGAGTCTTTCCAAGTCCTGAAGAAGGCTCTTTGTGCACAGCCAGTACTGTACTCCCCCGATTTCTCCAAAGATTTTTTGGTTCAGACAGATGCGTCTGATGTTGGTATTGGGGCAGTACTATCGCAGGTACACAATGGTAAGGAACACCCTGTGGTGTACCTAAGCAGAAAGCTCAATGACCATGAGAAAAAGTATGCAGTAATTGAAAAGAAATGTTTAGCCATAAAGTGGGCCGTGGATGCGCTCAGGTATTATTTGTTAGAGCGCCAGTTTGAGTTAATAACTGACCATGCTCCCCTGAAATGGATGGCCCTAAAGAAGGAGACTAATAGACGGGTGAACCGGTGGTTTTTGGCTCTAAAGGATTACTCCTTCACCGTAAAACACAGGCCAGGTGTTGAGATGGGGAATGTAGATGCCCTGTCCCGTGTTCACTCCTGTTGGGCCACAGATGTTCCAACCCTGAGGTTGAAACAATATGTAGCAGAGCGTCCCAGAGAGAGCCAGGAAAAGTACTGTTTGGGGTTTATACGTCTCCCAGGCTCCTCTTGTTCACATTTAGAAATCTCTGATCCAGATGTGTTTTCTGGAACACTGTACAGCACCTGTATTTGGACTTGTATATAACACAAATAAACACAGCACTGTTTGTCACTTGATCACTGGATTTGGTATCTGTGCTTGAGAAACTGCTTATCCCAGGGAGCTTTGTACCTGCTACCTGTCCCCCAGGTTAATTTTTATATATATATATATATATATATATATATATATATATATATATATCCGTCCAAGCTCTTGTGAGACTGTAAGCCGCCGCTTGCTGAGCCCGCAAAGGGTGACGGCAGGGCTGAGGCAAAGCTAAAAGCAAGGGGGGGGGGGGGAATGGGTATGTTTGAGATAAGTTGCGAAGGTAGGAGGGGATAGATGCGTTTGGGTAGATAAGATGAAAGGCAGAAGGGAAAACAAGAAGAACAGGACAAGGAATGACAACCATAGTGACAGTTGGTTTGCGCTGGAGCGCTGTTGAGTGTGACTTTTGAAAACTCAAAAGAATGCGTGACAACCGAGGTGAGCCAGGAGGTGACTGGCTAGGTAACCGATAGCCCGGATGTCCGTCTGTGCTCGGCACAGACTAATGAACCAGGGCGGACTGGGGTGGGTAGCTGAAGTCTGGTATACTAAGTAGGAATGTTGCGATCTGTAGTTTATTGACGTGGGTTCGGTCTACTAACGCCAGCAAGTATGGAGATTAGGCGACCTTGTCTGCGTATTGAAGGCTTGTGCTTCGAAAACAGAGTGAAGTGCACAGAGGTATGTGACAGTTGCTAACGCCTCAGGAGCAGGTCGAATTCTTTATGTGAAGTAAAAATATGTAGTGAGAGTGTTTAAGAGAAAGGGGAATCCCATTGAACTACACACCTGACTGTATGCCCTAGTTGTGAAGTCGACTAGTTGGGGTCGAGAACTGAGTTGACCGGGAGCCTGTAGTAAGGTGACATGAGAATTTCGTTTTGACAAGGGGGATTGCAAAGAGCTGTTTGGGGCAAAGCTGGCCCCCTGGTGAAGATGCAAGCCCCCGACAATGTTTGTTTTTTCTGTTTTTTGGAAAATACTGTCCAAACCTGGTGCAGGGTGGACTAACTGATGTTCTAACTGGCCTAAAAAAGGGGAAAGCGACAGAGAAAATGATGAGCAGCCATGTTGCTACTGGAGACGATGAGTGGCAGTTTGAGCCACTTGCTGAAATGCTTGCAGCGATTGCAAGGAAGCGGCCTTATTTGAATTATAAGTGTGTAGGAATGAGGTGAGCAGCCGTGTTGCTACTGGAGATGAGTGGCCATACTGAGCCATTGCAGCGATCCTTGCAGCGATTGCAAGGAAGCAGCTTCATTTGAAAGCAATGTTTTGCAGAATTATAAGTGTGTAGGAATGAGGTGAGCAGCCATGTTGCTACTGGAGTCGATTGGCAGTTTTGAGCCAAATGCAGAAAGACTTGCAGTGATTGCAAGAACGCAGCCTTGTTGAAAGGCGAAAGAAAAGGTTATAGAGGAAATGTGATTATGTAGGAATGACCGTTCGCAACACTGAGCAAATCAGTGGAGGTAATTGTATATGATCATGCATTGATAGACTGAGAAAGTGAAACGTAAGTACTGCTGAATTCGTACTGTCGATGTGATTGGTTTGAACCAGGCTATAGCTATGGAATAGTCTGTGAAAGATTTGACTCATTTGAGTCGGTGATGCAACAGGATTCGGCTCGGTTGTTAGAGTTTGTGTTTGGCAAGGACTCGAATCGCTGCCCCGTTGTTGCGACTAGACTCGAATCCTCCGTAGATTCGACTAAGAGGCTCATATGTCGGATCCGACCATATTGCTAATGATATGGCTGGGTTCGGATTGATTGAATTGTGATGGTGGTTGAAGGGCTTGTGATTGCCAAGGATCCAAAACATAGAAGCGAAGTTGTGACTAGATTAGAATCGGCCGTAGATGCAAGGTGACTACGGGGCTCGTATGTCAGATCTGACCGTATCGACCATGAAGTGAACGCTTCGTAGGGGCTACAACTGGCTTGTGCAACTTTTGCGAAACGAACATAACATAACTTTTCGCGTTTAGAAGGAGCAGTAACAACAAAGTCCAAAGTCGATCTCGAAAGTACAACTACGCGGACACGCAGTGAGCTGGCAGAGTCAGCCTCTGCAATGCATCTGATACGAATCAGCTTGAAAAAATGTATGAGATGAATCCGATATAAATTGGTAGTAAGGAGTATCTCATACGAATTTGGTTGAAGAGTGTATGCCATTCCTTACTGTGAAACCGAACACCTATCAACCACCCATCCCGCCCCCCCCCCCCCCCCCCCAAGGCTAGTCAAGTGCAGGAAAGGCATCAGGTGGGTTTAATTACACCTCAATCAGCCACAGAAACCCATTCAAACAATACATGTTTATCTCAAAAATGGATGAGATGGCAACCCCATGGACAGTGAATTTTATAACCAGTGAAGCCTATGGCGAGTGATATTGGAGAAGGACCGACAGCGACTCGGAGGCTTGGATCTATGAATGAATCGTATGTTTGGTAGAAGGCACTTACAAATGTACTACGCCTGTGCCGAATGATGTAGAGCGTTAACAACTCAGAGGAAGGTTTTTGCGAAAGGGGTGCAGGATAGTAAGCATAATAAACTGCAAGTTTGCACATGATACGAAAAGGTTCTGATACTACCTGCGACCGTGAGTGGGAACCGCTGACGAAGAGCCCGAACGAAGAAGCCGGAGTGCACCTGCGATTAAATGCACAGACTGACGAACACGAGGTGAGCTGAGAAGAGTCGGCCTCCTGACATGCAATACCGCGCACTGGAACCAACACAGATTGTTGGTGGTGGTCTGGTTAAATACCCTCCGGGCTCCTCCCATAATTACAGCCCACCATACTGTCATATATGGCAAACTATATATAGTTTCTACAAATAAGGCTGCATTCACATTATAGTGTTGTACAAACATGCACAAAATCACTCTGAAAAAACATTTGCGTTTTTTTGCTCTGTTGTGCCACATGTATACGGCAGCCCATTAATTTCAAAAGGAATCCCTATGTGTGACAAACACAGTAAAATATCTTGCGCACCTTTTGACTTTTGTGCGTTTAACATCATTTTTGCAGCATTGTTGCACAGTGTTTCGCCCTGCTGTCGCCCTTTGTGGGCTCAGCAAGCGGCGGCTTACAATCTCACAAGAGCTTGGACCGTTAAAAAATAAATAAATAAATAAATAAACGCAGTCGGTTTTGACGCATCTAGGATTCCATTTACAATAAATAGAACTGCAAGCGTGGCATGTGGTTTTTGCCAAGTTTTGCAAATGCATGCATAATTGTGTGGTTTTGTGCACTTTTATGAAACGCTATATGTGACTGCAAATTGTCTATGCTACTGCTAGCCATTTTTAAAAACGTTTTACTAGTTGTTAGGCATATTACAAAATGATACAGTAATTCTAATGGACTAATATGAGCTACTTATACTTTTTTTTTTTTTTTTTTTTTTAATTCTCTTTAAAACTCATTTGTTGGTTTAAGTTATCCTGGCAAATGTAGTCACCCTGCAAATATAAAGTTTTACCTTTGCTCTTTTTTATTTTTTACTGAAAGCTGTCACAGTGAATTTTCACCTGGGCCTCTCTGGTTGTCTGGACCAAAGGGTGATAGCCCCGGCCGCCGCTGTAGAACAGTTTTAGTTTAGAGTTAGTTTTAGTTTTAGAGTTTTATTTCAATCAATCTATTCACTGTTCTCAACCAAAATGGGACGTTCGCCCCATCTGGGACCCCAAAGCAATAAATATCCACATTGGAGCCCAAAAATTCTTGACTGAATCAACCAGATCTGTCATCGCCGCTGTTCACCAGGGAGGTTTTCTGGCTTTTGTGGGCACAGAAAAAAACAAAAACGTACCTCCATGTGCCTATCTTTCAACACTTTCTGCAGTTTGCTTTAGGGACACTAACCTACAGCAATTTAGCATTCCACATATCTTCTGTACCTCAGGTACTCATCAAGGTGCTGGATCCAGTGCTGGCCCTGTAGTGCTCTTTGGGGGTCTCCATGGAGCTTTAGGTGATTTAGTTTTCCCTTTAGCACTGGACCAACCTGTTGGAGGGCCAATTGATTTAGATTCAGTTGGACAATGCCATGTCTGTGGCCTACATCAATATTTAGGGAGGAAACATAAGTCTCATTGCAGCAAGAGAAGTAGAACATATCCTGTCCTGGGCAGATATTTTATGCCCAGCCTTGTCAGTACCAGGGGTATATCTAAAGCAAGGCAAAGAAGGCATTTGCCTTGGGCGCCATTTGTCAGAGAGGCAAGGCTGCCCCTAGGCAGAAGGGACACTACAAGCAGTGGTGTTACTATGGGGTGTTGACTGTACCCCAGTGAGAACAGCTAGAGGGGTGACACCAGGGGAAGCCACAAACTGACCATTCGGTGACAGAGAAGCAAAGCAGGAAGCAAGAGTGGCTGCAACCTCTGACCCAAAAGTAGCTCACTTGGCAGAGACATTTGGAGTCCCACTCTCTCTCACCCCCCACCACCTTCTCTCTCTTTATCTCTCTCACCCCTCCCCCCTTTCTCCTCTACCTCTAATGAGGTGTAGCTCTAATAGGAAGAGGTGGGGCCAAAAAGAGGAAGGGTGGAGTTTACCGATGAAGTGGTGGAGCTCAAATAGGAAGTGGTGGGACAAATTTAGATTGGGGGCGCCAGATTTTAGTCTTGCCTTGGGCAGCACAAAACCCAAAACCACTGGTCAGTACATTCCAAGTGTAGATAATCGGCAGGAAGACTTCCTCAGCCACCTATGTTTGGACCCATAAGAATGGTCTCTACACCAGGAGTTATTCCAGGACCCCTGTCATAGGTGTAGGGTTGCTGAATGACTTCCTATCCCCCGGTTCAACAACAAACTGGACAGGTTTGTATCCAGATTGTCAGGAACCATGAATCAGACTAAGATAGAAATACAGTAAAAAAATCACACCTTGTAATTTCATGGTAAAAATGGTACAGATCAGTAAACGTAGTCAAACATGAGCCAGGATTGGAAGCCAATGCAGGTAGCCAGACAAGCCAGTAATCAGGAAACCAGAGATCAGCATAGCCAGAGGCAAAAGAACAGGATCAGGAACCAAAAGGGACATCAGCAGAGTGCTAGCCCCAGGCAGCCTCCATGGAATACTTGAAAAAAGA
The DNA here is from genome assembly GCF_037356315.1 of Lithobates pipiens. Classification (NCBI taxonomy): domain Eukaryota; kingdom Metazoa; phylum Chordata; class Amphibia; order Anura; family Ranidae; genus Lithobates; species Lithobates pipiens. The sequence continues at coordinate 146,465,025 of NW_027507789.1, forward strand.
ATGGCTGCATATCCGAAGGTTCCAAACAAGGTGCCTTTATTAAAAATTACCAGGATACACCAGAGACACCAGATATTTAGTCACGTTTCACACATTCAACCTGTGCTTAACCACTTCAATACCGGGCACTTTCACCCCTTCCTGCCCAGGACAATTTTCAACTTTAAGAGCTTTCTTTTGGTGGCATTTGATCACCTCTGGGGTTTTTATTTTTTGCTAAACAAACTAAAAAAGACCAACATTTTTGAAAAAATAAACGTTTTCTGTCATAAAATTTTGTTTTCCCCTTCACTGACAGGACTGATAAGGCGGAACTCTGCTTTAAGTTTTATGGTATAAGAGCCATAGTCATTTTAATTTAAATTCTCATTTGGTGACACTAAGTTTAAAGGTCCATTAAATTTATTGTCATTGTTTACACCAGGCTAGAGGTCCATATATTCTATTTTAATTTCTGGGACATTACTAAACACAGGTACTTCATTTTGTAAATAGGACATACTCACCCACAATAAAAGAACAGCACCACACATACTACTTTAACCCATTAACCCATTCCAGGCACTTCAGTCTGACTTTGGGAGCAATTTCAGAGACATCTGTGCGGGTTCCACAACAGCACAGATTCGGACGGTGCCGTTGCTGGCAATAGGTGGCGATTTGACATGCAATTTGACCAGTGAAGGTCCGCCCATAGGGGGCACAGGGGCACTGCCCCCCAAAGCTATTCATCATAAAAAAAAAATGAATAAATAAAAATAATAGCCCTTTAAAGGGGTTGTAAAGGTAAGTTTTCTTTTCACCTAAATGCATTCTATGCATTAAGGTGAAAAAACATCCGACAGTGCCGCCCCCCCATCCCCCTCGTTTTACTTACCTGGCCGCTCGAAAGTCCCGCACTCGCCCCTGACGTCCACTTCGCCGCTCACCCCGGCTGTTGATTGGCTAGAGTGGATGGATTGAAAGCAGTGCAGCCATTGGCTCGCGCTGCTGTCAATCACATCCAATAACGCGGCGTGTCGGGGAGGGGCCGAGTGATACAGTGAGCGGCTACGGCCGCCATCTGTATAACAGGAGCATGCCGCAAGCACTCCACATCATGCGAGGGAGCTCGCATGAAGTTGTGGAGTCCTTGCGGGAGGGAGCCGAGACAGCCACCGAGGGACCCCAGAAGACCAGGTTCGGGGCCACTCTGTGCAAAACAAGCTGCACAGTGGAGGTAAGTATAACATGTTTGTTATTTAAAAAAAAATAATAATAATTTCCTTTAGTGACCCTTTAAGTGTGTGCGGGATTCTGGGCACACAGGTGTATGGGAAGCATGCCGTACTGCAATCACTGGAAATAAATAAATGGGAAAAAAAATGGCCATTTAAGTGTGTGCAGGGTTTCGGACACACAGTTGCTATGGGAAGCATAATCTGATTGCAAACAAGAAGCTCTATTGGCTGGATTTGACTTGTCAAAATGGCCCGATGTGAACAGGGGCTCAAATTCCACCAGGTGGATGTCTTTACCTCATCTGATGTCAGCCTCAGGTGTAAGATGCAGCTCTTTGAACTGTAGGCAGAGATCATGTGCTGTACCCCCCCCCCCACCCCTTCTTTACTACTTTTACTTCTCTTGCTGCTTTTGGATTTTCCAGAGGTTTAAGATTTCTGGTGTCCCCCAATGGATAATAAAGGAATAGGATTTTAGGAGTACAAAAATCCTTTCTTGGAGTCTATTGAGAGCAAAACATCCCAACCCTCTGTTTATGATCATGCTCTTGGTACAAGGGTCATAAAAAGACCAAAGCCACTTATTGATGAGCGCCCCAACAGAAAACACCCTAATTGCCATGGTAGGTGACGAAGGACTGAAAAGAAGGTGTTCGTTATAATAAAGTAAGTAGGGAACGCATAGTATACCACACAGATTGAAACAGCGCAGAAAAGAGAATTTACAGCACAGGAGACAGTAAAATGTACAATAAAGTTTAAAGCGGTATTAAAACCTAAACGCAAACATGTATGATATTACAGCCTACCACTCCTTAGATGTGATGGTTGCATTTAATTTCCCTTTTAGGCTTTCTTCCCTTTATTTTTACCTGGTGATCCACGACAGAACAAGCTGTCCTGCAGATGTAGCAGTTAGAGACCTGAGACAAACAATTTACCACTGACAAGGGTGCTTACAATGATCAGCTTTGGTTTTTATTTATGTAAAACCTTTATCCCAAAAGGACAAGAAAAAAAAAACATTTGCAGTAACTGCATAAAAAATGTTATAACCCTGACTGTGATTTATTTACAGCAAAAAAAGGTCAAGTCTGATGCCCTTTGACTATGTTTACAAGTATAATATGTGTAAAAGATAACCTCAGTGAGTTTCTATGTGATAAATAAATGAAACTCAATAGGTGCATAGTGTTATAAGTCATATGATATTGGTGTGCAACCACTGAATATTGATACACCATTTATATATAATATAAAATGATACTTGGTAACCCTGTGTAAATTATTGCCAAAACAATCATTAGAAAAAACAGTTCAAATCAAAGCGAGAGGTGCTCTTTAAAGTGTGTCAGACCATAAATTAAGCAATTCACATATAATAAAAATTAATCTGTGTTTAATGTGCTTTAAACCATAAATTATACATGTAGCGCCCTGATGTTAGGCAGGGTTGCTATCAAATTTAGTTGCCAGGCGATAGTTGCCTTGGCCAATTGTTAGGAGATCAATTGATTCCTCTCTAAATCTGGACGTGTTACACCCTTTCTCTTCTGTCACTAGGTGGCACTAAGTTAGTGACATTAGATAAGATGGGGCATTCTAATCTTAGACATGAATTGGTGGGGTGTCTCAGCCAATGGGCATGGATTTTCTTTGATCCCTTGGCCTGCTGGGAGAGCCTATTTATTTGGGTGGTGTTGGAAGGCAACATGGTTTAATATAATTTTTCTGGAATTTCACTTCCTGGTTGATACCAACAGGTGGCCTAAGTTGGAATGTAACAAGTTGCACATCAAAGCTTTGTAGAACAAAAGCTTGGCTCCTGACCAACTGGTGTGATAAAATGGAAATCCTTGATTTGCACTCTGCAAGCAAGCTTCAAAGAGAGATGATTGAAGTTGAACTACAGGGGATCAAAGGACCAACAGTCAATGAAGATGAGCCAGCGATGATCCATGGATGAATACTGCCCCTAGAAGCCAATACAGCAGAAATATAATATATTAAAAGGACTGCCTCTTGGCAATATCTCATTGGACAGGAGGCTCATGAAGTGTGGTTGCGAGGGGGTCTGAATACAGTGTAAAAGTGCACACAGAAGGGAAATCGATCCCTTTCCGCTCTTTCTTCTGAGCCTCATGGTTCTCTGTTACCATTTTGAGCCCAGCTGACGAGACAATACTAAAGGACAGCCTTGTGATAAGTATCTTTTGATGTGCTTTTGTTATATGCTCTGTAATATTTTCCTTTTAGTGTTTTCATGTTATTTATTTCCCAAGAAAATAGGAAAATGCCAAGACATTGTTTTACTAAGCAGTGTGTTTTCATAGCTAACTTTATATCATTGTGCTTATCAACAGTAACATTATCAGCGTTTTAATAGACTAGCTAACTATAGGAATAGACAAGTTAATAAATATATGTAATAAATAGAGGGAATCTGTACCCCCCCCCCGGATAATATTTAGAATTGAGTCAGTTGATCAGGGTTCTGTGCCACCTGTATGGCTGTCTGGGTAGACGTGTGTTGTGCTGCCCTGGGCTACTAGGCCGGAATCCTGAGGCCTATCCCAGGGACATTTGGCTGCTTGGCTGCCTGAGGGCCTTTCCAGGAGCGGGAGAGCAGCGTAGGGTTGGAACTGCTGGCATATAGTCCAACCAGAAGTAGTGGATCAGCTGGATTTTTTTCATATGAAAAAAATGGCTGTATGTATGGACTCAAATTTTAACATATAAGTAAGTCCTGCTGTGGTTGATAAAGTGACAGGTGCTCTTTAACCACTTTCAGACCGGACCATTTTGCTGGCTGAAGACCAGACCACTTTCTGCGATTCGGCACTGCGTCGCTTTAACTGACAATTGCGCACCGTGGCTCCCAAACAAAATTGACGTCCTTTTTTTTCCCCGCAAATAGAGCTTTCTTTTGGTGGTATTTGATCACCCCTGCGGTTTATATTTTTTGCACTATAAACAAAAATAAAGCTGCTATAATAAATACCCCCCAAAAATATATAAAAAAACATTTTTTTTCCTCAGTTTAGGCCGATACATATTCTTCTACATATTTTTGGTAAAATAAATCACAATAAGTGATTATTGATTGGTTTGCGCAAAAGTTATAGCGTCTACAAAATAGGGGATAGTTTTATGGCATTTTTATTAATATTTTTTTTTTTTTACTAGGGGTGTGTTACTAACTGTGGGGGGATGGGCTTTGTGTTAGTGAACACTGATCTCTGCTCCAATCACAGGGAGCAGAGATCAGTGTCACTTGTTGCTAGGCAGAACGGGGAGATGCTGTTTACAACGGCATCTCCCCGTTCAGCCTCCCCGTGAGATGATCGCTGGTATCCCCACGGTGATCGAGTCCGGGGGACCTGCGACCGGACTCACGGGGGTCCCAACCGGCACGCGAGCGCCGGCGTGCACGCGATGGCAGGGCGGCATATAGAAATGGACGTACCTGTACGCCAATATGCCTGCCCGTGCCATTCTGCCGACGTACATCTGCGTGCGCCGGTCGGGAACTGGTTAAAGGCGCTCCAAGCCCATGTGTCAGGAAAATAAATGTATGTCCTTGGGATTGACACATTAGTAAGTTTGTCAATATTCATAAAGTGTCAGGTGCTCTTTAAGACCCCTTTCACACTGGGGCGTTTTTCAGGCGTTTTTCATGCGCTTTAGCGTTAAAAAAAGCGCCTGAAAGAAGCTGCAACTGCAATCCCAATGTAAAAGCCCGAGTGCTTTCACACCAAGGCGCTGCGCTGGCAAAGCGTCAAAAAAAAGTCCTGCAAGCAGCTTCTTTGCAGCGCTTTTGGAGCGGTGAATATAACGCTCCTAAAACGCCCCTTCCCATTGAAATCAATGGGAAGCGCTTGTAAAACGCCCGAAAAACGCCTGAAAAACGCTATTGGCAGCAGCGTTTTGTGGGCGCTTTTAACCTTTATTTGGCCACTAGCAGGGGTTAAAAGCGCCCCATTAACGCTCAAAAAACGCTGGTAAAGCGCTGCTAGTTTAAGCGGCGCTTTACGAGCGTTTTTCGGGCGCTGACATTTCACATTGGGACTGCAGATGAGGCTTCTTTCAAGCGCTTTACAGGCGCTTTTTTTAACGCTAAAGCGCTTGAAAAACGCCTGAAAAACGCCCCAGTGTGAAAGGGGTCTAAAGGTGCTCTAAGAATTAGTGCTTAAAGCTGGTGTTTCAACTCGTGCTCCCCCTTATATACCGCACTCCCCAGAGAGCTCTCCCCTCTAGGGGACAGCCAGCATTCACAGCACAGAGTGGCTGAAACAGCAGACTTCAGATCCGTAGACGATATGGTGTTCCTCTTTCCTCTAACTTTCTTGCCCCATCATTTCACATGTGGCAATAGTAAAGGCAAGACCCCATAGTGCAATACTGTAAAAACGTTTTATTGTTTACAAATCCGAAATGCACTTACCTCAAAACGGCATTTAAACTGCATAAAACAAGGAAGTCCAGGCCGCTATGTGTTCCACAGACCTTAACCGGAAGTGACGTAATGATGCTGGTAGCTCCTTCCTACGTGTTTCATCAGTACGTTATCAGGAGCGCCCTATACATATTTCTTCAGTACAACGTCATCAGGAGTGGCAATAATTTTCACAGGGTTACCAAGTATCATTTTTATATTATATGTGTGTATCAATATTCAGTGGTTGCACACCAATATCATATGACTTATAACGCCTATTGAGTTGAATTTATTATCACATAGGAACTCACTGATGCCCTTTGCACTGATGATTTTATTTTACAGAATCTGGGAGTTAACAGTTTAGAGCAGCTGTGCAGGAACTTTGCCAATGAACAAATCCAGTGGCACAGCATGGAGAGACTGCTGTCTCAGGAAAAGGTACTCATGGCAAGAATGGTTGTGGTTATATTTAATTTACTCATATGTGGACAGATCTTTTAATGCTGTTTTCCATGGAAGGCTGAATATGCCAAAGACGGCTTATGCTGGATCCCACTCTCTGCAGAGGGACATGCTTCTTGTTTGGGACTTCTGACCGATCGACCCCATGGAATTTTTCACATTTTGGAGGAACAAACTGAGTTGCCACAGGTAGGCTCTGTAACTAAATATTAGGTTGTGTACTGATCCCCTATGTATAAAGGATTTAATAAATACAGAATGTACATAACACAATAGAACATTCATCTATAACCATTCAACAGACCCTAGAAAACTGTCTTCCGCTTAAAGGGGAATTAAAGATTTTTTTAACCACTTGCCGACCGCCTCACGCTGATATACATTGGCAGAAGGGCTCGTACAGGCAAACTAATGTACCTGTATGTTGCCCTTTAAGAGGCGTGGGGATACCTGCGATCGCCTCACGGAGAGGAAGAACAGGGAGATGCTAATGTAAACAAGCATCTTCCCATTCTGCCTAGTGACAGTGTCCCTGATTTCTGCTCCCTGTGATCGGGAGCAGAGATCAGTGACATGTCATATGTAGCCACGGCCCCCACAGTTAGAAACACTCCCCAGGACACACATAACCCCTTAAAGCGGTTGTATAGTCAAAATTTGAACTTTTGCCTACAGGTAAGCCTATAATAAGGCTTACCTGTAGGTAAAAAAAAAAAAATCTGTATGGTTTAGGAGATATTCCCCTCACAATGAGCCACTGACTGCAGTGACGCATGCGCGCAGGAGATTCTCGGTTCAAAGCCCGGAAGACGCCGGACCCTGCCAGAAAGGAATCTCCCGCACGCATGAGAGTGATGACATTGTGTGTGACATATCTGTAGACTTCCTCCCAATTTGCTCTCTTCAGCACTTGGTCTGCATATCCTGGGCATTCTAAGTCCCATAACTCCGGTCGGGCATGCACCAGCGCTATAATGGCCTCATGTGAGATGTCTCTTGCCGCCACGCTCTCTTCTCCCCTTTCCTCTTTCCCTCTCAACTTCCTGTGTCCTTTCCCAGGTACACCTGCTGATTATGATGTGCATCCAGGGTGTTTTTTTTTTTTTTTCACGCTGCTATCCGCAGTTGACACAAAAGACTGCGATTACCTGCGGTTATGTGCATATAGCTGCGCTACATCACATCTGGATGCATTCAATTTTATTTCTTCTATTCGCACCGAACCACACGTAATGAAATCGCAGGTTAACGCTGTGTGTGAATGGGGCCCTAGGAAAGCATTGTGTGCTTTTAGCTGCGGTAGAAAACGAGAAAATCCGCAGCTAAAAGCACCATTCTATCCGTCCGTGTGAAAGGGGCCTTAATCTCTATATCTATGTATGTATCTATCTATTTATGTCTCTCTGTTTGGGTCCTGAACAGAAAGAATTAAATTTGTTTAGAAAATGGGATTCTGGAAAGTTCCAGGTCTCTGTGTCCTGGGGATGGTTCCTGTGGAAAGAAAGCAACCAGCTGCAGATGTCCATTCAGCCAATCCCAGGAGAGAATTCAAGAAGCGAGAACATCTGATTTAATAGCTGTGAGGTTAGCAGAGTGACACTGGGTGGGTCAATTCATTAAGGCCCTGTTCACATCTGAGCGTTTTTCAGCTTGTAAAACGCTCAGCTCTGAAGCTCCAAAACACCCAACAAGCAAAATCCCATAAATTTAAATGGCCTCTGTTCACATATGAGTGTTCTGTTGCCTGAAGCAAAACGCCTGAAGCTCAAAAAAGTAGAAGCGTTTTTGGCCCCCTAGACCTCACATATTTACCAAATTTGCAGTATTTACCTCACATATTTACCAAATGTTCTATACTTGCCTCACACATTTACCAAATTTGTAGTGTTTACCCTCACATATTTACCAAATTCGCAGTATTTATCTCACATATTTACCAAATTTTCTGTATTTACCTCACATATTTACATTTGCAGTATTTACATCATAGATATGCCACATTTTCTGTATTTATCTCTCATATTTACCAAATTTGCAGTATATACCTCACATATTTACCAAATGTTCTATATTTACCTCACATATTTACCAAATTTGCAGTACCGTAATTACCTCACATATTTACCTCACATTTTTAACATATTTTCAGTATTTATCTTACATAGTTACCATTTTTCTTTTATTTACCTCACATATTTACCAAATTTGCAGTATTTACCTCACGTATTTACCAAATGTTCTATATTTACCATACGTATTCAGGACACTTGCCTCATATGTCTCACATATTTATTAAACTTGTGGTATTCACCTCACATTTTTACCAAACGTACAATAATTACCTGGAATTCAATATTAAATTTTTTTACTTTACAGTTAGGCCCCTTTCACACCGAGACAGTTTTCAGGCGCTACAGCACTAAAAATAGCACCTGTGTAGCGCCTGAAAAAAAACGGCCCCTTTCACTCCAGTGTGAAAGCCAGAGGGCTTTCACACTGGAGCGGTGCGCTGGCAGGACGGTGAAAAAAGTCCTGCTAGCCGCATCTTTGGAGCGGTGTATTCAATGGGCCAGCGCGGCTATACCGGTGGCAACGCGCCACTTTGCGGGTAGTTTTAACCCTTTTTCGGCCGCTAGCGGGGGTTAAAACTGCCCGCTAGTGGCCGCATGCCTCCACTAAAAATAGCGCCGCTTTACCGTCTACACCCACACCGCCCCAGTGTGAAAGGGGCCTTAGTGATTTGCCCCCACCGTTTCCTTAAATAGGTTTCTGTGGAAGTTGATTGAAGACTTGTTTACACTAGTGCCACTCTTGCCACCCCTCTCAAAAACTGCTTTTCAGAGTGCAGTTGTTTTACCCTGAAAAGCCCATACCATTGTGCCACAACCATGTAGATTCCATGTAGTTGCTGGGCGGTTGTGGCACTTACCCGGGGAAGAGATGGTACCAGGATGCTGTATAGGAAGAAGGCAAGTAGTCGGAAGCAGTGTGATGCTTGGGGCAATGTTCTGCTGGCAAACCTTGGGTCCTGTCATTCATGTGGATGTCACTTGTCACATACCACCTACCTAAACCCTGTTGGTATACTCCTTAATGGAAACTGTGTTTTTTTGATAGTGGTCTTTTTTAGAAGGATAATGCACCCTGCCACTCTGCAAAAATGGTTTGAGGAACACAACAATGAGTTTTAGGTTTTGACTTGGCCTCCAAATACTCCAGATCTCAATTATGCATCTGCGGGGTGTGCTGAAAACAAGTCTGATCCAGGGAGGCCCCACCTCACAACTTATAGGATCTGCTACTGCCATATTCCAGAGCATACCTTCAGAGGTATAGTGACATCCATGTCTTGACAGGTCAAGGCTGTTTTGGGGGCAAAAGGGGGACCTTCTCAATATTAGGTGGGTTATCACAGTTATGGCTAATCGATGTACACACTGTATATATACTGTGTATGCATATGTATAAATATTGACATTATTCCTCCCTATCTGTGAGATCAGAAATGGAAGCGACGAGGATTTTGTCACTTCCAGTTTCAATTTGATGTTTACAAGTCGTTAACGGCTTGTACAAGCATCTGATCAAACTGATCTTGGTTTGTTCAGATGCTTTGGAGGCAAAGGAAACCTATGGGATCTAACAGACCCAAGATCTCTCCATAAAGAGGACCTGCCATACTTATTGCTTTCAAAAAGGGGTGTTGTTCAACCTTTGTGATAGCAATAAAGTTGATAAAAAAAATTGAAAAAAATGTAAAGAAAAAGTTTTAAATAAAAACAATTCATTAAAAAAATATTTAAAGTGTCCCTGTCCCCCCATGATCACATGCAAATGCAAATACATATGCAAGTGCTGCACACAAGTGTAAATGGTGATTGCACCACACATGTAAGGTATCACTTCGAATGTCAGAGCTAGAGAAAACATTTTAGCTCTAGACCTCCTGTGCAACTCTAAACTGTAAACCTATAAAGGCTTTTAAAGTGTCGCATATGGAGATTTTTAGGTACCGTCGTTTTTGGCACCGTTCCACGGGCGTATGCAATTATAAGGCATAACATGCTTTGTATCTATTTACTTGAGGTAACATCATCTTTTATATTTTTAGTGGGTGTTATAATGTTTGTGTGCACTAAATTTCATTCAAATGTACTTTTTCCGCAAAAACAATTGTACAAATACTGCTTGATATAAAAAAATTGCAACGCCCACCATTTTATTCTCCAGGGACTCTGCAGGCCTCAGAACTGGCCTGGGAGGCAAGTGGTTAAAGTGGATTTTACCTTAATGTTTTCTCTGCACTAAAGTAAAAAACATTCCATGATCAGCTCCACCCCAGCGCCCCCCAACCTTAAATATTTACCTGGCTCCTGTTTCAGTCCAGCTGTGCCCATCTGCAAAAGTGCTGCTCTGTCTCTTTCTCCTCACAGGACATAGAGGCAGCAGCGGGAGCCATTGGTTGCTGCTGTCATTTAAATCCTATGAGGAGGGAGCAGGGGTGGAGCCAAACTGCGTTGGCTGTGTCTGTGGATGCACACAACCTGGCTTGGATGCACTATTGCATGAATACCTATATAGCATGCTTATTATTTTAAGAAAAAACGTCTCTAAAAAATGTTTGAGAAAAACAGGGAAGGGTATTAGCAAAAGGGTTGGTGGGCTTCCTAAATTGAATAGTATTTTTAAAGGGCAACTCCTCTTCATATTGCTAATTGGTGCAGCTGGAGGAAGGACAAGCCTAACTTTAGTATGCAAGGGGCAGGTTTTAAACCTTGGTTTGATGTACATCATCAATCCATTACTCACTGTCTTCTTCTTGCCAGTTCTCACATTTTCCATTGATTTATTTGGAGCCAAAGCCTTTAGGGGTCAGAGAAAAGCGAATGTCAACATATACGGAAAGCAAATGGATAGAATCAATTAACAGAACAGGAGCCCAGAGGAGAGTGCTATTTTCTCATTACAACATTCCTTTCCTCAGTAAGTTCTTCTATGGCGAGTTGAGTTCAAGCGGAAAGCAAAAGAACGCTTTTTTTTTTCATCCTGCCCAGAGATATCTTAGAAGACTTATGCCCTGTACACACGGTCGGACATTCCGACCACAAAATCCATCAGATTTTCCAAAGGATTTTGGCCGAAACTTGTGTTGCATACACGCGGTCAGACAAAGTTGTCGGAAAATCCGATCGTTCTGAACACGGTGACGTTCGTTGCGTACGACGGGACTACGTAGAGGCCAGTAGCCAATAGCTTTTGTCTCGTAATTTATTCTGAGCATGCGTGGCACTTTGTCCGTCGGAATTCTCTACAAACTATCGGAAAAAGTCTGATCGGATTTTGTTGACGGAAAATTTTAGATCCAGCTCTCAAACTTTTTCAGTCGGAATTTCCGACGGAAAAAGTCCAATAGAGCCCACACACAATCGGATTTTCTGACAACATAATCCGATCGAACCATTTCCTTCGGAATTTCCGACCGTGTGTACAGGGCATAAGAATGGACAGGAAGGTCACCTGGATGCTTGAAGTGATTCTAAAAGAAAGATACAAAAAAAAGATGAAATAAACAGTTTGCTGCAGGCAAAAGGAAGAATTTTCTCAGTCCCCTCTACCCCAGTGATAAGATTGCAGCATTGTAACTTTGTAGCAAGTCAATGGGTAAAAAGCTGCAGCAGAGGTAGCTGACCGGTGTCAGATATTTGGGAACACAGCATTCTCTTCTGGGGAGAAAAGCAAATGAAAAACCTGTCCTGGGGAGTTCTGTGCATATTTCAGTACAATTCAGTGGTTCTCAGCCTTTTTGAGATCATGGCCCTTCCTATCCAACTGTAAAGCATAGGATCTCTGGAGGGGGCTGAACGTCTGTGTAGGAGGACGAGGGCTTTGCAGGGCCACTGTGGCAGTCTGGAAGGCACTGTGGGACATTTTGTGACACATTTGGAGATTGGAGGCACTAGGGAGCCTGGATACTCTGCAGCAAGCTGGGGGGACACTGCAAGACTGGGTGGCACTGTGAAAGATTGAGGGGCGCTGTGGGGGCTGAGGGCTTTTAGGTGGCCCGTGGGAGATTGAGGGGCATTGTGGGCTACTATGGGAGGTTGGGGGACTATGGGAGATGGGAGGCAATGTTGGAGGTTAAAGGATCCGCTGCTTGTTGGAGGCACAGGATAAAGGTGACCAGGGCCCAGTATCAAGTCACAGTCAGGTGGTTGAAAAGCACCTCTCTAGTTGATACACCGTTTTTTAGGCATACATATATTTATTATGACAATCTGATGGTAGATATGCTTTAAAGTGAGTAAAACTTCAAAGCAAGCACCTGTTAGGAAAAAAAGATAATATGCTTAAAGCGGTTGTAATCCTCTGGATTTTTTTTCCTTACCTGCAAGGCAAAGGCATAATGTGCTAGTATGCATCTCATACTAACACAGTATGTGAAACTTACCTGAAAACAAAGCTTCTCAGCAATGCAATGTCATCGCTGGAGACAGCTTCCATCTTCATTTGTCTTCCTTTCCGGGTTCGCGGACCCCGGCTCTGTGACTGGCCAGAGCCACGATGACATCACCACACAGGGCTCTGAAGTAACAGCACGGGTAAGTATAACATGTTTATTATTTTTATTTAAAAAAAAAAACAGAGACTTTACAATCACTTTAACCACTTCCCTTCCGCCGGCTGTCAAATGACGGCTGGTTGGCGCGGATCTCGTTCTGTGTGGACGTCCAGAATGACCACTCTCACGTGTCCCCGGGGGTGCGTATTGTGGCAATCGGTGGTGCGGTGTGTCAGTCTGACGTGATCAACCATGTAAACAGGAAGAGCCATTGATCGGCTTTTCCTCACTCGCATCTGTCAGACGACGCGAGTAGAGGAGAGACGATTGGCTGCTCTCCTGACGGGGGGGGGGGGGGGTGTGCTGAAGGTTTATCAAGGTTTATCAGCGCAGCCCCCCTTTGGATGCCCAACCAGGACCACCAGGGATTACCACCACACTGGACCACCAGGTATGCCATCCTAGACCACCAGGAAAATGCCAATCAGTGCCCTGGCAGCTGCCAGTCAGTGTCCATTCCCAATGCCTGCCAGTGCCATCAGTGATGCCTAACAATGCCATCTATCAGTGCCGCATATCAGTGCCCATCAGTGCCACCCATAAGTACCCATCAGTGCAGCCTTTCAGTGCCCAGTGTCGCCTATCAGTGCCCACCAGTGCCACCCATGAGTGCCCATCGGTGCCACCTATCAATGCCCATCAGTGCTGCATATCAGTACCACCTATCAGTGCCACATCATTGGTACCACCTCATCGTGCCCATCAGGTCTTTTTTTATATGTTTAGCAAAAAAAATGCAGTGGTGATCAAATACCACCAAAAGAAAGCTCTATTTGTGGGAACAAAATTATAAAAATTTAGTTTGGGTACAGTGTAGCATGACCGCGCAATTGTCATTTAAACAGCGACAGCGCTGAAAGCTGAAAATTGGCCTGGGCAGGAAGGGGGGTAAGTGCCCTGTATTGAAGTAGTTAAATGCACTTAAACACAGGGCATTGAAGCACATGTCTACAATCCATTATATTAACAGTTAAGTAAGCAGTTCTTGTACAGCCTGCTTTAACATTACACGATTTCTCATTACACTATTTGTAATATAGGCTGTCTAATGTCGCGTACACACGACCGGACTTTCTGGTAGACTAGGTCCGACCGTCTTCCCGACAGACTTTTCAGCGGAGTTCCGACGGACTTTCCGAACGAACGGACTTGGCCACACACCAAAGACTGATGGATTTGACTGTGATGAAGTACGACCGGACTAGAATAAGGAAATTCATAGCCAGTAGCCAATAGCTGCCCTAGCGTCGGTTTCCGTCCGTCAGACTAGCATACAGACAAACTGATTTTTTGACCAGACTCGAGTCCGTTCGAAAGATTTGAAACATGTTCTAAATCTAAAGTCCATCTGATTTTTCGACAGCAAAGGTCAGATGAAACCCACACACGATCGAATTGTCTGACGGATTCCTTCCGTTGGACCTTTGCTGTCGAAAAGTCGGGCCGCGTGTACACGGCATTAGACCCCTTCTCTTCTATCTGACTGATCCCAAGTCAAGTTTTATACAGTAAATGATATATTTGATAAAGGTTTATAAAGCAAACAAGAAATATGTATTCTATTTATTTATTTATTTATTTTGTATTGTAAGATAAATTAGATCACGTTCAGGTGTATTTCTTTCAGGGAAGGACTTGTTTTTTCCAACTGTATCTCAGGAAAATAACAGCTAGCTGTCAGACTTCCCTGTTTGTCATCTGTCTAATTGAACACATTAGATAACAGCTACATAAATAGAAGCTCGGGAGGAAGTACATAGCAGGTTGCATCCATGACTAGTGATGGACGAACTTCCGACGGGACGTTTCGCGAACGCGAAATGCGAACGGACCCAAACGTTCGCGAAACCGACCGTTCGCCGCGGGCCCCATTGACTTCAATGGGAGGCGAACTTTGCAAACCTTCATGTCGAATTTGCGGCCACGTGGTAATTATTAGGGGGTAAAACGTAGTCCCACCATCTGGACAATGACATAATACATGTATGAGGTGAATTTGGGATCGATAACTACAAGCATTTTTATTTTATTTGGGAAATTGTTCTAACAATTCAGGACTATGGAGCTAATGAAGGCAATGGAGGAGAGGGAAGGTCAGGGACCAGGGTAGGCAAAGAAGAGGGTGCAGGAGATGATCACCAGCAGCGTGACATACCGGAATGACACATGCACCGTGATAGAGGCATCTGACAGCAGCACCGTAATACAGAGCACTGACAGCAGCACCGTGACATACAGCGCTGACAGCAGCACCGTGACATACAGCGCTGACAGCAGCACCGTGACATACAGCGCTGACAGCAGCACCGTGACATACAGCGCTGACAGCAGCACCGTGACATACAGCGCTGACAGCAGCACCGTGACATACAGCGCTGACAGCAGCACCGTGACATACAGCGCTGACAGCAGCACCGTGACATACAGCGCTGACAGCAGCACCGTGACATACAGCGCTGACAGCAGCACCGTGACATACAGCGCTGACAGCAGCACCGTGACATACAGCGCTGACAGCAGCACCGTGACATACAGCACTGACAGCAGCACCGTAAGCAGCCCCAGGAGGAAGTCAGCACAGCACAGGGATGGTGTGATCCCCTCATAATAAGAACCCCCAGGAGGAAGTCAGCACAGCACAGGGATAGTGTGATCCCTTCATAATAAGAACCCCCAGGAGGAAGTCAGCACAGCACAGGGATATCATAAGCAGCCCCAGTAGAAATATGACACCGCTCAACCTCTTCAAAGAGGAGGGTAGGGGCATATAGTACGGTGTGCTTTTTTGGGTCAAGGAAGTGAGCCAAATGAATTAAGAAGGTCTGTGTGCTTGATTAAAAAAATAGTTTATAGACATATACATGGTCTACTGGTCACATGTGTTGAATTCCTCCGAGATCCATGCCTCATTCATTTTTAGAAATGTGAGGTAGTTAACACTGTGGTGAGCTAGGCGAGTACGCTTATCGGTCACAATCCCCCCTGCTGCGCTGAACGTCCTTTCGGACAGGACACTGGATGAGGGGCAAGCCAACAGTTCGATTGCAAATTGGGCAAGCTCTGGCCAGAGGTCAAGCCTGCCCACCCAGTAGTCTAGGGGTTCATCACTCCTCAGAGCGTCCACATCGGCCGTTAACCCAATGTAGTCGGACACCTGACGGTCTAGGCGTTCCCTGATGCTGGATCCGGATGACACCTGTCGATGGGTCGGCTGAAAGAATGACCTCATATCCGAAGTCACCAACACATCTTCAAACCGGCCTCTTCTTGCAGGCGCTGTTGGATTGGTACCCGCAAATCCTTCTCTGGGAGTGGGAATTGCTCCTCTGCCAGCGCACGCAAAAGCAGAATGCAGCATTTCTCGAAGCAAGGCCTGGAAGTGCTGCATTCTGACAGCCCTCTGCGACGGCGGTAACATTTCCGCCATTTTGTGTTTGTACCGGGGGTCTAAGTACGTTGCCACCCAGTACTGGTCCTTGACCCTCATGCTTTTTATACGGGGGTCCCTATTAAAACACTGGAGCATGAAGGCCCCCATTTGCACTAAAGTGGAAGCGGTGTGGTGGCCTGGCTCCTGCTCATCATCCAGGATAATGTCGTCCTCTTCATTCTCCTCTCCCCATCCTCGCACAACAGGGATCCCAGAAAGGTTTAAAGCATGCTCTTCTTGCTCCTGCTCATCCGCCCCGGCACCATCCTCCTCTGACTCCTCATCAGACTCCTGTTGTTGACTTGTCTCAGATAGAGTAGCCCCCCCTGGGAATTCATCCAGCATTGCGACTTCCTCATCTTCCCGCTCCTGCTCCTCCACAGCCTGATCAATGACACGACGCAATGCACGCTCCAGAAAGAAGGCATAAGGTACCATGTCACTGATGGCGCCATGGCTGCGACTGACCAGTTTGGTGATCTCCTCAAATGGCCGCAGAAGTCTGCATGTGTCGCGCATGAGCAGCCACTGGCGCGGTGAAAAAAAACCCAGCTCCCCAGAACCGTTTCTTTCGCAGAGTTCATACAGGTAGACGTTAACTGCACGTTTCTGCTGGAGCAGCCTATCAAGCATATAGAAGGTTGAGTTCCATCGCGTCGGGCAATCGCAAATAAGACGTCTGACCGGCAGATGGTGTCGCCGCTGAATGTCAGCAAGGCGAGCCATGGCCGTGTAAGATCTTCTGAAATGGGCCGAGATTTTCCTTGCCTGCCGCAAGATGTCCTGGACCCCAGGGTATTTGACAAGGAATCGCTGCACGACCAAGTTTAAGACGTGTGCCATGCACGGCACGTGCGTGATTTTGCCCTGTTTCAATGCGCTAAGCAGATTGGCACCGTTGTCACACACCACTTTACCAACTGTCAAATTGAGCGGTGTTAGCCACTCATCTGCCTGTGAACGCAAAGCTGAAAGGAGTGCCGGGCCAGTGTGGCTCTTTGCTTCCAGGCACAACAGACGCAGCACGGCATGGCAACGTCTCACCTGGCATGTGGAATAGGTTCTGGGGAGCTTGGGCGGTGCAGTGGAAGAGACGCTAGCAGCGGAAAAGGAGGAGGCAGCTGAGGAGGAGAGGGAGGAGGATGGAGTAGGAGGAGGAGAAGAAGAGTCAGGCCTGCATGCAATCCGTGGCGGTAAAACCAAATCTACACGGGTGCCACGGGTTACATGCTTGACGGCCGTCAGAAGGTTCACCCAGTGGGCAGTAAAACTGATATACCTTCCCTGCCCGTGTTTGCTAGACCACGTGTCTGTGGTCAGATGTATCTTGGCACCGACACTGTGTGCCAGAGATACATTCACTTGCCGCTGAACATGGCCATATAGCTCTGGGATGCCCTTCTCTGAGAAATACTTCCTTCCTGGGACCTTCCATTGTGGTGTTCCAATGGCCACAAATTTGCGAAAGGCCTCCGAGTCCACCAGTTTATATGGCAGTAGTTGGCGGGCTATGAGTTCTGACAAGCCAGCCGCCAACCGTTGGGCAAGAGGGTTATCCGGCATCATCATTTTTTTACGCTCAAACATTAGGCCCACGGAAGCCTGCCTTTTTGCAGAAAAATGTGAGCTTGGCGTGATGGAAGGTGGAGTGGAGGACAATTGTGAGGAGAGAGGAGAAGGAGAAGTAGAAGACGAGGCTGGACGGTGAGAGCCTGCAGTGTGGCTTTGTGTGTTCCGTTGCTCCCACTGGGCTCGGTGATGGCTGCTCATGTGCCTTCTTAAGGCGGTCGTCCCTAGGTGAGTATTGGGCTTACCGCGACTAACGCGTTGACTGCAAAGATTGCAGATGGCAACGCTATTGTCAGCAGCGGACACGTTAAAAAAAGCCCACACTGCGGAGCCATGTGCCGGTGTCCTGGGAGCGCCAGATGTGACCGTACATGGTCGATGACTCGCTCCTGATACATTTGCAGTCTGCTTTGTCCCTGCTGTGCAATGTAAGTCATTGCTGCTTCTCCTCCCTATCTGCTGGTCCATATCTCCCTCTGAACTCCCCTCCTCTTCCTCTCTTGTGGGCACCCACGTGACATCACTAGACACGTCATCATCAACGTCACCTTCCCCACCGCTATAAGTAGAGATCTCGGAGTAGGCAGCAACACCGGGGACCAACCTCCTCCTTGGGCTGATCTGGGTACTGGCGTCAGACTGCTGAGTAGCGCTTGTTGCTACCTCCTCTTCCTGATCCAATACCAAGAGTGGCTGCGCATCAGAAATGTCCTCTTGATATGGATCGGAAAATAATTCCAGTGACTCAAGCGGAAGGTATGTGGTGGTGGTGGTGGTGGTCGTGTTGTTGGTGGTAGTGTCTTTGGGGGTGCACATAGCAGAGAGTGAAGAAGAGGGTGCAGATCGAGAGGATGAGGAGGGTGCAGAAGAGTAAGGCTGAGCGAGCCACTCAACCAAGTCTGGTGCATCCTTTAAAGTAATTGAACGCACCTTCTGCAACTTCCCACTTTGGCTCAAGCCTGTTGCTCCTGCCCTACCCCTACCACCCCTGCGGAAGGGCCTGCCTCTTCCTCTGCATGTCATTTTTTAAATGACCCTGTGACAAAACTCTTAGTCCCTATACCGCTGAAGGACTGCTGCAGTATAGGTGAGCGGTCAGCAGTGGTGCACGTCAACCCTATCTATTGTGGACCTATAGCGGTCCTTACAGAACAGCAGACTGTACCGCACTCAAGCCTATGTACCGTAGCACCCTATACCAAGTTACCAGTCCTTATAAGAACTTTTGTGGACCAAGCAGGTTGTGTATTAGTGTTTAGCAGACTGTACGTCAGTCCCTATACCGCTGAAGGACTGCTGCAGTATAGGGCAGCGGTCAGCAGTGGTGCACGTCAACCCTATCTATTGTGGACCGATAGCGGTCCTTACAGAACAGCAGACTGTACCGCACTCAAGCCTATGTACCGTAGCACCCTATACCAAGTTACCAGTCCTTATAAGAACTTTTGTGGACCAAGCAGGTTGTGTATTAGTGTTTAGCAGACTGTACGTCAGTCCCTATACCGCTGAAGGACTGCTGCAGTATAGGGCAGCGGTCAGCAGTGGTGCACGTCAACCCTATCTATTGTGGACCGATAGCGGTCCTTACAGAACAGCAGACTGTACCGCACTCAAGCCTATGTACCGTAGCACCCTATACCAAGTTACCAGTCCTTATAAGAACTTTTGTGGAACAAGCAGGTTGTGTATTAGTGTTTAGCAGACTGTACGTCAGTCCCTATACCGCTGAAGGACTGCTGCAGTATAGGTGAGCGGTCAGCAGTGGTGCACGTCAACCCTATCTATTGTGGACCGATAGCGGTCCTTACAGAACAGCAGACTGTACCGCACTCAAGCCTATGTACCGTAGCACCCTATACCAAGTTACCAGTCCTTATAAGAACTTTTGTGGAACAAGCAGGTTGTGTGTTAGTGATTAGCAGACTGTACGTCAGTCCCTATACCGCTGAAGGACTGCTGCAGTATAGGTGAGCGGTCAGCAGTGGTGCACGTCAACCCTATCTATTGTGGACCGATAGCGGTCCTTACAGAACAGCAGACTGTACCGCACTCAAGCCTATGTACCGTAGCACCCTATACCAAGTTACCAGTCCTTATAAGAACTTTTGTGGAACAAGCAGGTTGTGTATTAGTGTTTAGCAGACTGTACGTCAGTCCCTATACCGCTGAAGGACTGCTGCAGTATAGGTGAGCGGTCAGCAGTGGTGCACGTCAACCCTATCTATTGTGGACCGATAGCGGTCCTTACAGAACAGCAGACTGTACCGCACTCAAGCCTATGTACCGTAGCACCCTATACCAAGTTACCAGTCCTTATAAGAACTTTTGTGGAACAAGCAGGTTGTGTATTAGTGTTTAGCAGACTGTACGTCAGTCCCTATACCGCTGAAGGACTGCTGCAGTATAGGTGAGCGGTCAGCAGTGGTGCACGTCAACCCTATCTATTGTGGACCGATAGCGGTCCTTACAGAACAGCAGACTGTACCGCACTCAAGCCTATGTACCGTAGCACCCTATACCAAGTTACCAGTCCTTATAAGAACTTTTGTGGACCAAGCAGGTTGTGTATTAGTTTTTAGCAGACTGTACGTCAGTCCCTATACCGCTGAAGGACTGCTGCAGTATAGGGCAGCGGTCAGCAGTGGTGCACGTCAACCCTATCTATTGTGGACCGATAGCGGTCCTTACAGAACAGCAGACTGTACCGCACTCAAGCCTATGTACCGTAGCACCCTATACCAAGTTACCAGTCCTTATAAGAACTTTTGTGGAACAAGCAGGTTGTGTGTTAGTGATTAGCAGACTGTACGTCAGTCCCTATACCGCTGAAGGACTGCTGCAGTATAGGGCAGCGGTCAGCAGTGGTGCACGTCAACCCTATCTATTGTGGACCGATAGCGGTCCTTACAGAACAGCAGACTGTACCGCACTCAAGCCTATGTACCGTAGCACCCTATACCAAGTTACCAGTCCTTATAAGAACTTTTGTGGACCAAGCAGGTTGTGTATTAGTGTTTAGCAGACTGTACGTCAGTCCCTATACCGCTGAAGGACTGCTGCAGTATAGGGCAGCGGTCAGCAGTGGTGCACGTCAACCCTATCTATTGTGGACCGATAGCGGTCCTTACAGAACAGCAGACTGTACCGCACTCAAGCCTATGTACCGTAGCACCCTATACCAAGTTACCAGTCCTTATAAGAACTTTTGTGGAACAAGCAGGTTGTGTGTTAGTGATTAGCAGACTGTACGTCAGTCCCTATACCGCTGAAGGACTGCTGCAGTATAGGTGAGCGGTCAGCAGTGGTGCACGTCAACCCTATCTATTGTGGACCGATAGCGGTCCTTACAGAACAGCAGACTGTACCGCACTCAAGCCTATGTACCGTAGCACCCTATACCAAGTTACCAGTCCTTATAAGAACTTTTGTGGACCAAGCAGGTTGTGTATTAGTGTTTAGCAGACTGTACGTCAGTCCCTATACCGCTGAAGGACTGCTGCAGTATAGGGCAGCGGTCAGCAGTGGTGCACGTCAACCCTATCTATTGTGGACCGATAGCGGTCCTTACAGAACAGCAGACTGTACCGCACTCAAGCCTATGTACCGTAGCACCCTATACCAAGTTACCAGTCCTTATAAGAACTTTTGTGGAACAAGCAGGTTGTGTATTAGTGTTTAGCAGACTGTACGTCAGTCCCTATACCGCTGAAGGACTGCTGCAGTATAGGTGAGCGGTCAGCAGTGGTGCACGTCAACCCTATCTATTGTGGACCGATAGCGGTCCTTACAGAACAGCAGACTGTACCGCACTCAAGCCTATGTACCGTAGCACCCTATACCAAGTTACCAGTCCTTATAAGAACTTTTGTGGAACAAGCAGGTTGTGTGTTAGTGATTAGCAGACTGTACGTCAGTCCCTATACCGCTGAAGGACTGCTGCAGTATAGGTGAGCGGTCAGCAGTGGTGCACGTCAACCCTATCTATTGTGGACCGATAGCGGTCCTTACAGAACAGCAGACTGTACCGCACTCAAGCCTATGTACCGTAGCACCCTATACCAAGTTACCAGTCCTTATAAGAACTTTTGTGGAACAAGCAGGTTGTGTATTAGTGTTTAGCAGACTGTACGTCAGTCCCTATACCGCTGAAGGACTGCTGCAGTATAGGTGAGCGGTCAGCAGTGGTGCACGTCAACCCTATCTATTGTGGACCGATAGCGGTCCTTACAGAACAGCAGACTGTACCGCACTCAAGCCTATGTACCGTAGCACCCTATACCAAGTTACCAGTCCTTATAAGAACTTTTGTGGACCAAGCAGGTTGTGTATTAGTTTTTAGCAGACTGTACGTCAGTCCCTATACCGCTGAAGGACTGCTGCAGTATAGGGCAGCGGTCAGCAGTGGTGCACGTCAACCCTATCTATTGTGGACCGATAGCGGTCCTTACAGAACAGCAGACTGTACCGCACTCAAGCCTATGTACCGTAGCACCCTATACCAAGTTACCAGTCCTTATAAGAACTTTTGTGGAACAAGCAGGTTGTGTGTTAGTGATTAGCAGACTGTACGTCAGTCCCTATACCGCTGAAGGACTGCTGCAGTATAGGGCAGCGGTCAGCAGTGGTGCACGTCAACCCTATCTATTGTGGACCGATAGCGGTCCTTACAGAACAGCAGACTGTACCGCACTCAAGCCTATGTACCGTAGCACCCTATACCAAGTTACCAGTCCTTATAAGAACTTTTGTGGAACAAGTGAGTTGTGAATGTTTAGCAGACTGCAGCAGAAGGGCAGCAGTCAAGTATAATATCCTTTCTATATTTGGAAGAAAGAATATTATACATGTACAAGCCTATTACTGTACCACTGATACCAGTCCTGAAAAGAACCTTTGTGGAACTAATAATAACAGCAAGTCTTTAAAATTACCCTCACTGCCTGACAACACTGCTTCCTTCCTGTCCCTATACAAATTGGCAAAAAAAGAGAACGATTAGTGGTTACTGGAACAGCTCTTTTGTGGACCTTGATAGTAACAGCTAATGATGATGATGATGATGATGATGATGAAAGACTAATCTGGCTGTCCCTGTAGCATACACCGTCCTTTCCCTTTCTCTAAACTAACAAAAGACACTCAGGCTGCTGCAAGAATCAGCAGCACAGCAAACCTATCAACACCTAACACCTATACCAGTCCTGAAAAGAACTTTTGTGTACCAAATAGCTAGTGGTTTATCTCTCCCTACTCCACACAGGAACCTGTCCCTATCTTAACAGAAGAAAGAATGTAAAATGGCCACCGGATCGGGTGTATTTATAGGTTAGGGGGAATGTACAAGTGTCCATGTGCTGTCATGTCTCAATTGGCTGTCCTGTATCACATGATAAACGTGTCACCAAAGGTTAAAGTTCTTGTATACATTAAACACGTAAGTCCGCCGCGGCGAACGACGGAAAAAGGCGTTCGAACGTGCGGACCGCGAATGTCGGAAATTCGCCGCGAAACGACCGCCGGGCGAACCGTTCGGCCATCACTATCCATGACTACCTCTAAAGATTTCTTTGTTAGCAAACACTGCAAAGATATCACTTTACTGTTTAAGCAACTGCTTTTACGGCCCTAATGAAGGGGGTGGTAGGTACAATCTGAGACCAGGCTATATAACCACATAGGCCTCCACAATAGGGTTGTTACATTTTCTTCAAGCCAAACACTTTAGCAATGCACAGTCATTTTTATTTTTGTTTGTTTTGTTTTTTAGTATACACTATAGGATTGTAACAGAGCTGGAACACCTTTGGGCACTCCAAAGAGAATAGTAGTGCGGCACATAGTGCCCACTCACCCTCCTGTCAAGCCGTGTTCCGAGCCACATTTCTGTCTGAATAATGTGTCCAGGATTCAGCTGCACATGATTCAAAACCCAGACTATCCGGGTATATCCCAGACAAGTGGCAACCCTACTCCACAACCCCCTATCTTTCTAGGACCAGGGCATTTTGGTATAAATTTAATCAATCAAATTTTTACAATTTATCTTTGTGTTAATCAAATGACCAAATTGCATAAAGGAGGTAATTGTGAATTAAAGTTGAGATTTAAAGTACATGGGAACCTTCACCTTGTAAAACAACCCATAGGCCGCGTACACACGGGCGGACTGTTCGCCCAACTTTGTCCGCTGAACAGTGTTTCAGCGGACAGTCCGCTCGTGTGTGGGCTTCAGCGGACAGTTTCAGCGGACTGTTTGACGAACAAAGTCTTACGGAATTTCCGTAAAACTGTTCGCTGAAACTTGGTTTCAGCGGACAGTCCGCCCGTGTGTGGGCCAGTCCGCTGTACTTTCGAAATGAGCGGACTGTTCCCGCCCGGAGAAAAGTCTGCTCATTTCGAGCGTGTCTCCAGGTAGGCGGGGCCCGCGAAGGAGACGTCGCGGGCTCTGCCGCCTGGTATGGACTTAAAGGGGAACTCCAACGCCGTGGGGGTTCCCCCAAAGTCCACAACAGACCCTAGTCCCTAGAAGACCCTAGAAGACCCTAGAAGAAGAAGAAGAAGAACGGAAGGCGACGGCGACAGCGGCGACAGAAGACCGGGCCACCGCCTGCAAAAGAGCTATAAGAAGGCGCGGTGGCCCGGCAGAAGAACCGAAGAGGGGGACAAGACCCCCGAAGTCGGGAGAAGAGGCCAGCGGCGGGGAGGAAGAAAGCCGGACTCCTCCGCTAGCAAAAGAGCTACAAGAAGATAGCGGAGGAGTCCGGCGAGAAGACCCCCGAAGACGGAAGACCCCCGGAGCTGTGCAATAAAATATTTTATCTCGTGTGTTGTGTTTTTTTTTGGGTACTTT
The DNA here is from genome assembly GCF_037356315.1 of Lithobates pipiens. Lineage (NCBI taxonomy): Eukaryota > Metazoa > Chordata > Amphibia > Anura > Ranidae > Lithobates > Lithobates pipiens. The sequence continues at coordinate 146,489,616 of NW_027507789.1, forward strand.
TATTTTACAGGTGAATGGGTAGGGGTACATTGTACCCCATACTCATTCACATAGGGTGGGGGGCCGGTATCCGGGGGCCCCCTTATTAAAGGGGGCTCCCGGATTCCGATAAGCCCCCCGCCCGCAGACCCCGACAACCAACGGCCAGGGTTGTCGGGAAGAGGCCCTTGTCCTCATCAACATGGGGACAAGGTGCTTTGGGGTGGGGGGGCCGCGCGCCCCCCCCTTCCCCAAGGCACCCCCCATGTTGAGGGCCCGCGGCCTGGTACGGCTCAGGAGGGGGGCGCGCTCGCTCGCCCCCCTTTCCTGGCCGGCCGGGTAGCGTGCTCGGACTAGGGTCTGTTGTGGACTTTGGGGGAAGCCCCACGCCGATTTTTTTCGGCGTTGGGGTTCCCCTTTAAGTCCATTCCAGGCGGCGGAGCTCGCGACGTCTCCTTCGCGGGCCCCCGCCTACCTTAACACGCGCTCGAAATGAGCGGACTGTCCTCCTCGTGTGTGGGCGAGTCCGTTCATTTCAAAAGTTGCGCGGGCTTAGTACGACGAACTTAGTCCGCTCAAAAAGTGCCGTGTGTGGGCAAGTTCGTTCATTCAAAAGTTTGAGCGGACTGTTTGACGAACTTAGTTTCGGCAGACAGTCCGCCCGTGTGTACGCGGCCATAGAGTTTAACTGCTTGCCAACCAGTCGCCGTCATTATACTGCGGCAGGTCGGCACGATCCCACGAGCCGTCGTAGCTATACGTTGGCTAGCAGGAACAGGATAGCAGGCGCATGCATGGCCCACTGCACTGCGGAGGTGCCAATGCTCGTGGCCGACGGTCGCGATGACCAAGGGCCACGACCGATCGCGGGCATGAGAGGCAGACCAGGAACATGTGTGTGTGTGTGTAAACGCAAATCCTTGTTCTGTGAGGAGTGGCAGATCGTGAGTTCCTAATAGCTAGGAACCACGATCTGTAATTTCCTCTACTCAGTCCCCCCCCTACAGTTAGAACACACAGTCAGGGAACACAATTAACCCCTTGATCGCCCCCTAGTGGTTAACCCCTTCCCTGCCAGTGACATTTTTACAGTAATGAGTGCATTTTTATAGTGCTGATCGCTGTATAAATGCCAATGGTCCCAAAAATGTGTCAGAAGTGTCCGATGTGTCTGCCATAATGTCACAGTCCTGATAAAAATCGCAGATCGCCGCCATTACTAGCAAAAAAATAATAATAAAAATGCTATAAATCTATCCCCTATTTGTAGACGCTATAACTTTTGTGCAAGCCAATCAATATACGCTTATTGCGATTTTTTTTTTTTTTTTTTGTTTTTTTTAAAATCAAAAATATGTAGAAGAATATATATTGGCCTAAACTGAGGAAAAAGTTGTTGTTTTTTTTAAATAAATGGTGATATTTACTATAGCGAAAAGTACAAAATATTGTGTTTTTTTTTTTTTTTAATTGTTGCTCTTTTTTTTGTTTATATCGCAAAAAATAAAAACCGCAGAGATGATCAAATACCAAAATAAATCTCTATTTGTGTGTAAAAAAAAAAAAGGACGCCAGTTTTTTTGGGTGCACTGTCATCCATCTGCACAATCGTCAGTTAACCACTTTCAGACCGGACCATTTTGCTGGTCAATGACCAGAGGTCTTTTTACAATTTGGCACTGTGCTGCTTTAACTGGTAATTGCACGGTCATGCAATGTTGTACCCAAACAAAATTTGCGTCCTTTTTTTCCCACAAATAGAGCTTTCTTTTAAAGGTATTTGACTGACTCTGCAATTTTTATTTTTTGCGATATAAACGTAAAAAGACCGCAAATTTTTGTTATTAGAAAAATCCAATAAACTTAATTTTAGTCATACATTTAAGCCAAAATGTATTCAGCCACATGTCTTTGGTAAAAAAAAAAGTCAATAACTGTATATTTATTGGTTTGCGCAAAAGTTGTCAAATCTACAAACTAAGGTAAGTTTTCTGGAATTTACGCAGCTTTTAGTTTACGACTGCCTATCTCATTTCTTGAGGTGCTAAAATGGCAGGGCAGTACAAAACCCCCCCAAATGACCCCATTTTGGAAAGTAGACACCCTAAGGAATTTGATAAGAGGCATGTTGAGCCCATTGAATATTTTATTTTTTTGCCTCAAGCGATTGAATAATGACAAAAATTTACACAAAGTTGTCACTAAATGATATATTGCTCACACATGCCATGGTTATATGTGGAATTGTACCCCAAAATACATTCTGCTGCTTCTCCTGAGTACGGGGATACCACATGTGGTCGACTTTTTGGAAGCCTAGCCGCGTACGGGGCCCCAAAAAACCAAGCACCGCCTTCAGGCTTTCTAAGGGCGTAAATTTTTGATTTCACTCCTCACTACCTATTACAGTTTTGAAGGCCATAAAATGCCAAGATGGCACAAAACCCCCACAAATGACCCCATTTTAGAAAGTAGACACCCCAAGCTATTTGCTGAGAGGCATGTTGAGTCCATGGAATATTTTATATTAAGCCACAAGTTGCGGGAAAATTACAAACTTTTATTTATTTATTTATTTTTTTCACAAAGTTGTCACTAAATGATATATTACTCACACATGCTATGGGCATATGTGAAATGACACCCCAAAATACATTTTGCTGCTTCTCCTGAGTACGGGGATACCACATGTGTGGGATTTTTGGGGAGCCTAGCCGTGTACGGGGGCCCCGAAAGCCAAGAACCGCCTTCAGGCTTTCTATGGGCGTACATTTTTGATTTCACTCCTCACCACCTATTACAGTTTTGAAGGCCATAAAATGCCAAGATGGCACAAAACCCCCCCAAATTACCCCATTTTAGAAAGTAGACACCCCAAGCTATTTGCTGAGAGGCATGTTGAGTCCATGGAATATTTTATATTTTGCCACAAGTTGCGGGAATATTACAAACTTTTTTTTTTTTTCACAAAGTTGTCACTAAATGATATATTGCTCACACATGCCATGGGCATATGTGAAATGACACCCCAAAATAAATTCTGCTTCTTCTCCTGAGTATGGGGATACCACATGTGTGGGACTTTTTGGGAGCCTAGTCGCGTACGGGGCCCCGAAAACCAAGCACCGCCTTCAGGATTTCTAAGGGTGTTGTCACGATCGATCTACTGTTCCGATCGTACATAGGGAACTCACCCGCAGGTTTCCTGTACAAGAAGCTCGTCGGTGTCCTCGGACGCGGGTTGGCACAAACGAACGCACGCGAGTGCGCGTAGTCCCTAACAGGCGCACGCGGGTGCGCGTTGACACGATCGAGCGCACGCGGGTGCGCAACGAACCGATCGGGCGTACGCGGGTACGCGGGGTCACGAACGGGAGCACGGTTATCCGCGGGGGCACGCAAACTCACCGTGCGACCGTTCTTGGCGCCCAACAGGCTATTTAAGGAATCAGCTCCTGTTCTCCCGTGCTGTCCTGTCTACAGCGTTCCTGTGACTTCTGCTACCAGTTCCTGTTTGTTCCTGATACTGTACCCGGCCTGTTCCTGACCTCGTTTGATTGCTGCCTGCCTCCGACCTTCTGCCTGATTGACCACGCTTCTGCCTTCTGCTTGTACCTCTGCTGCCCGCTAGTTACCGACCCGGCTCGTCTCTGATCACGCCTGCTGTACCCACCTGAACGCCAGCACCTGCTACTCCTGCTGTTCCTGCCTGACTGCCAGTGCCAGCTGCTCCTGTTGTTCCTGCCCAGTTGCCAGTGCCAGCTGCTCTTGCTGTTCCTGCCAGGCTTCCAGCGCCGGCAGCACCTGCCGTTCCAGTCCGTTACCTGCTCCTGCTGTGTTCGTTGTCTGCTGCCTTCCGTCCTCTGCCTGACCTCCTGCACCAGCTGGTGGTGGATCTCCGTTACTGCAACCCGGCTTGGCACTTGTGCCCTCCGTTCTCTTGAATCCCTGTCTCCATCTCCAGGGGCTCTCGAGTCGGAGGCTTACGAGGCGCCGCTCCCTGCACTTTTGGGCTCTACAACCAGGTACGTGACGGGTGTAAATTTTTGATTTCACTCCTCACTACCTATTACAGTTTTGAAGGCCATAAAATGCCAAGATGGCACAAAACCCCCCCAAATGACCCCATTTTAGAAAGTAGACACCCCAAGCTATTTACTGAGAGGCATGTTGAGTCCATGGAATATTTTATATTTTGCCACAAGTTGCGGGAAAATTACAAACTTTTATTTTATTTTTTATTTTTTTTCACAAAGTTGTCACTAAATGATATATTGTTCACACATGCCATGGGCATATGTGAAATGACACCCCAAAATAAATTCTGCTGCTTCTCCTGAGTACGGGGATACCACATGTGTGGGATTTTTTGGGAGCCTAGCCGCGTACGGGGCCCCGAAAACCAAGCACTTCAGGATTTCTAAGGGTGTAAATTTTTGATTTCACTCCTCACTACCTATCGCAGTTTTGAAGGCCATAAAATGCTAAGATGGCACAAACCCCCCCCCCCCCCCCAAATGACCCAATTTTGGAAAGTAGACACCCCTAAATTTAGGGGTACACTAGTGAGACTTACAGGTAAAAAAGCACCTAGGCTGTCAGCGACTGTATCAAAACGCTACAAAAAAAACTGTTAGCGATTGCAGGGATCAGGCCTGACTCTGCGAACGCTGCAGTTATGTGTGTTGTGTTTTGTAAGTGACAGTGATTGATCGATACTGCACTTGGGTGGGCTGGGCTGGGCTTGGCGGAGGGGCTAAACGCAGGTGCTAGCGGGTATCTGGGCTGATCCCGCTAACAATGCGTTTTAGGAAACCTAAACTGCTGGCGACGCTAATATAGATCTGATCAGATACTATATTACTAAGGGAGGTGTATGCTTTGCGCGTGGGTGTTAGCGGTACTGGCACTAACCTGATGCTGCCTGGGGCGACGCAGACCCTATCTGACCCTCAAACTTATATCACCCGCCGGGTGATCAGGGGGTTAAACCTTTATTAGGTAATAAATGGCGGGTGCCCTGAAACTATAAAAAAATAACTAACCAACCAGCGTCACCTGTAACAGTTATATGGTGATCACTGGTGAAAGGGTTAACTAGGGGGCAATCAGGGGGCTTTATGCGGTAGTATATGGGGGTCCCTGGCGCTATAAAAAGCTGCAGCGAACCTAAATACCTACCTGCCTAACTAGCGTCACCTGTGACACTAATACAGCGATCAGAAAAACGATCGCTTATTAGGCTGGGTTCACACAGGAGCGATGCGGGAACGCCACGAATCCGCGGCGGGTTCCCGCATCACACTGCCCTATGCGAACTGCTGGGAGTGTCAGTGAAATGTTAATGACACCCCCAGATCAGTTTGCATATCGCAGTGCGATCTGCAAACTCGGACAGGAATCGTATCGCATGGTGTGAACACCCATGCGATCCGATTCTGCTGCGGACCAAAAAAAGGGTCCCGTGCGAGTTTGCGGCGGGTGCGGCAGGTGCGATGCGAATTCAGCCATACTGTCTGTATGGCTGAACTCGCATCGCACAGAGATCGGATGTGATTTGCACTGCAGTGCGGTGCGAATCACATCCGTTCTCATAAACCGCTGCAATGTGAACCCAGCCTTAGTGACACTGGCGACGGGGGTGATCACGGGGTTAAACCTTTATTGGGGGGGTTAGGGGGGTACCCTAGAACTAAAGGGGGCTAACCCTAACTGCCCTAACAGTTATTACAGTCACAAATGACACCAATGCAATAATTAAAAAAAAAAAATGCAATTGGTGTCACTGTGACTGGGGGTGCAGGGGTGATTCGGGGGGTGAGAGTGTGCCTGGCATGTTCTACTGTGTAGTGTAGTGTTGGTGCAACTCACTGATCCTCTCTCCTCGGTGCCGGAACGAAAAATACCGACACGGAGGAGAGATTACATCACTTCCTCTGCCTGTGTTTACATTACAGGAGAGGAAGTGATGTCATGCTGCACTTCCATTCCTCAGGAGCGATCGCGAGGGGGTGGCCATGAATGAATGGCCGCCCCCTCATCCCGGATCGCTCCTGAATGGATTCCGACCGCCGCTGGCACCGGGGGGGGCCCGATCGGGCCCCCCACCCGCGGGAAGGCAGCGACGTACATGTACGCCCATATGCCTGCCCGTGCCATTCTGTCGACGTACATCGTCGTGCGGCGGTCGGCAACTGGTTAAAGCGATGCAGTGCCGAATCCCAAAAAATGGCCTGGTCATTCAGCAGTCAAATCTTCCGGGGCTGAAGTGGTTAAAATAGAACTGAGAGAAAAAACATTAGTGCATAAAAAAATACCAGTATTTTTTTCTAAATAGTTTTTATAAGATCACATAATCTCCATTCTCAGCTGCATAAGGGGCTTAGGTGTCCATTTATGAAACTCCTCAGGATCACAGCTGACCTCCCATGTGTACCGGTTTATGTAGCAGAGATGAGAAGCAGAGAACATGTTCTCGGCTCATCACAGCATACAACCTTTCTGTCACAAAAGGCCAGTTTATGAAAATTACCTCTGAAGATCTCACTGGCCGTTACACCCAAACATCTAGATACCGAGATAAGTTGGTGCGATTTGAGGAAGAAGACTTCTTTCTTCCTATAAATCGCACCAGTGGGTTAAAAAATAATATAAACAATATATATATATATATATGTGTAGGAAAAACCTCTCCTCTGTTCTCCCTCTGAGAACGGTAGTTCTTGGGTGTGGCTGCAGAGGACATAATTTTCCCCCGAGAACTGCCTAGAACTGAACTGGGAGAGTTTAATAAACGTACACCTTAGAGAGCTGGGGTGGGGAAACAGCAGCACATTGATCTTTCCAGTGAATGACAGTGCGGGGGGGGGGTGTCAGCACAAGTCTGATCATTGGAGGACAGGCATGCTGTTCTCCCAGCACAGCCAGAAAACTGACCACACAGAGCTGGCTGTGCTCTCGTGCCTAGTGTGGTCAGTTTGAAATAGGAAAGACTGACAGGATCACCAGGTAATTCACACAAATGAAGCAATACAAAGATAACAAGATACTTTTTAACAAAAGTACTTGGTTCAACAGACACATATCAGGAATATGAAATGCTGGGGTAACATTTCCTTTAAAGAAACATCATGTATTGCAGAATTTAAAGCTGAACACTAGAAAAAAATAAAATGAATGCAGCTCTGTAAACATTACATCTTTAAATCTGTAAAGGTTTTTCCAAATATAAGAGATGCAAGTAACTATATAAAATAACCAGGTCAGTGTATCCCAATGCCCTCTAGGGTAAGCATAAGACAAAGAATAGTATTAACCCCTTCCCAATGACCGTACACAGATATGCAGCCTCATGGAAGTAGGTCTTTATCTGTGAGGCTGCATATCTGTCTACCTCTGTGCTGCACAGCGTACTCCCAGTCCCAGCATAGAGACCAGGCTCTCACCAAGACCCCCAGGTCTCGTACTAACAATCTGGAACCTATGGCTCCCATTTCCCGGTCACCTGATCGCTGTGATAGCCTCTGGTTGAATACAGCTTGTGTTGGAGACCACACTGGACTGACTTGATTGATCACTAGTCCTGAGTGGGTATTCATGTGGGCAAAAAGGAAGCAATGCCTTCTAGTGGATCATGTCCAGTGATGGATGGTGGTGGTGATGGGCTCTCTTGGGGATTGAGCTGCTGCCTCTTCTGTGCAACCTTAAGCTCATTTCAGCATGTAGACTCAGATCAAAAGGAAGGTGCAACTGGTGTCCAGAGAAATATGACTCCTAAAATCAGGTTCATGGAATCTTTATTAAAAATTCAACAACATCCATCAAGCCAAGGTATTTCAGGGGAACAAACTCTCCCTTCTTCATGACTGTTGCAGCCTTCTATTTGGTGGGAATAATTCTCATGAGTGGTTATGTTGGATCAAGGTTCCTGAATGGTACGATGCTGACAGCTGGAATCCTGCTATTCAGGAACCTTGATCCAACATAACCACTCAGGCCGCGTACACACGCGGGGACTGTTCGGCCAACTTTGTCCGCTGAACAGTGTTTCGGCGGACAGTCCGCCCGTGTGTGGGCTTTCAGCGGACAGTTTCAGCGAACAGTCCGCTGAACAAGGTTTTTCGGAAATTCCGAAAAACTGTCCGCTGAAACAAAGTCCCCTCGTGTGTAGGCTTGTTCGTCAAACTAAGTTCCGCGCATGCTCAGAAAGGATTTACACGCCGAAAGTTATAATGCAGTGTATAGGACGTCGTATTTTTCGTCCCGTCGTACGTGCCGTTCACGTCATCGCGCACGGTTTCAGCAAACTGTTCGTTCGTCGTGTGTGGCCATGTCCGTCCATGCTAATTTTGAGCGGACTGTTTGCTGAAACTGTTTGACGGACAAAGTTGGGCGAACAGTCCCCGCGTGTGTACGCGGCCTCATGGGAATTGTTCCCACCAAATAGAACGCAGCAACGGCCCTAAGGAAAGGTAATTCTGTTCCCTCCAAATACATTGGCTTGATGTACATGTTGCTAATTTATAATAAAGATTAGAAGTCACATTTCTCTGGACACCAGGTGCACCTTTTTATCCAAGTCTGACTGAATACAGTCATTGTTTAGCCCATCTCCGTGTTTTCTTTCTGAATTCTTTCTGGCCGTTACACTGGTTCGTTACACAGATTCATTGTATCTTTCTCGCCTTGCAGGAGAGAAAGAAGTAAACAATAGTGATGGACGAACTTCCGACGGGACGTTTCGCGAACGCGGACCGCGAACGTGGCCGATAGTTCGCGAACCGGAACGTTCGCGGCGGGCCCCATTGACTTCAATGGGAGGCGAAATTCGCAAACCTACAGGTCAAATTTGCAGCCACAAAATAATTAATAGCTGTGCAAACATAGTCCTACCACATGGCCAATGACATAACACATGTATGAGGTGAATCTGGGATCGACAACTACAAGCATTCTTTTTTTATATGGGAAATTGTTGTGACAATTCAGGACTGTGGAGCGCATGAAGGCAATGGAGGAGAGGGAAGGTCAGGGACCAGGGTAGGCAAAGAAGAGGGTGCAGGAGATGATCACCAGCAGCGTGACATACAGCAATGACACCTGCACCGTGATAGAGTCATCTGACAGCAGCACCGTGATACAGAGCACTGACATCAGCAGCGTGACATACAGCAATGACACCTGCACCGTGATAGAGTCATCTGACAACAGCACCGGGATAGAGAGCACTGACATCAGCAGCGTGACATAAAGCACTCACACCAGCACCGTGATAGAGCGCACTGACAGCAGCGTGACATAAAGCACTAACACCAGCACCGTGATATACAGCAATGACAGCTGCACCGTAAGCAGCCCCAGGAGGAAGTCAGCATAGCACAGGGATGGTGGGAGCCCCTCATAAGGAGCATAGCACAGGGATGGTGGGAGCCCCTCATAATGAGCATAGTACAGGGATGGTGGGAGCCCCTCATAATGAGCATAGCACAGGGATGGTGGGAGCCCCTCATAATGAGCATAGCACAGGGATGGTGTGAGCCCCTCATAATAAGCAGCCCCAGGAGGATGTCAGCATAGCACAGGGATGGTGTGAGCCCCTCATAATAAGCAGCCCCAGGAGGATGTCAGCATAGCACAGGGATGGTGTGAGCCCCTCATAATAAGCAGCCCCAGGAGGATGTCAGAATAGCACAGGGATGGTGTGAGCCCCTCATAATAAGCAGCCCCGGGAGGATGTCAGCATAGCACAGGGATGGTGTGAGCCCCTCATAATAAGCAGCCCCAGGAGGATGTCAGCATAGCACAGGGATGGTGGGAGCCGCTCATAATAAGCAGGCCCAGGAGGAAGTCAGCACAGCACAGGGATGGTGTGAGCCCCTCATAATAAGCAGCCCCAGTAGAAATATGACCCACCCCTGTATACCACCCCCGCGGAAGGGCCTGCCTCTTCCTCTGCCTGTCCTTTTTTAAATGACCCTGTGACAAAACTCTCAGTCCCTATACCGATGAAGGACTGCTGCAGTACAGGGCAGCGGTCAGCAGTAGTGCACCTCAACCCTATGTATTGTGGACCGATACCAGTCCTTATAGAATAGCAGACTGTACATCACTCAACCCTATGTACTGTAGCACCCTAGACAGACCAAGTTACCAGTCCTGATAAAGAGCTTTGTGGAACAAGTGAGTTGTGAATGATTAGCAGACTGCAGCAGAAGGGCAGCAGTCAAGTATAATATTCTTTCTATATTTGGAAGAATATTATACGTGTACAAGCCTATTGCCATACCACTGATACCAGTCCTGAAAAGAACCTTTGTGGAACTAATAGTAACAGCTACTGATTAAACTGACCCTCACTGCCTGACACACTGCTTCCTGCCTGTCCCTATATAAACTGACAAAACAGAGGCTGCTGGAACAATAACTGGTTACTGGAATAGCACTTTTGTGGACCTGATAGTAACAGCTAATGATTAAACTGACTCTCCCTGCAGCACACACCGTCCTGTCCCTTTCTCTAAACTGACAAAAGACACTCAGACTGCTGCAACAATCACTAGCACAGCACAGCACTGCCTATCCTGAACTACACCTAACCTAACACTTATACCAGTCCTGAAAAGAACTTTTGTGTACCAAATAGCTAGCGATTTGGGTCACTGTAATCTCTCCCTGCTCCACACAGCAACCTCTTCCTATAGTGACAGAAGAAAGAATGTAAAATGGCCGCCGGATCGGGTGTATTTATAGGTTAGGGGGAATGTCCAAGTGTCCATGTGATGTGATGTCTCAATTGGCTGTCCTGTACCCCATGATGGATGTGTCATCATAGGTCAAAGTTCTTTTACACAGTAAACGCGGAAGTCCGCCGGGCGAACGGCGCCAATAGTCCGCCGAACGGGTAGACCGCGAACAGCCGAAATTCGCCGCGAAACGACCGCCGGGCGAACCGTTCGGCCATCACTAGTAAACAAACAAAAGTATGTAAAAAAAATCAAATAAATAAATTATATATATATATATATATATATAGATATATATATATATATATATATATATATATATATATATATATATATATATATATATATATATATATAATTTTTATTTTTTTTAAATTGAGAAATAAAAGCTAGATCAAGGTTTGATCCAGGTCAGGGTTATTGCTAGGGTCAAGGTAAGGGTAAAAGGTCAGAGTCAGTATATTTTGGTTAGGATTTTAAAAAACAAAACACATTTTTTTAAATTAGTATCAGTGTCAGTTATTGTCATTGTGTATACCTGATAGTAACTGACAAGCAAAATGTGCATACACATGTGCTATTGCTATAGAGCCTATGTGCTGTTGCTATATAACCACTTGTTAACTACTTGCCGACTAGCTCACGCAGATATACTGCAGCAGGTTGGCAGCTGTACCTGTGCGATGGCTGGCGTAGTTGCGGGTGGTGTGCTCTGGCTCTGGCTCCCACTGCACGGATCGCAGATCGCCACCATTACTAGTAAAAACAATAAAAAATAATAGTCCCTAAATCTATCCCATAGTTTGTAGACGCTATAATGTTTGCGCAAACCAAACAATATATGCCGATTGCGATTTTTATTTTTTTACCAAAAATATTTAGAAGACTATATTGGCCTAAACTGATGAATACATGTGTTTTTTCATATATTTTTTTTGAATATGTATTATAGCAAAAAGTAAAAAGAAAATGTTTTTTTCAAAACTGTTGCTGTTTGTTTATAGAGCAAAAAATAAAAAAACGTCAGAGGTGATCAAATTCCACCAAAAGAAAGCTCTATTTGTGGGGGAAAAAAGGTTGTCAAATTTGTTTGGGTACGGCCTTGCACGACCACACAATTGTCAGTTAAAGCGACGCAGTGCTGTATCGCAAAAAAATTAAAACATTTTTTTTTTTACTATTTAAGTTTTCCTTTGATTAAAAAAAAAAAAGGGAGATATCTGTTATCATTTACTTCCAAAAGAAAGCCCATTTCATCAAAAAAATAAAAAATAAGTATAATTCACCTGAATACATAGAGTAGTTGATATGATGATGATATGATGGCGATGATATGTACAGTTTTACTAACACACGTCAAAGTTGCAAAATTGTGTTCAGGCATTAACATTTGTTTTACCCTCAGTCACTAAATTATAAAGGATATATTAGCTTAGTGAGATCACAACATTAAAGAGGAAGTAAACCCTGATGAGTTTACTTCCTCTTTCATTCCCTGCAAAGGTAAAGCATAATGGACTACTATACATCGCATAGTAGTCCATTATGTGTCACTTGCCTGACACAGGAGCCAGCGATGTCACCGCTGTCCCCTGTAGTCCGGCGCATCCATCTTCTCGGTGGAGTCTCGCTGCTCCGCCGCTGTCTTTCGGCGAAGCCGCGATGACATCACTCCCGCGCATGCGCACGGGAGCCGCCACGTGCGGCATATCGCCGTTGACGGTGCCACGCTCAGTGCGCCGCTGTCTACGGCGCATGCGCTGTAGACAGCGGTGCCTGTCTTTCGGCAAATATCTCCTAAACCGTGTAGGTTTAGGAGAAATTTCTTGGACCTACAGGTAAGCCTAGATTACAAATGGAAGCATCCACAAGGGGATTAGAAGCAAAATCCAGCAGGAGCTACAGAGTATAAAAAAAGAAGAGAGGCGCCTCTAAGTGTAGCAATATTGTTCGCAACTCACATGGTTAAAGCGGTTTGGTACCTAAAAATTAAACTTCATATTATTAAAATCACAAGATAGAATACTTACCTAAATGAACCCTGAAAAAAAAAAATATTCTTTACTTACCTTTTATTTCAGATGTTTCTGCTGACTTCCGGGTTGCCCTCCCGTGGGAGTAGGCGTGGTTATCGTCCTCGCAATGGTCCCTGGGAAATTTCTAAGCTATTTCCCAAGAATCCATGGGGGGACAATGAAATTGCGAAATCTCGTGAGATTTCGTTAGGACGCCGGTCACGTGACGAGGGCGTGTCCGAATTTGCCATTTTTAAAGTGGGCAGGCAGCTGTATCTGCCATTACCACCATTGCACACTGAGCATGTGCGAGATGGAGCGGAGCATGCTGGGAGCTGAGCGTCATCGATATACAGGAAGTAAATGCCTGTGGGCTTCAGACGCCCACACTTAAAATGGAAAACGCCAGAGCACTTTTTTAAAAGTCATCCCGAGGAAAAGAATCGTCGCGCCGGGGGTCAAAAAAACGCCGGACGTGGATGCTAAGCGAAGGTAGCAGTCGCCCACCTGTAACACAGGTAAGAAAAAAAAAAAAAAAGAGCGGAATCCCGCTTTAACCACTTTAGCCCCGGACCAATTGTCAGCCTAAGGACCAGAGGTCTTTTTACAATTTCGCACTGCACTGCTTTAACTGGTAATTGCGCGGTCATGCAATGTTGTACCCAAGCGAAATTTCTTCCCACAAATAGAGCTTTCTTTTGATGGTATTTGATTGCTTTATGAATATTTATTTTTTACGATATAAAAGGAAAAAGGCTGAAAATTTAAAAAAAATAAAAAGATATTTTCTACTTTTTGTTATAAGAAAAATCGAATGAACTAAATTTTAGTCTTACATTTAGGCAAAAATTAATTCAGCCACATGTCTTTAGTAAAAAAAAATGTCAATAAGTGTATATTTATTGGTTTGCGCAAAAGTTATAGCGTCTACAAACTAGAGTACATTTTCTGGAATTTACACAGCTTTTAATTTATGACTGCCTATCTCATTTCTTGAGGTGCTAAAATGGCAGGGCAGTACAAACCCCCCTCAAATGACCCCATTTTGGAAAGTAGACACCCCAAGGAAATTGCTGAGGGGCATGTTGAGCCCATTGAATATTTTTTTTTGTCCCAAGTGATTGAATAATGACACAAAAAAAAAAAGTTTACAAAAAGTTGTCACTTAATGATATATTGCTCAGACATGCCATAGTTATATGTGGAATTGCACCCCAAAATATATTCTGCTGCTTCTCCTGAGTACGGGGATACCACATATGTGGGACTTTTTGGGAGTCTAGCCGCGTACGGCACCCCGAAAACCAATAACTGCCTTCAGGATTTCTAAGGGTGCAAATTTTTGATTTCACTCACTACCTATCACAGCTTCGAAGGCCATAAAATGCCAAAATAGCACAAAACCCCCCCAAATTACCCCATTTTGGAAAGTAGACACCCCAAGCTATTTACTGAGAGGCATGTTGAGTCCAAGAAATATTTTATATTTTGCCACAAGTTGCAGGAATATTACAATTTTTATTTTTTTTTTGCACAAAGTTGTCTCTAAATGATATATTGCGCACACATGCTATGGGCATAAGTGAAATTACAGCCCAAAATAAATTCTGCTGCCTAGCCTAGTACGGGACCCCGAAAGCACCGCCTTCAGGATTTAAATATAGAACGCTACCAAAAAAAACTGCTAGCGATCGCAGGGATCAGGCCTGACTCTGCGAACGCTGCAGTTATGTGTTTAGTGTTTTGTAAGTGACAGTGATCGATCGATACTGCACTTGGATGGGCTGGGCGGAGGAGCAAAACACAGGTGCTAACAGGTATCTGGGCTGATCCCGCTAACAATGCGTTTTTTTGGAACCCTAAACTGCTGGAGACGCTAGTATAGATCTGATCAGATCAGATATTGATCTGTTCAGATACTATACCACTATGGGAGGTGTATGCTTTGCGCGTGGGTGTTGGCGGTACTGGCACTAACCTAGCGCTGCCTGGGGCGACGCAGACCCTGACCCTAAAACCTAATTGATATCACCCGCCGGGTGATCAGGGGGTTAAACCTTTATTGGGTAATAAATGGTGGGTGCCTTGATGCTATAAAAAGCAAACTAACACTTATACAGTGATCACTGGTGAAAGGGTTAACTAGGGACAATAAGGGGGTTAAAATCTTAGGTAGTATATGGGGGTCCCTGACGCTATATAAAAACCTGACGGGGAACCTAAATAACTAACTGGCTAACCAGCGTCACCAGTGTCACTTATACGGTGATCGCTGGTGAAAGGGTTAACTAGGGGCAATCAGGGGGTTAAAACCATTATTGAGTAGTATATGGGGGTACCTAACGCTATAAAAACCTGGCGGTGAACCTAAAAAAATAACTAGATACCTAGCGGCACCAGTGACACTAATGCAGCAATCAGAAAAACGATCACTTAGTGACACTGGCAAAAGGGGGTAAAAGGGTTAACTAGGGGCAATCAGGGGGTTAAAACCATTTTTGAGTAGTATATGGGGGTACCTAGCGCTATAAAAACCTGGTGGTGAACCTAAAAAAATAACTAGATACCTAGCGGCACCAGTGACACTAATGCAGCGATCATAAAAAACGATTGCTTAGTGAAACTGGCAAAAGGGGGTGAAAGGGTTAACTAGGGGCAATCGGGGTTAAAACCGTTATTGGGTAGTATACAAAAATCACTCCGAATTCAGAAAAGGTTCCTGTACTACTTCAAGGCGACTTCTAGGCAACTTGTACCCATAGATTTCAATGGAAGTCGCCTCCAAGTCAGGTCTCCATCTATATTAAAGTGACTTTACAGGAAAAAGAAAAGAATTTACCCAGGTACTTCCCACTTACCCAGGCAACCCCCTCCCTCCCACAGAACTGATTATTCTGTGATTGGCCAAAGTTGCCTGTCCTGGAGGTGATATTAAGCTGCGTTGTAAGTTGCCCAAAGTAGCGCTGAAGTCGCCTCCAAATCGCCTTGCAAAAGCACGCTGTAAGTTGGGTTGCCCCTGTATGAACCTGCACTTAAAAACGTGTACTAGTACTGTCAACTACATTTTTGTTGCAAAAGTGTATATGGCTTTGAAAACGAAAGGGGTGTACAAAATCTTGCGAAATGATGCAAATGACGCAATGACGCAAAAAGTTGCTAAATGATAAAATATTATTTAAACCTAAAATAATTTTAATAATGTGTGTACTTTTTTCAGACCACCATTTAGTAGGGGCAATATTATTTAAAACTGAACTCCATGCGGATATAAAAGACACAAATGAATGTAGGCCTGTATTCATTAAAGCCTAATTAAATATAACTCTAAAAATGGAAAACTGTACCTGAGTTTGACTTGGTATCTGACTTTTGCAGTGTCTGTACAACAGTGTTAAGACTGGGAGAGGGAGAAGCAGCACATGGAGCCAATTAGTTATGCTGCAGGGCTCATATGCTAAGAAAAAACACGTTAAAAGGAGGAAAGAGTTGAGATCATCAGGATGCTGCTTCTCCTTTTACTGTCCCGTCACAGTCCCTGGCAAACAGAACTATCCTGTTTGGCAAAGCTGTAAAAATCTTAGGGCAGAAATACACGTCCTTTAGCAGGTGCAACCGCTCTGTGTATTTAGCAGTTAACTTGGAGTTTGGCTTTAGGCATTAAAATAGCTTTTCCATTTAAGACTGTAATTTACATAAAAATAGGTCAGAATGTTCCAATTTTTTAAAATGCTCACAAGTGATGTCTGTAGGTTTACATGCATCTCCTTCTTCATCTTTATCACAATGGTCCTCTCTTGGAGAGTGATATCAAGTAGAAAACCTGTATGACAGCTACAGGGTTTTAGGTAGAGGCATCACACCTAGATAGCCATATATACCCCTGCTATAAATTAGATATAACATTTTACTTTCTTTTAACTACTCTAAGCTTGTCCTGCTTCTGGCTTCACCTCTTGTCCTGCCTATCTGTATATGTACAGTGGCCAGGCAGGACTAGCGTTATTCTGCAAGGATATACAGGGGTGACCACCGGAAACAGCAGATAACTGATTAACCACCTCAATACAGTGCACTTACACCCCCTCCCTGACCAGACCAATTTTCAGCTTTCAGCGCTCTCACAGTTTGAATAACAATTACGCAGTCAGTCACACTACCCATATGAAACTTGCGTTCTTTTTTCCCACACAAATAGAGCTTTTAGTAGTATTTAATCACTAGTGTTCTTTTTATTTTTTGTGCTATAAATAAAATAAAACGTAAATTTTGTGAAAAAATGCATTTTCTTTGGTTGTCATAAATTTTTGCTAATTAGTCATTTTTCTTCATAAATTTTGGCCATAATTTATACTGTTACATATCTTTGGTAAAAATAACTTTGGGGGTGACTTGAGGCGACTTACATTGACTTCTATACAGAAGTCGTTTTGCAAGTCGCCGCAGCGGTCGCGTCCAGGTCACCTGAGGCAGTCGCGCTGTAAGTCGTGCTGCCTCAGTGTGAACCGGACCTAACAAGTCCGGAAAGGACAAATACCCCCCCAAATGACCCCTTTTTTAGAAAGTAGACATTCCAAGGTATTAAGTAAGTAGCATGGTGAGTTTTTTTAAGTTGTCGTTTTTTCCCGCAATTCTTTGCAAAATGAAGATTTTTTTATTATTATTATATTTTTTACAAAATTGTCATATTATCAAGTTTTTCTCACACACAGTATATGTATACAACAAATTACACCCCAAAATACATTCTGCTACTCTTCCCGAGTATGGCGATACCACATGTGTGAGCCTGGCCACATACAGAGCACCAACGTTGAAGTAGTACCTTCAGACGTTCTATGAGCAAAAATGACGCATCTCATTTCTCAACCACCTATTATATTTTTAAAGGCCCTGGATTACCAGGACAATGGAATTTCCCATAAAACGACCCCATTTTGAAAAGCAAACACCCCAACGTATAATCTGTGAGGCATAATGAGTCTTTTGAACAGTTAATTTTTTTCCAGAAGCTTTTGGAAAATGTGGAAAAAAATGAAAATGCATTTTTTTTTTTTTTTTTTTACACAAAGTTGTCAATTTATAAAATATTTCTAACACATAGCATGTATATAGCAAAAATTCCACCCCAAAACACATTCTGCTACTCCTCCCGAGTATGGCGATACGACATGTGTAGGACTTTTACACAGCCTGGTCACATAGAGAGGCCGAACATTGATGTAGTACCTTCAGGCGTTCTAGGAGCATAAATGACACATCTCATTTCATTCCTACCCATCACACTTTTGAAGGTCCTGGAGCACCAGGACAATGGAATTACCCACAAAATGACCCCATTTTGGAAAGCAAACACCCCAACGTATATTCTATGAGGCATGGCCTGCAAATAGGTACTCGGGTACTCTGATGGCCTGGTGACAGGTACTCGGGTACTCTGATGGCCTAGTGACAGGTACTTGGGTACTCTGATGGCCTGGTGACAGGTTCTCTTATGGCCTGGTGACTGGTATTTGGGTACTCTGAAGGGCGGTGATAGGTACTCATATGGACTGTGACAGGTACCCGGGTACTCAGATGAACTGTGACAGTTACTCAGGTACTCAGATTAACTGTGACAGGTACTCGGGTACTCAGATGGGCCGTGACAGGTACTCGGGTACTCTGATGGGCTGTGACAGGTACTCGGGTACTCTGATGGGCTGTGACAGGTACTCGGGTACTCTGATGGGCTATGACAGGTACTCGGGTACTCGGATGAACTGTGACAGGTACTTGGGTACTCTGATGGGCTGTGACAGGTACTCGGGTACTCTGATGGACTGTGACAGGTACTCGGGTACTCTGATGGACTGTGACAGGTACTCGGGTACTCTGATGGACTGTGAAAGGGTACTCGGGTACTCTGATGGACTGTGACAGGTACTCAGGTACTCTGATGGACTGTGATTGATAGGTACTATGAGGGGTGGTGACAGGTCCCCTTTATTGGGGGGGGGCAATCAGTGTGTGTTGGTGTACACTGTAAGCGGTAACGAGATGTTACCGCAATCTCCATCTCACACACGATCGGTGTGTGAGGAGGAGAACCCGGTAACATCTCGTTACGAAACGATCACAGCCGATCATGTGGGTAAACAGCCGGCCAATGGCTGTTTACCAGCGTTGGTGACTAGCAGTGTTCCCGGGAACACGCCACCACCAGCGTGCGCTCGCACGCATGCGCCATGCACAGTGGGGGTGTGACCATCACGTGGTAAACAGCCATACCCGTGACACGCCGGCACTGAAGAAACAGGGATGCGCGCGCACGATCGCGCACATTCCCTGTTTAAATGGGTGGACGTCATATGATGCCCTCCTGCCACAATAGGTGTGCCGCCTGGCCATCATTTGACGGCCGGCGGTCGTGAACTAGTTAATGTACCAAGCCACTGTGCTCCACCCTTATACCATGTGATCACTGTTATCAATCACAGTGATCACATGTCATTGCTGTCATTCATGAGGCTGTTATCCTCCTCTTCTGAGGTCCCTCTGTGGCGCTCCTGGCTCCTCCTCTTCTGTGGAGAGCCGCTCTCCCTCGGGGCACTCATGTGGGCAAGCTCCCGTGTCCTGCTGCTGTGTCTTTTGACACAGACAGCAGGCCTCGACCCTACCCTTGTCATTGGATTTGATTAACAGCAGCAGGAGCCAATGGTTCCTGCTGCTATCAATCTATCCAATGAGGACCCTGAGACACTGGCTTTCTATGCATTAAGATGAAAAACATTGAGGGTTTACAACCCCTTTAAAGTCAAATTGAACTTTTAGTTTAAATTATCTGAATAAATTTCAATTTTAAATAAAATTCAAATTTAAATAGCAGCCACAGCCTAGATACAATAGTTTGTCCTCTGCCAGCATGTTGCAGAGTGGGATTTTGCTCTTTGTGTGGAAGCATAAGTCTACTCTGCTGAGGTTTAAAATGATTCTCAAGGCTCTATTTATTTATTTTTTAAATAACAAACATGTCATACTTGCCTACTCTGCAGTGCTTTTGCACAGAGCAGCCTCTTCTTTTTGGATCCCCCACTGGTGGAACTCTCCCTCCCCCTTCCGAGTGCCCCTAATAGCAAGCCTTTTGCTATGGGGTCACTCAAGCAGACTCGCCCCCAAGCCATGCTCCTGTAAGTGGACATTGTCCATTCATACACAGTGTGTCTCATCCCCGACCCCTTGCACTCTCCTCAATGGCTGCAATTGACAGCAGTAGGAGTCAATGGCTCCTGCTGCTGTGTGAGTTAATAAGGCGAGAGAGACCTGGGAAAGCCTCTTCTCTCATGCACATCGCTGGATCAAGATGGGGCTCAAGTAAGTATAGGGGTTTGGGGGGGGGGAGCTGCACCCAGAATGCATTAAAGTAAAAAACCTTCTGCCTTTAGAATTACTTTAACACAACTTTTGTTGAATCAGAGCTAGAGCTGTTCAATCAACAGGGTGAATGAAAGGCAGTAGCCTTTCTAATTAAGTTTTTTGCTGCTTTCTTTCTGAAGTCAACATACTGTAAGACTTTTCACACCTTTTATTTTGATGTACATGGAATGCATTTAACTGATTTAAATTAAATTAGCCATTAAAAATTGTAAAGCCTTTATATCAATTAGTCAACTTCTACAGGCTTCATACAAGTAGGAAGTGTATCATTCAGTAATCAGCAAATATTGTTCATACTGGCGACATATGTGGCTAAATTCTGTAAACTGTAAAAAGGAGGGGGTATGGTAGATGTGGATGAGATTTATAAGGCATTTTGACATTCAAATAACATGAAATGATCTCTCATTTCCTTTTATTTGTTGGCCTGTACAGTCAAAAATGAGTCCTGCATAGAAACCAAGCCACATGCTGCTTCTAATAGTACATTATAGTAAGTAGTCTTCTGTAAAATAAACACACGATACAAAGAGCAGAACTCATAAATACACTGTCTTCTCCAACCTCCTGCTCTCTTGCTCCCTTGTCTCCTCCTCCCATGTTTATCTCCAGGACTTCTTCAGAACCTCTCCCATCCTCTGAAATTCCCTACCTCAATATATCTGCCTATCTCCTCCTACTCTGGACACCTTTTAGGTGATCCCTGAAAACTCATCTCTTCAGAGAAGCCTATCCCACATCCTCCTAACAACTGAACTTTTAAGTCTTCCATCTGCTCATTCCTCCTAGTTATTAGGCCGCGTACACACGGGCGGACTGTCTGTCCAACTTAGTCCGCTGAACCGTGTTTCAGCGGACAATCCGCTCGTGTGTGGGCTTCAGCGGATTTTTTTAGTGGAAAGTCTGACGGACTTAGTCTTTCGGAATTTCCGTAATTTTGTCCGTCCAAACTTGGTTTCAGCGGACAATCCGCTTGTGAGTAGGCTAGTTCGACGGACTAAGTTTGGCGCATGCTCAGAAAGGATTTACACGGCGAAGGTTGCATTGCAGTGTATTGGACGTTGAATTTCTCGTCCCGTCGTACGTGCCGTACACGTCATCGCGCAAGTTTTCGGCGGACTGTCTGTTCATCGTGTGTGGTCACGTCCGTTCATTCAAAATTTGGACGGACTGTCTGTCGGATTGTCTGACGAACTTAGTTGGCCAGACAATCCGCCCGTGTGTACGCGGCCTTACCTTTTGTAAAACTTACCCCACCCTGTTAGACTGTAAGCGCTCACGAGCAGGGCCCTCCTAACCCTCTTGTATTGTATTGTTACTGTACTGTCTCCCTTTATATCCCTGGTGACCAACCTGTGGTCTTTTGGCATTTTTTGTGCAGCCCCTGGGTCCCCTTCAGATACTAATCTGCGTTTCCCTACTGCCCTGTTATAGTAATGATTTCTAGCAGTCTCATGTAATGTCTCTCCTGAGGTACAGTTTGTCCCCCGTCTCCAGCAACTCTTATAGCATTGTTAGTCTCTGACAGTCTCCTACAGCATGTTTGCAGTCTCTGGCCATCTCTTGTATCATATACTTAGACTCTGACCATCTTCTGTATTATGTCCATAGTCTCTGGCCATCTCCTGTATTATGTCCATAGTCTCTGGCCATCTCCTGTATTATGTCCATAGTCTCTGGCCATCTCCTTTATTATGTCCATAGTCTCTGGCCATCTCCTGTATTATGTCCATAGTCTCTGGCCATCTCCTTTATTATGTCCATAGTCTCTGGCCATCTCCTGTATTATGTCCATAGTCTCTGGCCATCTCCTGTAGTATGTCTGCAGTCTTTGACCATCTCTTGCATCATGAAAATGAAAAAACAGCAAGGGGCTTATGGACTTTTTAGGCACCATAGACAAAAACAGTCATATAAAATTATATACTTTATTGTTTAAAACATTATTGTATTATATTTAATACAACATGGCTTAAAATCATATTGCACAATAATACTCATGATCATCTATATAGCATAAAGTCATTACCGCTACTATATTCTATAAATTTTCCAAAAGGCTCTAGAAAACGTAATAAACAAAGTATATTAATTTCGATATTCTCATATACAGAAATAGTACTCGCGGTATGATAAGCACTGTTTGAAGACAAGGCTCAACATGTTTCGCATGGATTACACACTTCTTCTGGAGCTTGTAATATTGTGACTAGCAAAACAATAAAATAACAGAAAATATATATGAATATAAACATAAATATCAATCATGTTTAGCATAGTATCAAGAAAAATAAACCAGACACATGGGTGTATGGTGTCTAAGACTCCTAAGGGTGTCAGGGGCCCATCAGCCAAGAGGGGAGGTAAGGAGCAAAAGGTCACCATGGGGGCGTGTATAACAATACGAAAGGTGCTCGAATATTTAGAAACGTATACCAACAAGAACTCACTCAGAGAACTGCTTTTTATAGAGGATATTCAAAGATCTGGACTGCACCCCATATGGGAGACACTACATATCCATCAATGATGAAATAGTATGCGGGGCGAGGTTTTATAGATACATGGATCAAGCCTAGGCCCAAAGAGATTGGATCCTAAAATGGCCTATAGAACAAAGAAATTAAGCAAATAATAAAATACATTTCTTACATTTTTTGTTGTGAAGAAAATATATCTCTGCTAGAGCAGAGTCAATGCGATTTCTCAATACGTGTCACAAAATAATTAAGAGTATAATAATTTATTTAGAGGTTATTAACAATAGGGACTCCCCACAGACCAAAGTTGTGATATGGCCTGGATGCTGTTACCTCAATAAACAAGGTTCAAAACATCTCAGGATTAAAGAGTGTGATGGAACGGTACAACATAGGGGGAAAGAAGGAGAAATCCCACCAAAGGTCAGCGCTGGGTAATTGATGTGGAGCTGGCAGAATATCTGCAATAATATTATAAGGCATCATAAATCCCAGGAAATGCCATAATACCAACAGTAGTATATAGCTAAATAAGTAAATTGCCCCAGCACTTATCCCTGAAAACTATATAAATTGTGTCAGCAAAGTAGTGTGTCCAGATCAGTACAATCAGCTGTGCAAAGCTCGCGCAGAGCGTGCTGTTAAAGCGGGAGTCCGCCGGGAGTCCCCGTTTTTTTTTTTAAAAGCCAGCAGCTACAAATACTGCAGCTGCCACCTTTTAAAATAGTGACACTTACCCGCCCAGCGCGCCCGCGATGTCGGCACCCGAAGCCTCGTCTCTCGGGTGCTGCCGCCGCCATCTTGGGTATGGGAAACAGGAAGTGGAGCCTTTTCGGCTTCATTTCCCAGTTCCCTGCTGCGCATGCGCGAGTCGCGCTGCGCAATAAGGATGGTCCCCGCTGTCTCTGGGATCCGTATGTTTCCCAGCAGGCAGCGGGGGACTTTCGGAAAGGGTGTAGATTCTGCGGAAAGGGGCGTACCTTCTGCAGAATCTACGCCGGAAGTGGGTGCAGACACCTGTACTGTACAGGTACCTGCACCCCCCTCCCCCCTGAAAGGTGCCAATTGTGGCGCCGGAGGGGGGGAGGGTTCCAATGAGTGGAAGGTCCACTTTAGGGTGGACCTCCGCTTTAAGTATACACGTCCCACTCGTAGTCAACCGATCGGCTTGAAGAGCTGGCGTGACGTCATCCGAGCCGGCCGCAGTGTCATTGCGCATGTGCCCAATCGATTCAACGCACTTGCGCAATGCGCTCAGCAGGACTGTCGGCCGGACCAAAGCAACGACAGGGGATTCGTCACCGAAGCCGCAAAGCTCCACCCAGGCAGTCGCACACATGGGTCCTGGCAACAACAAGCAATGACGTGTGAATACACGTCACTCCAGAAGGCCAGACCCACGGAACATCGTGCGGCAACCTAGGGGGAAGTATGCAACGGCCACTGGCAGACCAATCCCAGCGCCGCACCCGCAATGGAGGAAACCCTCCCTACAGACTGCGGTGCTGGGTGGCCGCATGGTGCCAGCACCATCACCCCCCACAGTTCAACAAACAAGACCCCCCTAAACATCCTGACTCCGAGAACACCGCACCCATGAAAAATGACTCAGAATTAGCTATACTTAATACTAAATCACATGCAATGTAATTTCAATCATCAAAAAAAAAAAAATATATATATATATTTTTTTTATTATTATTATAATAACAGCAAAACACATTGCAATAAGCATCAATCATGTAAATCGAACTGTGGGTAACACACACTAGGGAATGGAATATATGTGCAAGGTGAATTAAGGGAGTGACCACTGTAGCAATGGCTCTACTGTGTAAAGAGATTATTTTTGATATATGTTGAAAAAATTTTTTTTAAGGATTATAAAAATGGTTTATAGGACTGGGCTTCATTGATGCCCGGAGCCTGTGTTGCATTTAAACTCTCTATCCACAATCTCTTTTCTGAGAATTTGTTGTCCCAAATTCCAATCACCTCCGTGTGGGTCTCTAGGGATCACTGCAAGGGCAATAAAAGAAATAACCGATGTATCAAATTTGTGGTATAAATCCAAATGTCTGCTCACTGACGTGACCATTTTGCCTTTTATTCGTGAGCGAAAGTGTCTGATGGTTTTTCCGACATTAAAAGCATTACATTGGCACGACATCAAGTATACCACCCCTTGGGTATCACAGTCTGCATGAAATTTAGGAATAAATTGTTCACCATTAGGTAAAGTAAAGCTTATGTCTATATTTAACCACTTCAGCCCCGGACCATTTTGCTGGCTTAAGACCAGACCACTTTTTCGGCACTGCGTCGCTTTAACTGACAATTGCGCAGTCATGCGATGTGGCTCCCAAACAAAATTGACGTCCTTTTTTCCCACAAATAGAGCTTTCTTTTGGTGGTATTTGATCACCCCTGCGGTTTTTATTTTTTGCGCTATAAACAAAAAAAGAGGGATAACTTTAGAAAAAAAACGCATTATTTTTTATTTTTTGTTATAATAAATATCCCCCAAAAATATATAAAAAAACTTTTTTTCCCCTCAGTTTAGGCCGATACATATTCTTCTACAAATTTTTGGTAAAAAAAATCGCAATAAGCGATTATTGATTGGTTTACGCAAAAGTTCTAGCGTAGTTTTATGGCATTTTTAATTAATAATTATTTTTTTTTTACTAGTAATGGCAGCGATCAACGATTTTTATTGTGACTGCGACATTATGGCGGACACATCGGACATTTTTGGGACCATTGTCATTTATACAGCAATCACTGCTATACAAATGCAGTGATTCCTGTGTAAATGACACTGGCAGTGAAGAGGTTAACCAGTGGGTGGCAGTGTAGGGGTTAAGTGTTCCAAGGGGAATGTTACTAACTGTTGGTGGCTGGGCTTTCTTTTAGTGAACACTGATCTCTGCTCCAATCACACGGGGGTCCCGACCGGCACGCAAGCAAATTTAAAGGGACGTACAGGTATGCCCATTTGCCTGCCCGTGGCATTCTGCCAACGTACATCAGCGTGCGCTGGTCGGTAAGTGGTTAACCATGAACAGAATGCACATCTGCCACATCTAGTTATACCGCAAGGTCGATGTCCGGACCTTGCGTCAGGAGAATAGTGGCTAGATGTGAGTCTGTCCCATAAGGAGCGTGAGCGCTTATAAGTGATATCTGGTCTAGGGCCTATATATTTGGCAAGAATAGGATCCCTATATAATAGGGACCAATGGTTGGTAAGGATGTCTCGAACTTCCTGATGTTGTTTTGAGTATCTGCTAATATATCTTACTGTTTCCCTACAATTGCCGGTTTTTGTTTTGTATAGCAAAGAATTGCGTGATTGTCGAAGAGCTTTATTATAGGCACTACATAGGATTGTTTTACTATATCCCCTAGCTTTTAATCGGTCCCAAAGTGAATTAGCTTGTGATTTGAATTCATCAGTAAAAGTGCAATTGCGTCTCAACCTTAAAGCGGGATTCCACCCTAAAGTGGAACCTCCGCTGATCGGATCCCTCCCCCACTCCGGTGTCACAATTGACACCTTTCAGGGGGGAGGGGGGTGGAGATACCTGTCAAAGACAGGTATTTACACGCACTTCCGGGCATAGACTCCCGTGGGAGTCTACGCCATTTCCTGCCCTGCCGCGCTGTCTGCTGGGACACACACGGGTCCCAGTGACAGCGCGGAGATTTCCTATTGCGCTGCGCGAGTTGCGCATGCGCAGTAGGGAACCGGGAAGTGAAGCCGATTCGCTTCACTTCCTGATTCCCTCACCTAGAATGGTGGCGGCAGCAGCCGAGGGCCGAGCGATCGATCTGCCTCGGCTGCCGGCATCGCTGGAACCCGGGACAGGTGAGTGTCCATTTATTAAAAGTCAACAGATGTAGTATTTATAGCTGCTGGCTTTTAATATTTATTTTTTTGGTGGAATCCCTCTTTAAATACTGCGCATACGGAATACTTTGGATCAATGCGGCTGGATGGGCGCTGTTTGCATATAACAACGTATTTCCCACTGCTTTCCTAAATAGTGTGAAGGCTAAACAGCCAGTCTCATCCTTAAAAATCGTGAGGTCCAGAAAGGTAATCTTGGAACTATCACTCGATACTGTAAATTTAAATTGGCTGTTGTTTAAAGTATCAATGAACATCTTCGGCAGGGCCGGAGTCCCCAACCAAATGATGAAGATGTCATTGATAAAGCGTAGCCAACACAACGCATGACTGGTGAAGATCAACAGTTCTTCATCTGAAAAGATGGCACATTCCCACCCCCCCAGGTACAGGTTGGTATAGGCCGGTGCACAACAAGTCCCCATAGCCACACCCTGTACCTGGGGGAAGTGGGAACCTTTGAAGGTGAAACAATTGCGAGTTAAAACAAATTGTAGAAGATCAAGAATAAATTCACAAAATTCCCACTTGTGATGGTCTTGCTCACGTAGGAAGGTACGTATTGTTCTGATGCCCTGCTTGTGAGGGATGCTGAAATACAAAGCTTCCACATCCAAAGTCACGAGCAGCGCACCAGGAGGTATGACCATTCCCTCAATCTGTTTAAGTAAATCAAGGTTATCCCGTGTGTATGATGGCAATGCCAATACACGTGGCATCAAAATTGAATCAATTAAGCGGCTAGCATTTTCTGTGAGAGATCCCATCCCTGAGACTATAGGTCTTCCAAGAGGTTTAGTAGGGTGTTTATGTATTTTTGGTAAGGCGTGAAAAGTCGCCATTCTTGGATTTTTAACGTTAAGATAGTTATATAACTCTTGATTGATGAGACCTTGCTGGTATGCACGCCCAATGATCTCCAAATATTCCTTCCTAAATTTCTCAATACTTGTGATATCAATTCGTGTATACCAATCCTGGTTCTGTAAGATGTTCATAACCATGGATTCATACAACTTTTTTGTCATCAAGACGATATTGCTGCCTTTGCCCGCAGCCTTGATTTCAAGGTCTGGGTAACTCTGTAAAGTTTGAATCGCACGCATTTGAGAGGGTAAAAGGTTGTTAGGTTTGGAGGTGAGCGTTAGGTGTTAAATATCATTGACCGTTCCCATAAGGAAGGCCCATATGTTCGGGTTGGTCATTAAGTCAGGGAATCGTTGTGACTTCGGTTTAAATTGCTTTTGTATAGGGCTAATCTCTTCAGTTAAATATGCAGTTGTATCCAATTGGTCGGTAGAGTCAGTCATAGTATCGCTCTCATCTAATAACAACATTAGATCTCGGAGGGCTCGAAAGTCCTCCATTGTATAGTTTTTCACTTGCTCTGAGATACTTTTGTCTTGTAGAGATCGCTGGTGATCTTTATCGAAAAGGAATTTGTAAGTCAGATTACGTGGGAATGCATCATGTCTACAGTCTCTGACCATCACTTGTTGTGTGTCAGCTGTCTCTGATCATGAATATTCACTGAATTTTATGTGCAGCCCTTTGGTGATTTCGGGGGCTGCATTTGTGGCCCCCCATATCAAGAAAGTTGCCCATCACTGCTTTATATTGTAAAGCGCTGCACAAACTGTTGGCACTCTTTCAATCTTGTATTATAATAATATGATTAATAATCATCATTGAGGTATGTATATGGAAGTAGGATGTCAAAATACAAGATGGCCACATTGGAGCCACATCAACGTTATTGGAGTTGTAAAGGCACACGTTTTTTTTTAATGCATTCTACGCATTAAGATAAAAAAAAACTTCTGTGTGTAGCAGCCTTCCCAGCAACCCCTAATTACTTACCTGCGCCCCATCTCTCTCCAGCGATGTCCACGAATGTCTAAGCTGTCCGGGCACTCCTCCTGATTGTGTGAGACACCGCAGAGGCGCTATTGGCTCCCACGGCTGTCAATCACCCAATCAGGGGAGAGGTGGTGGGGCCAGGTTAGGGCTCCTTGTCTGAATGGATACATGGAGCTCTGACTTGGCTCGGGTGCCCCCATAGAGAGCTGCTGGCTGGCACTTGATAGGAGGGAGGGGCCAGGAGCAGCAAAGAGGGACCCGAGGAGAGGAGGTTCCGGGCTGCTCTGTGCAAAACCAACTGCACAGAGCAGGTAAGTATGACATGTTTGTTATCTTTTTTTCTTTTTTTTTAAACAAACCTTAAGGCTGGGTTCACACTGCTGCGGGGGGAGATCCGGATGTGATTCACACCGCACTGCAGTGCAAATCACATCCGATCTCCGTAGCGATGCAAATTCAGCCATACAGATAGTATGGCTGAATTCGCATCGCTCCCGCAGCAAACTCGCACAGGACCCTTTTTTTGGTCTGCAACAGAATCAGATCGCATGGGAGTTCACACCATGCGATCCGATTCCTGTGCGAGTGTGCAGATCGCACTGCGATATGCGGACGGATCTGGGGGTGTCATTAACATATCATTGACACTCCCAGTCGTCCGCATAGGGCAGTGTGAACTGCCGGCGGGAGTCATGCGATGCGGGAAAACGCCGCGGATTCGCGGCGTTCCCGCATCGCTATAGTGTGAACCTGGCCTTACAGTCACTTTAACTGAGAGTCACTAGGCAGGACTGCAGCTGTAGAAAAGTAGGAAAAAGTACCTGTATGTTAAAACTTGAGCAGGTAACCTCAAAATCTAAAAATAATATGCGATAAATGACAAAGCTCCTTTTTAGGCTAATGTGCCTGCTGAACAACTGCAGAAACATTGTTACTATTGTTTACATTGAGTCATGCTTGTTTTAATGCTATTTATTATGGCCAGAAATAATCTTACTTAGTTAAAGTCAAATAAAAGAATCAAAGCAAGTATGCAAAGAAAGCAATTTCCTGTCTTCCTTCATTAAAAAAGCATAATATGTAGTGATAACAATGAAATGAACATTAACAGACGTATTTTGTAAGAAAATAAAGAGTGGCAAAGTGAATTCGCAAATAGCATCCAATCAGATCTATTCTATTTAGTTGCCTGCAATGTTAAATAGAGTTCTGCTTTTCCTCTCTCTCTCTCTACTAAAAGGGATGATACCTAATCCTTTTCTGGGTATGTCTCATTCAGGAAGCCTCTCCATTTCTCTCTCTGCTGCCTCTTACTTAGGAAACATACAGAAGGTATAGTCTAG
Source organism: Lithobates pipiens (assembly GCF_037356315.1). NCBI lineage: Eukaryota > Metazoa > Chordata > Amphibia > Anura > Ranidae > Lithobates > Lithobates pipiens. The sequence continues at coordinate 146,519,361 of NW_027507789.1, forward strand.
AGTAAAACCAAAGATTACCACAATGGGAACATGCAAATAGGCCCTAACACATATAGATAAAATGTTTATGTCTAGCTAATCTCTTCTGTACAGTATATATAAGGAAAAATTAAAATGCCATACATTTACTCTGTAAAATGTGTGAGTCTATACATACAGTAGTAGCTCTCCACCTGGATGGACTCATTAAATCCTGTTATCTTCTATCTTCTGTGAGTACATTACCTATAATAAATATGGTGTAGCCCTTAATATTGCATTAGATTGGCACTGCTTTCTCCTCTTGATGAGTCTATACATGCATTTTCTACACTACAATTGTTTTTTAATTTCTCCTTTTTAAACAGGCTACAGACCACACATTCTTACAGAAGTGTCATTATCATCATAGAGACAGCAACATCTACATCAAACCCAAATTACCTCTACCAGTGTTCACAATGCAACATTACTCTGGACCTGTCACGTACCAGGTGATCTGTGCCTTGCTCTTTACTGTGTGTGACTAGGAGGAGAAACAAGAATCACACCAACATGGCAATTTTATGTTATAGGTCCATAACTTCTTGAGCAAAAATAAAGACAGACTTCCAACTGTTGCCAGAGATGTCTTGGCTCAGAGTCGGTTGAGAGTAATAAAGATCTTTTGTTTCATCAGTTCTACTGTGTCTCATGTTTCCAGTTCCTGTTTATGAAATATTGTTAAATTTCTCCCATTCCTGTTTTCTATGTCTCTGTTCTTTTTGTAAACAGCAGCATTACTGATTTCCCTAAAGATCTTTTTGCATGAAAGTATGCTGTCATTTGTGCACCACCAATGTCATTTAATATACTACATATCTGTTATATCTGTTTCTCCAGCTTCTCTCAGATCTTTTTAAGAGATCTCCTAAAATAGATCAAGCTCAGACAGGAAAATCTAAAGGTAAATGCCCAAGAGCTACACTAATTGGGAGATTTCAGCTGTGTCTACAGGACCTCATTGGCCGACTTAAAAGGTAAGATTAAACGGTGGTGAAGGCTTTGGCTTATCATTTTTTGAAGGGCTCGTTCATCCTATGGTCTATTTGTGCTAGTATTTGGTGCTCTGAAAGTATTTCTAACCCTGACAAGTGCCCTGCAAATGCTAATAGTATGTGCTGAGCCAAATGGTTCACATCACTGCTGAGGGGCTGATTGTTTTGTTTAGGCCGGGTTCACACTATAGCGATGCGGGAACGCCGCGAATCCGCGGCGTTTACCCGCATCGCACACCTCCCGCCGGCAGTTCACACTGCCCTATGCGGATGGCTGGGAGTGTCAATGTTATGTTAATGACACCCCCAGATCCGTCGGCATATCGCAGTGCGATCTGCCGACTCGCACAGGAATCGGATCGCATGGTGTGAACCCCCATGCGATCCGATTCTGTTGCGGACCCAAAAAAGGGTCCCGTGCGAGTTTGCTGCGGGAGCGCTGCGAATTCAGCCATACTATCACATCCGGATCTCCCCCCGCAGCGGTGTGAACCGGGCCTTAAGGGGTCCAAATACTATCTCTGTTGTTCACATTGAAGTTGCCAGTATAGGCCATCACTTGCCATCCTTTAGGCTGGTTTCACACTGCTGCGGGGGGAGATCCGGATGTGATTCGCACCGCAAATCACATCCGATCTCCGTAGCGATGCGAGTTCAGCCATACAGATAGTATGGCTGAATTCGCAGCGCTCCCGCAGCAAACTCGCACGGGACCCTTTTTTGGGTCCGCAACAGAATCGGATCGCATGGGGGTTCACACCATGCGATCCGATTCCTGTGCGAGTCGGCAGATCGCACTGCGATATGCGGACGGATCTGGGGGTGTCATTAACATAACATTGACACTCCCAGCCGTCCGCATAGGGCAGTGTGAACTGCCGGCGGGAGGTGTGCGATGCGGGAAAATGCAGCGGATTCGCGGCGTTCCCGCATCGCAGCGGTGTGAACCCGGCCATCACTTGCCATCCTCTGTATCAGACAGGCCATTATTCAGGGGAGGGCTGGGCCAGGGGGCAGGGATGCAATTGCCCCCTGGGCTGCTCTGATATGCGGTGGCAAAGGCTGCTGTGTCGTCAGCTCAAAACCGCAACATGCACAGTTCTTGAGCTGGCCGAGTCCAGTACTGTGAGCCAGCGATGTCTTCATGTCAGGGCTGACAGTCTGTGTTACACAGCACAGCCCCGCCCAGCCCCTCCCTACTCCACACCATTGGCTGGCAGAGGCTGGACCTGCTCTCTGCTCAATCTGAGCAGTTGGCTGGAATCCAGTGAGGCTCCTGGGAGGCTGGGACCATCCAAGTAAGTGAGCTCCTCCTCTCTCCTCCTCTCTGCAGCCAAAGAGTTTTTTTCTAGCAGCCTGTGCCAGTACCTTGCCCTCCTAGGGCTAGGTGGTATGATGAGGGCTCTCACTGACATGCCGCAGTTTGGCTGCAGTGCTGGTGTACTGGCAGCCATCCTGCATGTTGCCCCTGGGACATAGAGGATGCACATTATTACTGCATGTTCTGAAAGTGCACAAAACGTCCTGCATGCTGCATGTTTGGTGCACTTTCAGAACATGCAGCAACATTGAGTAACCTAAAAGAAGTCTGAGGGGGTGTGACACCCGCCAGTACACCCGCACTGCAGCCAAACCGCAGCACACAAGTGTGAGTCTAAATGCTTGTATTCACTTGCAGCAGCCACTGCCACTCCTCTGAAAAGTGATCCATGCTTAGGTCACCTTTCAGAGGCATTTGACAGGCAGTGAATAGTTGATATCACATTTCATCCCTTCCTGCTTTAACCCCCCTAAATGCCAATCCCTGCAGGTAATGGCATAGTTCACTTTGAACTCCACCTTATTTCCATTACTCTCTGTAGGTATTAGATGTGGTCTCACCTTTTTGTTTGCACATCTAATACCAAAGGGTACTTTCACACTGGGACGATGTGGGTGGTAGTGGTACAGCGCTGCTCGTTTTAGTGGTGCTTTACCATTGTTTTAGTGGCGCTAGCGGGGCATTTTTAACCCCCACTAGTGGCCAAAGAAAGTGTTAAAAACGGCCGTGTTGCATTCATTTCAATGGGCTGGGCACCTCTCCCAAACCGCCCCAATAATGCTGCTTGCTTGACTTTTCAGAATGTCCTTCAAGCGCACAGCCCCAGTGTGAAACCTGGGGTGGCATAAGAAGCGCTTTACAGGTGCTATTTTTTAGCACTAAAACGTTTGTACAGTGCGTTCAGTGTTAAAGGACCCTAAAGAGAGTTCTGGAAATAAGGTGGAGATCAAAGTGAATTTCTACACCTAAGTGGAGCCCCCCTTTCAGAAGATTTGAGGATATTATTAAACCCAGAGACTGGTGGACTTAGTGCCTGCACAGAAAGTGACTGCTCTCTCTGTGCAGGCAGTGTGAAGCGGTCTCTCTCTGTGGAGGCAGTGTGAAGCAGTCTCTCTCTGTGGAGGCAGTGTGAAGCGCGGTCTCTCTCTGTGGAGGCAGTGTGAAGCGCGGTCTCTCTCTGTGCAGGCAGTGTGAAGCGGTCTCTCTCTGTGGAGGCAGTGTGAAGCGCGGTCTCTCTCTGTGCAGGCAGTGTGAAGCGGTCTCTCTCTGTGCAGGCAGTGTGAAGCGGTCTCTCTCTGTGGAGGCAGTGTGAAGCGGGGTCTCTCTCTGTGGAGGCAGTGTGAAGCGCGGTCTCTCTCTGTGGAGGCAGTGTGAAGCGGTCTCTCTCTGTGGAGGCAGTGTGAAGCGGGGTCTCTCTCTGTGCAGGCAGTGTGAAGTGGTCTCTCTCTGTGGAGGCAGTGTGAAGCGGGGTCTCTCTCTGTGCAGGCAGTGTGAAGCGGGGTCTCGCTCTGTGGAGGCAGTGTGAAGCGTGGTCTCTCTCTGTGGAGGCAGTGTGAAGCGGGGTCTCTCTCTGTGGAGGCAGTGTGAAACGGTCTCTCTCTGTGGAGGCAGTGTGAAGCGGGTCTCTCTCTGTGCAGGCAGTGTGAAGCAGTCTCTCTCTGTGGAGGCAGTGTGAATCGGTCTCTCTCTGTGGAGGCAGTGTGAAGCAGTCTCTCTCTCTGTGCAGGCAGTGTCAAGCAGTTTCTCTCTCTTTGGGGCAAAGTGGAGCAGTCTCCCTCTCTTTCTGTACGGGGAATGTGGTGTAGATGGGTGGTGAGCTGATTCAGTGGTTCAATGGGCCACTTGACTGGTCTTGCCCCCCAGGCCTAAGGCTGCCAGCCCTCCCCTGCCATTATTGAATATCCTCATTGGTCATCATTGGCCATCCCCAGCATCAAATAGTCCAGGGATATGCAATTAGCGGACCTCCAGCTGTTGGAAACTACAAGTCCCATCATGCCTGTGCCTCTGGATGTCATGCTTGTGGCTGTCAGAGTCTTACTACGCCTCATGGGACTTGTAGTTCTGCAACAGCTGGTGGTCTGCTACTTGCATATCCCTGAAATAGTCCATCAATAGCCATCCTCTTTCTTAGGCCATCACTGGCCCTCAGAAAATCACTATTGTGAGGTGACACCAGAGGCCTCTATTACACTGTGCTGCATATCATTATCCAGAATCAATCAGAAGTCTGCAATTAACATTAATTTGCTCTGCTAGAATGTTGTACTGAAGACCTTAGTCTAAACAAGGCTGGCATATACATTGTCTAATGTAAATAGGTGTTTGTTTCATATATAGTATTTCAGCGTGTAGCCTATAGATTTTTTTGTTATGAACACCTTACCCTGACCATACACATGGCAATTTTCAATAAATTACTTTCAAGCCACTGGGAATTGAAATTCTGATGGCCAATAATTAACAAAAAATAGGTAGTCTACCACCCAGGAGTTTGTTCAATTGTGAAGTTGAAACTGGGCAATTAATTGACAGCTTTAACACAGTTTAAAGAACAATTGCATTTAAGTGAAATTGAAAAGTAAAAAATATGCCAACTTCATCAAACTCAATCTGCTCAGATCACAGTCAACCAAAGACACCATTTTATGTGTTACATTTTTGGGGGATTTTTTCACAAAATGCAATTGAAAGTTTAACGGCCCTATCAAATTGCCATGTGTATGGCCAACTTAGGATCAAGGGAAACAATTGTCTTAATAAACAACAAGCATACACATTATAACGCAGTCAAAAGAATGTATGTTTAGAGACGCTTTTACTGAGCAAATAAAGATATTAATCATGTTATATGGCTACACTGACGGCTTTCATTTTAGTGTGTAAGTAGAGATGTTATTAAATTTATATGGTTGCACTGGCAAACACACCTTGTTGTATTCTGAATCTTTACAGCACATAACTTTTATAGGATTGTTTAACAGCAGTGCAACAAGCAATGAAGACTTGCAAAGAGCAGTAACCCATCTGAAGCAAAAAATAAATAAATTCTGTGATTATATAGCTGAAGTTTACTGAAATCTGATTGCTATTTTTACAGCATTTTGCGTTTTCATCATTCTTTTTTACCTCAATAAAAAAGCAAGCCAGGCTTAAAGCTGAACTCTTATGCCACATACACAAGACCAAACTTTCCAGCAGAAAAGGTCAGATGGAATCATTGCGTCGGATATTATGATCGAGTGTGAGCTTCATCTGACTTTTTTCTTCAAAAATTCCAACGGACCTAGAAATAGAGCAGGTTTCAAATCTGTCCGACGGAATCAATTCCTATCTGGAAAACCGTTGGTCTGTATGTTGGTCCAACGGAACTTATTTTTCTAGTCCCGTCATATGTCATCACGTTCAAAACGAACTGACTTTGGTCCATTTGTGTGTGGGCAAGTCTGTTCGGTCGGAATTCCGTCATAACTCCGTCGGGAAGACCGTTGGACCTTTTCTGCCAGAATGTGTCTGGTTGTGTGTATGCGGCATAAGTATGCCTGCCCATTTTACAAAGCAGCTGAATTCTTGGAGTTCAGCTTTGCAAACATTTATTCCATAAGTACACGTGTTTTTTTTGTAATATCAAAAGTTTTACAATGCCTAAATGCATTTCTTTTTTAACAGGAGTCATGTATTGTTTGTTCGCTGCATCACCCCCAATCCAAAAAAGGTAATTATTGTCTGATTTATCGAATTCTTCCTCATTTTTCTTTTATATCAGCTGTACTTTGCATTTACATTAACATGCATTACATGTAACAATCAAAAACATAAATGTATTTTATGTAATAGACCAACACAAAGTGGCACATAATTGTGAAGTGGAAGGAAAATTATGGTTTTCAAAGTTTTTTTACAAATAAATACCTCAATAGTGTGGTGTGCATTTGTATTTAGCCCCCTTTACTCGGATACCCTTAACTAAAATCGAGTGGAACCTATTCCCTTCAGAAGTCACCTAATTAGTAAACAGAGTCCACCTGTGTGTAATTTAATCTCAGTATAAATACAGCTGTTCTGTGAAGGCCTTAGAGGTTTGTTAGAGAACCTTAGTGAACAAACAGAATCGTGAAGGCCAAGGAACACACCAGACAGGTCAGGGATACAGTTGTGGAGAAGTTTAAAGCAGGGTTAGGTTATAAAGAAATACAGTGTATCCCAAGCTTTGAACATCTCACAGAGCACTGTTCAAGCCATCATCTGAAAATGGAAAGAGTATGGCACAACTGCAAACCTCCCAAGAAATGGCCGTCCACCTAAACTGACAGACCAGGAGAGCATTAATCAGAGAAGCAACCAAGAGGTCCATGGTAACTCTGGAGGTGCTGCAGAGATCCACAGATCGGGTGGGAGAATCTGTCCACAGGACAACTATTAGTCATGCACTCCATGAATCTGACCTTTATGGAAGAGTGACAAGAAGAAAGCAATTGTTGAAAGAAAGCCATAAGAAGTCCCTTTTGCGGTTTGCGAGAAGCTATGTGGGGGACACAGCAAACATGTGGAAGAAGGTGCTCTGGTCAGATGAGACCAAAAATTTAACTTTTTGGCCTAAAAGCAAAACGCTATGTGTGACGGAAAACTAACACTGCACATCACCCTGAACAAATTATGCCCACCGTGAAACATGGTGGTGAAGGCATTGTGTTGTGGATGCTTTTCTTCAGCAGGCACAGGGAAGCTGGTCAGAGTTGATGGCAAGATGGATGGAGACAAATACAGGGCAATCTTAGAAGAAAACCTGATAGAGTCTGCAAAAGACTTGAGACTGTGGTGGAGGTTCACCTTCCAGCAGGACAATGACCCTAAACATACAGCCAAGGCTAGGTATGGAATGGTTTAGATCAAAGCATAGTTATGTGTTAGCCCCTGTACACACGGTCAGAGATTTCCACAACCAAATCCATCGGATTTTGCCCATCGGATTTTGTCCGTCGGATCTTGTCCGAAACTGTTGCATACACATGGTCGGACAAAGTTGGCGAAAAATCCGATCTTTCAGAACGTGTTGACGTAATTTCGTTACGATGGGACTACAGTGTAGCATGACAGCTCAATTGTCATTCAAAGTGCGACAGCGCTAAAAGCTCAAAATTGGTCTAGGCAGGAAGGTGTATAAGTGCCCGGTATTGAAGTGGTTAAATATTTTTGACGGACTCCATTTCGCTTATATCAAAATTTTATATTTATTGTTGAACTTTTTGTTTATTACCACCATCTGCTACAGCTCTACACCCTATACTCCCCCAGTTTAATTTTTTCGTTTTGTTTGCACTCCCCTCAAAAATTTTGAGCACCAACAGCCACTGGCTGGATATTGTTTCCCTGCGAAGCACATCTCTTAGTGAAAGCACCTGAAAGTATACACAAAAAACTGGCTAGGCACACAGTTAACCCTTTGAGCACCCTTGATGTTTAACCCCTTCCCAGCCAGTGTCATTAGTACAGTGACAGTATATATTTTTAGCACTAATCACTGTATTAGCCCTTGTACACACGGTCGGACATTTCGACAACCAAATCCGTCGGATTTTGTCCGCCGGGTCTTGTCCGAAACTGTTGCATACACACGGTCGGACAAAGTTGTCGAAAAATCGGATCTTTCAGAACGTGATGACGTAATTTCGTTACGATGGGACTACGTTCAGGCTAGTAGCCAATAGCTTTGATGTAGGAATTTGATCTGAGCATGCGTGGCACTTGGTCCGATCAAAATTCTCTACACATGATCGGAGTATGTCCGATCGGCAAAGATGGTCGGGAAATATTTCCAACATGTTGGAAAATTGGGTCCGACAGAGGTTCAGACGGAATCAGTCCAATGGATACCACACACAGTCGGATTATCCGACGACACGGTCCGATAGGACACATTCCGACGGATTCTCCGACCATGTGTACAAGGCTTTAGAATGGCCCAGTCAAAGTCCAGACCTAAATTTAATTGGAAATCTGTGGCAAGACTTGAAAATTTGCTGTTCACAGATGCTCTCCATCCAATCTGACAGAGCTTGAGCTATTTTTCCAAGAAGAATGGGCAAAAATGTCACTCTCTAGATGTGCAAAGCTGGTAGAGACATCCCCAAAAAGACTTGCAGCTGTAAAAGTGCAAAGTATTGACTCAGGGGGTTGAATACAAATGCACGCCACAATTTCCAGATATTTATTTGTAAACATTTTAAAAGCCATTTATCATTTCCCTTCCACTTGACAATTTTGTGCCACTTTGTGTTGGTCTATCACATAAAATACATTTAGATATTCATTGTAACATGACAAAATGTGCAAAATGTCAAGGGGTTTGAATAATTTTTCAAAGCACTATATATATATATATATATATATATATATATATATATATATATATATATATATATATATATATATATATATATATATATACACACACATACATGCGTGTGCGCGCATACATACTCACACGCATGTGTGTTTGAGATTTGGGGTGTACACCCCATTGCAATAGGCTGAGCACACCTATGTACTTGCCCAATCCACATTTAGTATAATTGGGACCCTAAGCCCCAGAGGGCTTTTGTGCAGCTGTACAGTCTGCATAAATGGTATGGCCTCCCCTTGTTTTGATTGGTTACCATCAGCACTGAAAGATTGTGAAGGTCACAGCTAGAGCAAACTTAAATGTCTTTTTTCTGACAGTATCCTACTACACCTTGCCATAACAAAAAGGTGCCAAGGCATGGCCCCAAAGCAGGCACACCCAAGTTGATGTAAGGTTCTCTGGACCCTATTTTTGAATCAATTCAGCTGAATTGAATTTCCTTTCAAATGATTGTTATGATAATGTAAGTATTTCAATCCCTGTTCATGGGTATTTACCCTCCTGTTATGCTTTACAACTTTCTATTTCATGAAATATCCTGTCACATTAGCACGCATAAGCAAATGTAACAGTGCTACATAACAAAATTTGACAATAAATAGCAGCAGGTAGTAAAATACGAAACCACCTCCAAAATGTGTTTTTTAAAACAAAACCATAATTAGTAGCGCTCACCTCAAAACAAATTATAGAAAAATAAATACGACTTATTAAATATATGTAATTCAATGCTGATATCACAAAATAAATGTACCAACAGTCCCCCAATGGGTTGGGAAGCAGGTTAAAACAGAATCTTTGCGGCTGTTTTTCTTATATACAAATAAACTACACAATCATTGTACCATATTCATTATGAAATATGTTACACTGACTTGATATGCAGAGTTGGCCTAACGATATCTGACATGTTTCAGAGTCAAAAGATCTCCTTCTTCAGGTATATATCTGCAAAAAGTGCAGCACAATCTAATCCATAAAATGAAATAACAAAATAGTTTTCAAAGTACCTTTCCATACTAATTATTAGTCGATTAAAGTATATCAAAAGTCAAAACTTATTTTTTAGGTTTGGATACAATCGGACAAATGGCAAAAACCCCTGATTTCTGCACCCCCTCCCCCCTGAAAGGTGCCAATTGTGGCGCCGGAGGAGGGGAGGGTTCCGATGAGCGGAAGGTCCACTTTAGGGTGGACCTCCGCTTTAAGACATCAGATAAAACCAGTGCGTTTTCAGCCAAAAAAGCCTCCCCTTTCTTCTGGGTTTTCCTATTTGGTAGATTTCCCCTTTATTCCTATTCCGGGGACAACTTACAATGCTGGACGTTTCCTCAGTCCCAGTGAAAATTATCATCCAGACACCAAGGGTGAACATAGACTGCAATAAAAACCTTTGTAGCATTGACCCCGAAGGAGCTGCTGGTTTTGTTTGGGCCTGTACTCTGCTAGTGAACCCCCACTGACTTGGCTCATTCCCCTAGACACAGCTGTGGTGCAATGTTGGTGTGGAGCTAATGGTGAAGGATAACCCCACAATATACAATATAATAACAATATACCTCTGTTTTCACCTGGGTATCCAATGGTCCCACCTGCTGGAGAAAAAGGAACAACACTCCATGCCAAAGTACTTAACCAGAAACTTATTTTTACTGGAACTTGTTTTGAGTAAAGTAAAATGGTAATTAAAATATTTGCACTGTCACATAAACATAATGTAAGAGTACAGTAGGTATACACAACAGATTGCACCTGTACAGTTGTCTTAAATGACCTCTTAGAATGTGGCTCCAATTGGGACCAGTGCTCAGAGGGACTACACCTTACTCTGGGAGTCTTCCCACTTCCAGCAGACCCTAGTAGCTATAGAAATGCAGGATCAATAATGAATTACAACACAATCCCTAGGGAGCTCCCCCTACTTTAATAAGGTTCAAGGCCTTGCAATAAAGGATGCCGTCTTTGATCTTCTTTTTTCTACTAGCTATAGTTGTTGTAACAATTGTAATCCAACAGTAATCCGACATTAGAACAACAAAGGTTAACATGAGATGAATATTAGAACTGTTCCTGTAGTGTGATACACCTGTAATTGCCCCTGGTATAACACAGTGTTAATATTGGAGTGAAGGATAGGCTTGAGGCCTGCTTAAACTCAGTCTGTCTATTAAATTGTCCTCCGTGGGTCCCAGCAACACTGTGTTAAAGTCTAGGTGTATGCAAGTGCGTAAGAAACTGTGGGCAATCGCCCTCTCACCAAACTGGGTTTGAAGAATAAGTCAGCTCCACTCCTCTGGTGTTAGACCATTTGCTGCGGCCACGCGTCACGCTGTTCCACTTCACAAGGGCTCCAGGAGCTCTCGGGTGCCTCTGAATCCTTCCCGATCCAACCACACTGCTGTCCCAGCACACTGTGGTGTGAAGTCCTCCTCTGGCTTTAGATTGCTGCTCCGAAGGCTGCAGTTCTCTGGAGACCTCCTCACAATCAGGCCATGTGTCCATAAGAGAAAAAAAATGGCCGCGTGGGCCCTTATATAGGCTACACAGCACGCAGTTAGGTACAGGTTGATCATGGGTAGGTCACCTGGCATTCTGGGAAGGTAAGGTCATAGCCAAAATGTAAACAACAGTCACTTCCTGTTATCTTTCCAACACTATGAAAAGGAAAATCATCCAAGTCCATATCCAGTTTTGGTCACTAGATGGCGCTAAATACTAAAGAATACCATTGTCCATAGGTTTACATTGTATTCACATTAACATTGCATTAGTAGGCAAAAATGTCAGTGCTACACCTTGTAGAAATTCTAACTTTAAGAAAATGGTTTTGGAAACACTGTAATGAGCTCCCACCAAGAAATACTATATAATGTACTTTTAGATGACCAAATACTTCTTTATAGTATTTTTTCAATTATATTTTTATACATGTGTTACAATGAAGAAGGCAGCACCACTGGGAAGCAAACACTAAATCTAAAGCGCAACCCTTTGCTTCTTACAGTTGCAGATTCGCAGCTAGGTTTGTAGTGTTCTAATCTGTAGTAAAGGATATTTAACCACTTCCCACCTGGCCAATGCATATATACGGCCGGGTGGGAGCTCTCTACTTCTGATAGGACGTTCAGGAACGTCCTTCAGAAGGAGCGGGATCGCGCGCGCGTGCCCGCGCAGCGGCGCGATCCCGATGTGCTCGTGTCACCCGGACACGGCACATCTCAGATCGGCAGGCTCTTGATCACATGACGGCTGTGTCCAATCACGGCCGTCATGTGATGTAAACAAACAGCCGGTTGCTAGGCAATCGGCTCCTCCTCTCCTCACACAGAAGTCATCGCTGAGGAGAGGAGAGCAGATCGCTGCAGCCCGGCTGATGATCAGTGAGTATGAGCTGTTTTTACAGCTTTTTACTCACTGATCATCAGTCTAGTGTAAACACACAACACACCACACAGTGTAAACACAGTCCCCACATATGTCCCCATAACACACATGTCCCCAAAACATACATGTCCCCAAATAATAAAAGCACATGTCCCTAATAATAAAAACACATGTCCCCCACATATGTCCCACTAAAATCACATGTCCCAATGATTATCTGCACACATATGTACGTGATCACCTGTACACATATGTACATGATCATTTGCGTACATATGTCCGTGATCACACAAACCAATTATTATACACTTAACGGAATTTTTTTTACCAAAAACATGTAGCAGTATACATTTTGGCTTAAATTTATGACAAAATTTGATTTTATTGGATTTCTTTTAAAATAGAAAAAAGAAAATATTGTTTTTTTTCCAAATTTCCGCATTTTTGCGCTTATATCGCAAAAAATAAAAAACTGAGTCGTGAATAAATACCACCAAAATAAAGCTCTATTTGTGCAAACAAAATGATAAAAATTTCATTTGGGTACAGTGTAGCATGACCGCGCAATTGTCACTGAAAACGCTAGAGCGATGAAAGCTGAAAATTGGGCTGGGAAGGAAGGGGGCGAAAGTGCCCTGTATTGAAGTGGTTAAGGTTATTTATAGTCATACTTTTAGCACTACCCCTGGAACTGATAGAGCATTATTTTATTTTAATAAATTATATTATATTTTCATATTTAATATCAGTGCATTGTGCGGTGTATGCTGCTGATCAATTATTTATCACATTCATGTCATGTTGTTTCAGCTTCCAGGTATATTTGATGTGGAGTTTGTAAGCTCCCAGCTGAGGAACTCAGGCATGCTAGAAGCCGTACAGTTAATGAAAGATGGCTATCCGATCCGTATCCCATTTAAAGAATTTGTGAACAGGTAAGAACCGCTCACTGTTGTCTTATTATTTTATTTGCCAGGTATTCTGACCTTTGGACTCCTGCTAATGACATCATGTTGTCTGAGATCAGAATTTTATCTTTCAGATATGGTCATCTGGTGGAAAAGGGCATCACTTTTCCTGATGACAGAGAATGCTGTGCTGCTGTTCTCAACAAAACATTTGGTGACTCGTCATCATTATATCAGATTGGCATCTCTAAGGTAATGGAAAGTGATGTAATTTTGGTTTAAGAGGGGCCTGTAGTTCTTTTGAATAGAAAGTTAGCAGACATTGCACACAGGAAAATAGCAGAGTCTTCTGGGCAACTGTACTGGCAGCTTGTCTATCCCTAGCAGAAACATGGGGGCCTGGAGAACTGTGTTATCTTAATTATTAACATTAAAGAGGAGTTGCACCTTTAAGAAAATTATTAAAAGCCAGCAGCTACAAATATTGCAGCTGCTGACTTTTAATAAATTGACACTTACCTGTCCCAGGGTCCAGCGATGTCGGCGGCAGATGACGAGCAATTGCTCATCTCTCCACTGTCCCCGCCGCCATCCTCTGTCAGGGAATCGGGAAGTGAAGCATTGCGGCTTTACTGAGCGTCTCCACTGGTCCCCGCTGTGTCCTGTGTCCAATTGTGGCACCAGAGGGGGGGAGGGATCAGATGAGCGGAACTTCCACTTCAGGGTGGAGGTGCGCTTTAAGTGTAACTTTGAAAACCTAATGTATACATCAAAACATAACCCATTTTACTGCTAATCACCTATTGGTGTCGCTGCTACTAAGGCCGGCTATACACGGTTCAAATCGATACAAACCATTAATGGGCAGGCTGAATGTACCACTTTGATCGATCAATCATCTTGGGTACAACCAGCCTGCTGGATTCTCTTGTAATTATCGGTGATGGCTGCTATAGCCACTAGCAATAATCATTGTTTCTCTGGTGAGGATGGCTTTCCAAGCCCCACCCTGCAGGCAGAAGACAATGGCCCGGCAAGAGGGATTCCCCCATCAACACTGTCCCCCATCAACACTATTGATGGGGGAATCGAGCGAGTGTCTTTCTGGCAACCCATGGTTGCAGGAAAGAAATTTGCTCTGTGTACGGTCGGCCTAACTGCAACATTTGATGTAATTCAATTCATGATGACAGACAGGGTCATTACAAATCACAGGGCCTCATAGTAAAATCTGGATGAACTCACACCACCCCTACCACTAGGTAACTCCTGTCTAATTAAACTGGGTGGCACCTGACATTTTGATACATTTTTTACCCCAGGTGGCCAGTAATCAATATTGTACACATATATACATACACCTCAGGTCCCATGGTCTTTCTTTTACATAGATTGTAAGTGGGCAGCCATACCCTTCCCTAGTGAAAGCATTCTTGTACATCGGTGGTCAATGTAAGTTCTTCACATACATTGGTGGAGAAGTGCCCCCTTACATTCATGGTTTGTGGATAAATGCCCTGATTTATCAGTTATCAGTGGTAGTTAGGACATATGTCGCCTTATATCCCCTCCATGTTTACATTGGTAAATAGTGGGAGTAAGAGTGCCCTATTAAATTGGTAGATAGTGGTAGGATGCCCCCTTTATTCATGGTCAGTAGAAGAATGGCCAATCTGACAGTGTCTGTTGGCATGGGGAGTCATCAGTCTTAACTTGCAACCCCAGTAACTAACCCCTCACCCCCCCAGGACCCCATAGCAGACATGTGGGCAGCTATAGGTTTTGTTAAACCACTGCCATAGAGAATCCTATTCTTCTCTTGTGTGTTCATATCAATGGTCCTGAGTAGTTTTCTTGTTCTCGAGTGCCCTGTACAGTAATGCCGCGTACACGCGACCGGACTTTCCGGCAGACTAGGTCCGACGGAATCGGTCCATCAGACAATCCGATCATGTGGGGGCTAATTCGATCGTTTTTCATTTAAAAAATCAGACGGACCTAGAAAAAGAACATGTTTCAAATCTGTCCGACGAACTCAATTCCTATCGGGAAAAACCATTCATCTGTATGCTGGTCCGACGGACCAAATACGACGCAAGGGAAGCTATTGGCTACTGGCTATTGAACTTCCTTTTTTAGTCCCGTAGTACATCATCACGTTCAAAACGAACGGACTTTCGAACAGACTTTAGTCCGTTTGTGTGTGGGCAAGTCCGTTCGTTCCAAAGTCAGTTGTAACTCCGTCGAAAGTCCATCGGGAAGACCGTCTGACCTTTTCTGACGGAAAGTCCGGTCATGTGTACGCGGCATAAAACAGATTATACAGACACGTTCTTTGCCAAAGTTATTGCAGAACCCCTACTTATCTGAAGTGCAGTGTGGCTAAACAGTGACAGGACTAAAAGAGTGTATATTATTCAGGTGTTCCTAAAGGAGCAAAGCAGGGAAGTACTAAGGAAGAAATGGGAAGAAGTCCAGAGCTTGGCAGCTCTCACTCTACAGAAAAATCTCAGAGGATTTCTTAACCGCAAAAATTTTCAGGTTTATCGGCGCAAGATCACTGTTGTTCAAGCACACATCAGGGGGCGTCAGGCCAGGTAAGTAGCCCAGGATCTTGTAATAGCTGACTCTGATTTTGAAGTAACTGATGATGGTCATACAGCACTTATGCCAAATATAGTGTTATTTACCAAAATATTAGGATTTTTGTACATTAAGATTCATTTCTTCGTTCATTGAGGGACACGGGGGTTCACAGACTGTTAAGTTATAGTGCCTCTTATGGGAGGTATAGGACACTGGAAAACACAAATAGGGTCAGACCAATATAACTCCTACTCCTACGCCTCAGGCTTGTGTAAAGCAGTATAAAGAGTATGATCATATGATCATAGACACAGAGGGGTGGGACCTGTGCACTCAATTAACTAAAATTGAGTGCACAGGTAAAATTAACATTGTTGATAGGTTGGCAGATATACACATAATATACAGAAAAAGTCTCCTTGCGGTATATATGCAGAGGAGCCTTTGGCTCAAAAGCTGGTCTGCGGAAGATCAGTACAAAAAAGTACTATTGTGCATGCTCTTTGATGGGGGGCGCCTCTTTTGCAAAATCCCTAGACTCCTTTAATAAGGATGTCACTCTTTTACTCCAACAAAAAATAAGGTTTGCCTCCATCTGGAAAACTCTCTACCTCAGAGCCTAGGGGAGTTCCTTTCATTTCTCCCAAACTTCCATATCCAATCCAAAGTTTGAAACTCAGTTCCATCATAACCCCTGGACTCCCAAGACCTTCTCATAATGAGGTGATGCCCCCACTTTCCAAAGTGATTGATGTCCGTCAGCCTCTGTGTCCACCTGCTTCCAGGACATTTCAGAGGTCTGGGATCAGAATATGATATCCAGAGGCTAGAAGTTAGAATTTTGTTTTCTACCTCTGACCCACTTAATGTTGTCAAACCTTCAAACATCCTTGCAAAGACTAGCAGACCTCCACTCTGCTCTGGAGCATTTTCATTCTCAAGGAGGTTGATTAACTAAAGGATTTAAGAATATTCTTACAATAAAATGTGTGAAGATTCACTTGAATTATTCAATCATGTGTGTAACACTAACCCCTGAAGGAGCTGCTGGTTTTATTTGGGCTTACTGTTACCTCACCTGCTCGCCTCTCCATCTTAGGGGTCCCGATGGAAAGTAGCCCAAATGATGATGAATCTAACACTTAGTCCTTTTTTTAACATGTATTCAGGAATAGCATAAAAGTCCTTCAATAGAGGGCCAGAGGATAAAGGGGAGTTCAGGCACCTAGTAATTGCGGCTTAGAGGTATTGGTCAGATCCAGAGGACAAACAGCTCCACAGATTGGATCCAGCAATCACCGGATAGGCCCCTCTCACTTGACCTAGCAGCCGATGAGATGCTCGACAAAGTCTCTGCCACAGACTTGTCAATTGAACTTAGAAATCGAGAGTATTAAAGAACTACCATACAGTACCAGATTCTTTGAGCCAACCCGGCGATACTGTATGGGTATAGATCCAGGTTGCGTCCTCCAACTAAGTTTCCAGGCTCCTCCAGAGACACCAGCCTTGCGCTCAGTCCTCTACTGGAAAAGTTATCCCCTGGATCCTCCAGTTTTCTTGGCTTCTCCCCGCAGGCGAGACAGCACAGGACCACCCCTGGATCAGTAGGCCTCAATACATTTCTGGGCCTACACTCTCAGTTGCAGAGCCTTGGGCCAGCCTGCCTCGAGGCGCCGGACCATGCGACACAGACCCCAGGCCAGGAGGGTCATGAGGTCGGGATAGCGGACCCTGGAAAACGAACCACCAAAAATGGTATCGGTACCATAAATACCCCGTCCCAGAATGCACAGCAGGGAAACCACTCCCACTGAGCCATTTCCGAGCAAAAGGTGGTATTCAATACATCCAGCCTGCTGCATTTCCACACTTACCGGCGGTGGCAGTGACACCTACGGTCAAGTGGGAACCAGTGCAACTGGTACAGAAACCAGAACTTTTAGAGAAAATTAGTCTGAGCCAACTAAAGCTTCAGACAATTAAATTTGAAAAATAATAGCGTCTGCCCATCAAAAGCAGGGCGCTACATGTGAAAAGAACATTCCTGTTTGCCTTTTTCATCTGCGCATGACTGAATAAGTAAAGTGAATCTTTACACATTTTTTTTGTGGGAGCACTCTAAAATCCTTCAGTAAATCACCCTCAAGGTGACATAGGGAAATCCTTCTTTCCATTGACCTGGGAAATTCTCACAAAAAAGGAAATTAAAGCGCCACACAACTGCCAAGATGTCCTGATACATTTTTATTTTAAGTCCAAAGAGTGTTCAACACATTCCAGGGGTCCAAAAATGCCCCTTTAACAGACCGAGAATGGACTAGAAGTCAGTTGGATATTGAATCATTTTTCTTCCATAGTTATTACAAGCACAGCCTTTGTCAGCAGCTGGTTTGGCTGTCAAACCCTAGTAAAGGGGGCGTTTTTATGAAAAAAATTTATAGTGTAGCACTGACCCGCAAAGGAGCTGCTGGTTTTATTTGGGCTTACCGATACCTCCTTGTCTGCTTCTCCATCTAGGGATTCCCGTGGTAGATGGCCTAAAGAATGTGGAAACTGACACTGAATCTTCTTTAGGGTTATTTATTTAGAACAGAAACAGAGTCTCTCAATAAAGGGTAGAGGGTTAGGAGTGAGTTCAGGTACTTGTATTTAGTGATGGACGAACTTCCGACGGGACGTTTTGCGAACGCGGACCGCAGTTCGCGAACCGGAACATTCGCGGCGGGACCCATTGACTTCAATGGGAGGCGAACTTCACAAACCTACAGGTCAAATTTGCAGCCACAAAATGATTAATAGCTGTGCAAACAGTCCCACCACATGGCCAATGACATAACACATGTATGAGGTGAATCTGGGATCGACAACTACAAGCATTCTTTTTTTATATGGGAAATTGTTGTGACAATTCAGGACTGTGGAGCGCATGAAGGCAATGGAGGAGAGGGAAGGTCAGGGACCAGGGTAGGCAAAGAAGAGGGTGCAGGAGATGATCACCAGCAGCGTGACATACGGAAATGACACCTGCACCGTGATAGAGTCATCTGACACCAGCACCATGATAGAGAGCACTGACATCAGCAGCGTGACATACAGCAATGACACCTGCACCGTGATAGAGTCATCTGACAACAGCACTGTGATAGAGAGCACTGACATCAGCAGCGTGACATAAAGCACTAACACCAGCACCGTGATATACAGCACTGACAGCAGCACCGTGATAGAGAACACTGACATCAGCAGCGTGACATAAAGCACTAACACCAGCACCGTGATATACAGCACTGACAGCAGCACAGTGATAGAGAGCACTGACATCAGCAGCATGACATAAAGCACTAACACCAGCACCGTGATATACAGCACTGACAGCAGCACCGTGATAGAGAGCACTGACATCAGCAGCATGACATAAAGCACTAACACCAGCACCGTGATATACAGCACTGACAGCAGCACCGTGATAGAGAGCACTGACATCAGCAACGTGACATACAGCAATGACACCTGCACCGTGATAGAGTCATCTGACAACAGCACCGTGATAGAGAGCACTGACATCAGTAGCGTGACATAAAGCACTAACACCAGCACCGTGATATACAGCACTGACATCAGCACCGTGATATACATCACTGACACCTGCACCGTAAGCAGCCCCAGGAGGAAGTCAGCATAGCACAGGGACGGTGGGAGCCCCTCATAATGAGCATAGCACAGGGATGGTGGGAGCCCCTCATAATGAGCATAGCACAGGGATGGTGGGAGCCCCTCATAATGAGCATATCACAGGGATGGTGTGAGCCCCTCATAATAAGCAGCCCCAGGAGGATGTCAGCATAGCACAGGGATGGTTGGAGCCCCTCATAATAAGCAGCCCCAGGAGGATGTCCGCATAGAACAGGGATGGTGTGAGCCCCTCATAATAAGCAGCCCCAGGAGGAAGTCAGCACAGCACAGGGATGGTGGGAGCCCCTCATAATAAGCAGCCCCAGGAGGAAGTCCGCACAGCACAGGGATGGTGGGAGCCCCTCATAATAAGCAGCCCCAGGAGGAAGTCAGCACAGCACAGAGATGGTGGGAGGCTGGGAGCCCCTCATAATAAGCAACCCCAGGAGGAAGTCAGCACAGCACAGGGATGGTGGGAGCCCCTCCTAATGAGCATAGCACAGGGATGGTGGGAGCCCCTCATAATATGCACAGCAGAGGTACAGCCCCAGGAGGATGTCAGCACAGCACAGGGATGGTGGCAGCCCCTCATAATAAGCAGCCCCAGTAGAAATATGACACCGCTCAACCTCTTCAAAGAGGAGGGTACGGGCATATAGTACAGTGTGCTTTTTTTGGACAAGGAAGTGAGCCAAATGAAGAAAGAAAGTCTCTGTGCTCGATTAAAAAAAATTGTTTATAGACATATACATGGTCTACTGGTCACATGTGTTGAATTCCTCCGAGATCCATGCCTCATTCATTTTTAGAAATGTGAGGTAGTTAACACTGTCGTGAGCTAGGCGAGTACGCATATCGGTCACGATCCCCCCTGCTGCGCTGAACGTCCTTTCGGACAGGACACTGGATGAGGGGCAAGCCAACAGTTCGATTGCAAATTGGGCAAGCTCTGGCCAGAGGTCAAGCCTACCCACCCAGTAGTCCAGGGGTTCATCACTCCTCAGAGCGTCCACATCGGCCGTTAACCCGATGTAGTCGGACACCTGACGGTCTAGGTGTTCCCTGATGCTGGATCCGGATGACACCTGTCGATGGGTCGGCTGAAAGAATGACCTCATATCACCAACACATCTTCAAACCGGCCTCTTCTTGCAGGCGCTGTTGGATTGGTACCCGCAACTCCTTCTCTGGGAGTGGGAATTGCTCCTCTGCCAGCGTACGCAAAAGCAGAATGCAGCATTTCTCGAAGCAAGGCCTGGAAGTGCTCCATTCTGCCAGCCCTCTGTGACGGCGGGAACATTTCCGCCATTTTGTGTTTGTAACGGGGGTCTAAGTACGTTGCCACCCAGTACTGGTCCTTGACCCTTATGCTTTTTATACGGGGGTCCCTATTAAAACACTGGAGCATGAAGGCCCCCATTTGCACTGAACTGGAAGCGTTGTGGTGGCCTGGCTCCTGCTCATCATCCAGGATAATGTCGTCCTCTTCATTCTCCTCTCCCCATCCACGCACAACAACAGGGGTCCCAGAAAGGTTTAAAGCATGCTCTTCTTGCTCCTCCTCATCCGCCCCGGCACCATCCTCCTCTGACTCCTCTTCAGACTCCTGTTGTTGACTTGTCTCAGATAGAGTAGCTCCCCCTGGGAATTCATCCAGCATTGCGACTTCCTCATCTTCCCGCTCCTGCTCCTCCACAGCTTGATCAATGACACGACACAATGCATGCCCAATAAAGAAGGCATAAGGTACCATGTCACTGATGGCGCCATGGCTGCGACTGACCAGTTTGGTGATCTCCTCAAATGGCCGCAGAAGTCTGCATGCGTCGCGCATGAGCAGCCACTGGCGCGGTGAAAAAAAACCCAGCTCCCCAGAACCTGTTCTGCCACAGAGTTTTATACAGGTAGACGTTAACTGCACGTTTCTGCTGGAGCAGCCTATCAAGCATATAGAAGGTTGAGTTCCATCGCGTCGGGCAATCGCAAATAAGACTTCTGACCGGCAGATTGTGTCGCCGCTGAATGTCAGCAAGGCAAGCCATGGCCGTGTAAGATCTTCTGAAATGGGCCGAGATTTTCCTTGCCTGCCGCAAGATGTCCTGGACCCCAGGGTATTTGACAACGAATCGCTGCACGACCAAGTTTAAGACGTGTGCCATTCATGGCACGTGCGGGATTTTGCCCTGTTTCAATGCGCTAAGCAGATTGGCACCGTTGTCACACACCACTTTACCAACTGTCAAATTGAGCAGTGTTAGCCACTGATCTGCCTGTGACGTAAAGCTGAAAGGAGTGCCAGGCCAGTGTGGCTCTTGGCTTCCAGGCACAACAGGCGCAGCACGGCATGGCAACGTCTCACCTGGCATGTCGAATAGGTTCTGGGGAGCTTGGGCGGCGCAGCGGAAGAGACGCTAGCAGTGGAAAAGGAGGAGTCAGCTGAGGAGGAGAGGGAGGAGGATGGAGTAGGAGGAGGAGGAGAAGGGCCAGGCCTGCATGCAATCCGTGGCGGTAAAACCAAATCTACACGGGTGCCACGGGTTACATGCTTGACGGCCGTCAGAGGGTTCACCCAGTGGGCAGTAAAAGTGATATACCTTCCCTGCCCGTGATTGCTAGACCACGTGTCTGTGGTCAGATGTATCTTGGCACCGACACTGTGTGCCAGAGATACATTCACTTGCCGCTGAACATGGCCATATAGCTCTGGGATGCCCTTCTGTGAGAAATACTTCCTTCCTGGGACCTTCCATTGTGGTGTTCCAATGGCCACAAATTTGCAAAAGTCCGAGTCCACCAGTTTATATGGCAGTAGTTGGCGGGCTATGAGTTCTGACAAGCCAGCCGTCAACCGTTGGGCAAGAGGGTTATCCGGCATCATCATTTTTTTACGTTCGAACATTAGGCCCACAGAAGCCTGCCTTTTTGCAGAAAAACGTGAGCTTGGCGTGATGGAAGGTGGAGTGGAGGACAATTGTGAGGAGAGAGGAGAAGGAGAAGTAGAAGACGAGGCTGGACGGTGAGAGCCTGGAGTGTGGATTTGTGTGTTCCGTTGCTCCCACTGGGCTCGGTGATGGCTGCTCATGTGCCTTCTTGAGGCGGTCGTCCCTAGGTGAGTGTTGGGCTTACCGCGACTAATGCGTTGACTGCAAAGATTGCAGATGGCAACTCTATTGTCAGCAGCGGACACGTTAAAAAAAGCCCACACTGCGGAGCCATGTGCCGGTGTCCTGGGAGCGCCAGATGTGACCGTACATGGTCGATGACTCGCTCCTGATACATTTGCAGTCTGCTTTGTCCCTCCTGTGCAATGTAAGTTATTCCTGCTTCTCCTCCCTATCTGCTGGTCCATATCTCCCTCTGAACTCCCCTCCTCTTCCTCTCTTGTGGGCACCCACGTGACATCACTAGACAAGTCATCATCGATGTCACCTTCCCCACCGCTATAAGTAGAGATCTCGGAGTAGGCAGCAACACCGGGGACCAACCTCCTCCTTGGGCTGATCTGGGTACTGTCGTCAGACTGCTGAGTAGCGGTTGTTGCTACCTCCTCTTCCTGATCCAATACCAAGAGTGGCTGCGCATCAGAAATGTCTTGATATGGATCGGAAAATAATTCCTGTGACTCAAGCGGAAGGTATGTGGTGGTGGTGGTGGTGTTGTTGGTGGTAGTGTCTTTGGGGGTGCACATAGCAGAGAGTGAAGAAGAGGGTGCAGATCGAGAGGATGAGGAGGGTGCAGAAGAATAAGGCTGAGTGAGCCACTCAACCAAGTCTGGTGCGTCCTTTAAAGTAATTGAGCGCACCTTCTGCAACTTCCCACTTTGGCTCAAGCCTGTTGCTCCTGCCCTACCCCTACCACCCCTGCGGAAGGGCCTGCCTCTTCCTCTGCCTGTCCTTTTTTAAATGACCCTGTGACAAAACTCTCAGTCCCTATACCGATGAAGGACTGCTGCAGTATAGGGCAGCGGTCAGCAGTAGTGCACCTCAACCCTATGTATTGTGGACCTATACCAGTCCTTATAGAATGGCAGACTGTACCTCACTCAACCCTATGTACTGTAGAACCCTAGACAGACCAAGTTACCAGTCCTTATAAGGACCTTTGTGGAACAAGTAGGTTGTGACTGATTAGCAGACTGTACGTCAGTCCCTATACCGATGAAGGACTGCTGCAGTATAGGGCAGCGGTCAGCAGTAGTGCACCTCAACCCTATGTATTGTGGACCTATACCAGTTCTTATAGAATAGCAGACTGTACCTCACTCAACCCTATGTACTATAGGACCCTACACCAGGTTATTACCAGTCATTATAAAGGACCTTTGTGGAACAAGTAGGTTTGAATGATTAGCAGACTGCAGCAGAAGGGCAGCAGTCAAGTATAATATTCTTTCTATATTTGGAAGAAAGAATATTATACGTGTACAAGCCTATTACCATACCACTGATACCAGTCCTGAAAAGAACATTTGTGGACCTAATATAGTAACAGCTACTGATTAAACTGACCCTCACTGCCTCACACACTGCTTCCTGCCTGTCCCTATATAAACTGACAAAACAGAGGCTACTGGAACAATAACTGGAATAGCACTTTTGTGGACCTGATAGTAACAGCTAATGACTAAACTGACTGTCCCTACAGCAGACACACCGTCCTGTCCCTTTCTCTAAACTGAGAAAAAGAGCTCAGGCTGCTGCAACAATCAGTAGCACAGCAAACCTATATACACCTAACACCTATACCAGTCCTGAAAAGAACTTTTGTGTACCAAATAGCTAGCCATTTGGGTCACTGCAATCTCTCCCTGCTCCACACAGCAACCTCTCCCTATAGTGACAGAAGAAAGAATGTAAAATGCCCGCCGGATCGGGTGTATTTATAAGTTAGGGGGAATGTCCAAGTGTCCATGTGCTGTAATGTCTCAATGGGCTGTCCTGTACCCCATGATGGATGTGTCATCATAGGTCAAAGTTCTTTTACACAGTAAAAACACAGAAGTCCGCCAGGTGAACGGCGGCAATAGTCTGCCGATCGGGCGAATCGCGAACAGCCGAAATTCGCCACGAAACGACCGCCGGGCAAACCGTTCGGCCATCACTACTTGTATTGCAAAAATGAAAGTCTCTTATAGGAAAATAGCAACCGTTTCACAACTGGATTTTTTGTAAATTTTTATTTATTAACAGTTTTTTATCAACACACACAGTACAACACACATATACCAACCCCCCCCCCCCCCTTAATCCCCTGTGCAGCCTTCCGACCAATACTAAATCACATTCCATATTTCCAACCATAACAAATATTACATGTCTAAGACATCCATAACAGTACCGTCCAACCCGCATACAGAAAAATATCATACTCATATCACTCCCCCGCCCAGCATAGCAAGCCTGAAATCAAAAACCCAGCCCCAACACAATGGATTAATTCACAGTACCATTAGCATCTAGCCAACATTGCCACACTTTCTCAAATTTTTTAGGGCATCCCCTGCTCAAGTAAGTAGCTTTATACATTGGTAGCGATTTGTTAATTATACTTTTCCAGAATGACACCGTGGGTGGCTCTGGACTCTTCCAACACAACAGAATAGCCTTACGGGCATAGAACAAAGAAAGAGAAATCATAATTCTTTGTGCCCTTCTGGGCGCCAACTCCTCCACCAGCCCGAGTAAACAGATCGCTACCGTAACAGGAATCGGCACCGAAAGCACCGTCTGTATAGTGTGTGTCACCCCCTTCCAGAATACCTGTATCTGCTGGCACCGCCAGAACACATGGTCGAAGTCAGCATTATTGTCCGGGCAGCGCCAGCACACTGCCGTATCCGTGCCATATATCCCAGCTATCCTTGCCGGGGTATAGTACACCCTGTGTAAAAACTTAAATTGAATAAGCCTATCTCTGGCTGATACTAGCGTTTCACAACTGGATTTAACAACCCCCGGATAGACCTCCTCTCACTAGGCCTAGCAGCCGGTAGGGTGCTCGACAAAGTCTCTGCCACAGACTTGTGATGTATACTTGAGCGTTACTGAGGGACGTAGATAAATTTAAAGAGCTATCATACGGTACCAGGTTCTCTCAGCCGATCCAGCGATACGGTATGAGTGTGGATCCATGTTGCGTCCTTCAACTAAGCCTCCAGGCTCCTTCAGAGAAGCCAGCCTTGTGCACGGCCTTCTCCTGAAGAGTCCTCCCCTGGGGTTCTTCAGTTGCTGGGCCTCTCCCTTCAGATGAGATGGCACCAGACCACCCTTGGATCAATAGGCCCCAAAATCCACTCAGGCCTGTCCCTGCAGTTACGTTGCCTTGGGCCCCGAGACTCGGGATGCATGGTTCCGCACCCCAGGCCAGAAGGGCCATGGGGCTGGGTCAGGAGGACCACCTGAACCGAACAGACAGAAAATAAAAGATGGAACCCCAAACCACGTGGCTTCGGTACCTTAAATACCACCCCCCAGAATGCACAGCAGGAGAACACTCCCCATGGGCTGGTTCTCAGAGAACATTAGCATTCAATACACCCAGCTAGTCTGCGTTTCTACTCTTGCCGGCGGTGACAGTGACACCTGCGGTCAAGGAGAACCCAGTGCAACCCAGCTGGACTGGTACTGAAACCAGAAATTTTGAGAAATAGCCCCAAAACCCAACTGTGGTTTCAGGCAAATTAACTTTAGAAAAATCACAGCGCCTGCTCGTCAGGAGCCATCCCTACAGTAGTTTTCACTGGGAACGTGAAATGCAGTGTAAATAAAAGTAGTATGCTTGTAATAAAAGTACAGCTTATTCGGTAAATAAACTAAAGATGCTTTTTAAAATTAAAATTTGTATTACAAATGCAATATCCACTAGACATGTGCAGACTGAAATATTTTGTTTCGTTTTTATTCATTTTGTTTTTCATTAAAAAATTGCATTCGTCCGAAAATCCAAATGAATTAAGGTCGAATCTGTCATTGAAGGCTTATGGTATCTGTCAAATGTTTAACTACTTTCTGACCGCCGGCAGTCAAATGACGGCTGGGTGATGCACCTATTCTGGCGGGAGGCCGTCATATGACGGCCTTCCGTTTAAACAGGGAATGCGCACGATCGTGCGCGCGCATCCCTGTTTCTTCGGTGGTGGCGTGTCACGGAGACACCGCTCGCCACCGAAGGGGGTGAACAGCCATTGGTTATGGCTGTTTACCACGTGATCGGCCGTGATTAAGTCACAGCCGATCACAGATGGTCACACCCCCACTGTGCACGGCGCATGCGTGCAATCGTGAGCGCGCTGCGCGTTGGTGGCGTCATGTTCCCCGGGAACACTGCTCGTCACCGATGCTGGTAAACAGCCATTGGCCAGCTGTTTACCTACGTGATCGGCTGTGATCCTTTCACAGCCGATCACTAAAATGTAAACAAACCGCGGTAACGAGAGGTTACCGGGTTCTCCTCCTCAAACACCGATCGTGTGTGAGGAGGAGATTGCGGTAACATCTCGTTACCGCCTGCAGTGTACACCAATCACACTGATTGCCCCCCCAATAAAGAGGACCTGTCACCACCCCTCATAGTACCTGTCAATCACAGTCCATCAGAGTACCTGTCACAGTCCATCAGAGTATTTGAGTACCTGTCACAGTCCATCAGAGTACCAGAGTACCTGTCACATGCCATCAGAAGACCCGAGCACCTGTCACAGTCCATCAGAGTACCCGAGTATCTGTCACAGCCCATCAGAGTACCCGAGTACCTGTCACGGTCCATCAGAGTACCCGAGTACCTGTCACGGTCCATCAGAGTACCCAAGTACCTGTCACGGTCCATCAGAGTACCCGAGTACCTGTCACGGTCCATCAGAGTACCCGAGTACCTGTCACGGTCCATCAGAGTACCCAAGTACCTGTCACGGTTCATCAGAGTACCCGAGTACCTGTCACGGTCCATCAGAGTACCCGAGTACCTGTCACGGTCCATCAGAGTACCCGAGTACCTGTCACGGTCCATCAGAGTACCCGAGTACCTGTCACGGTCCATCAGAGTACCCGAGTACCTGTCACGGTCCATCAGAGTACCCGAGTACCTGTCACGGCCCATCTGAGTACCTGAGTACCTGTCACAATCCATCAGAGTACTCGAGTAACTGTCACGGTTCATCTGAGTACCCGAGTAGCTGTCACAGCCCATCAAAGTACCCGAGTACCTGTCACAGCCCATCAAAGTACCCGAGTACCTGTCACAGCCCATCTGAGTACCCGAGTACCTGTCCCAGTCCATCTGAGTACCTGTCCCAGTTCATCTGAGTACCTGAGTACCTGTCCCAGTCCATCTGAGTACCTGTCCCAGTCCATCTGAGTACCTGTCACAGTTCATCTGAGTACCTGTCACAGTTCATCTGAGTACCTGAGTACCTGTCACAGTTCATCTTAGTACCCGACTACCTGTCACAGTTCATATGAGTACCTGAGTACCTGTCACCGCCCTTCAGAGTACCCAAATACCAGTCACCAAGCCATCAGAGTACCTGTCACCAGGCCATCAGAGTACCCGAGTACCTGTCACCAGGCCATCAGAGTACCCGAGTACCTGTCACCAGGCCATCAGAGTACCCGAGTACCTGTCACCAGGCCATCAGAGTACCGAGTACCTGTCACCAGGCCATCAGAGTACCCGAGTACCTGTCACCAGGCCATCAGTGTACCAGAGTACCTATCTCCAGCCCATCAGAGTACCCGAGTACCTATTTGCAGCCCATGTCTCATAGAATATTAGACATGGGCGACGTCAATAAATTTGTTTCGTTCTGTTCCGTTTCGATCCTTAATAAAATTCATTCGTACTTCGTATTTCGTGTCCGAAATTCCGTTCTGTTTCGTACGAAATACGAATTGTCGTTAGGTTCGTTAACGTGTACGAATGTTCTTTACGATGAATTTAAAGGCAAAAATATACCTCAATATGACAGTCGATGCTGATGGAAGTTTGGTTTTTATCCGAAATACGAAATTCCGTTGAAGAATTTCCTATCCGAAATACGAAGTTTTATTAGATGAGAAAGAGAGAAGCGGATTGTCTGCCATGCACCACTGGTCCAGTTTGCGCCTGCTCCTCCTGGGGCTGGTTATTATGAGGGGCTCCCACCATCCCTGTGCTGTGCTGACTTCCTCCTGGGGCTGTACCTCTGCTGTGCATATTATGAGGGGCTCCCACCAGCCCTGTGCTATGCTCATTTTGAGGGGCTCCCACCATCCTTGTGCTGTGCTGACTTCCTCCTGGGGCTGCTTATTATGAGGGGCTCCCACCATCCCTGTGCTATGCTGTCTTACTCCTGGGGCTGTACCTCTGCTGTGCATATTATGAGGGGCTCCCACCATCCCTGTGCTATGCTCATTATGAGGGGCTCCCACCATCCCTGTGCTGTGCTGACTTCCTCCTGGGGCTGCTTATTATGAGGGGCTCCCACCATCCCTGTGCTATGCTGACTTACTCCTGGGGCTGTACCTCTGCTGTGCATATTATGAGGGGCTCCCACCATCCCTGTGCTATGCTTATTATGAGGGGCTCCCACCATCCCTGTGCTATGCTGACTTCCTCCTGGGGCTGCTTACGTTGCAGGCGTCAGTGCTGTATATCACGGTGCTGGTGTCAGTGCTTTAATACACGCTGCTGATGTCAGTGCTCTCTATCACAGTGCTGGTGTCAGATCACTCTATCACGGTGCAGGTGTCATTGCTGTATGTCACGCTGCTGATGTCAGTGCTCTCTATCACGGTGCTGGTGTCAGATCATTCTATCATGGTGCAGGTGTCATTGCTGTATGTCACGCTGCTGATGTCAGTGCTCTCTAGAGGTTTACCGAAAAAAAAAGGGCTAACTTGCGTTTGAAATACCTCTGCGCAAATACCGCGTCACATAAAATATTGCAACAACCGCTATTTTATTCCCTAGGGTCTCTGCTAAAAAAAATATATAATTTTTGGGGCTTCTGAGTGATTTTCTAGCAGAAAATACTGGATTTTTACTTGTAAGCAACAAGTGTCAGAAAAGATTTAGTCTTTAAATGGTTAAACTGAGAACTTCTACACAGGGAGTTCAGCCCATTGAAGAAGAAACATTGTATCACTTTGATCTTTTCTTGGCAGCCTGCCCAGAGAGGAGGAAAGTCCTTCACTGATGTCTTCAGGCAATTTACATTGACTTCCATTACAGAAGTCTTTTGCAAGTCATAATAAGCATAATGACTGAGTCGTCGTCGATTCGACGACAACTGATCCGAAATCCGTAAACAAAAGT
This sequence comes from Lithobates pipiens, assembly GCF_037356315.1. Lineage (NCBI taxonomy): Eukaryota > Metazoa > Chordata > Amphibia > Anura > Ranidae > Lithobates > Lithobates pipiens. The sequence goes on from NW_027507789.1 coordinate 146,548,944, forward strand.
TCGTATTCCGTACAGAATTCGGACGCACGGCAATTCGTATTTCGGATCCTCCCGAACATACGAATTTTGGGAAATTCGTACGAATTTGAGATTCGTACGAAACAAATCGCACATGTCTATAGAATATACGTTGGAGTGTTTGCTTTCCAAAATGGGGTCATTTTGTGGGTAATTTCACTGTCCTGGTGGTCCAGGACCTTCAAAAGTGTGATGGGTAGGGATGAAATGAGATGTGTCATTTAACGCCTGAACGTACTATTTCAATGTTCGGCCTCTCTATGTGCAAAAGTCCTACACATGTGGTATCGCCATACTCGGGAGGAGTAGCAGAATTTGTTTTGGGGTGTAATTTTTGCTATATACATGCTATGTGTTAGAAATATCTTATAAATTGACAACTGTGTAAAAAAAAAAAAAAAAGTGTTTTTATTTTTTTCCACATATTCCAAAAACTTCTGGAAAAAAATTAACCGTTCAAAAGACTCATTATGCCTCACAGATTATACGTTGGGGTGTTTGCTTTCCAAAATGAGGTCATTTTATGGGAAATTCCATTGTCCTGGTACTCCAGGGCCTTCAAAAGTGTTAGCCCCTGTACACACGGTCGGAGATTTTGGGATTTTGTCTGTCTGATTTTGTCCGTCGGATCTTGTCCGAAACTGTTGCATACACACAGTCGGATTAAGTTGTTGAAATACAGCCAGAGCTAGGTATGGAATGTTTAGATCAAAGCATAGTTATATGTTAGCCCCTGTACACACGGTCGGAGATATCGACAACCAAATCCGTCGGATTTTGTCCGTCGGATCTTGTCCGAAACTGTTGCATACACACGGTCGGACTTAGTTGTCGAAAAATCCGATCATTCAGAACGTGATGACATAATTTCGTTACGATGGGACTATGTTCAGGCTAGTAGCCAATAGCTTTGATGTAGGAATTTAATCTAAGCATGCGTGGCACTTGGTCCGATCAAAATTCTCTACACATGATCGGAGTATGTCCGATCGAACCAGTTGGTCGGGAAATATTTCCAACAAGTTGGAAAATTGGGTCAGACGGATATTCCGACGGAATCAGTCCGATGCATACCACACACATGGAAAAACATTTTTGGAAATTCTGGTCTCCGGCCAGAAACATCAAAAGAAAATGCGAGCAGGGGGGACTATTGCGGTGCACATTAAACAATTATATGAATTAAAAGAACAAGAAAAGAAAAGTAAATAAAAAGAATTTCATCGTTTATTAAAAATAAAAATATTTTGCAATGCAACATATCAATAACTCATGGTGAAGATGTAGTATTTCGACTAGTTTCGCCTTCCGGCTTCTTCAGGAAATACATGTATCTAGAGATATATACATAAATCACAATTAGATCAATAAAACTGTATGAAGTAACCTTCAATACAACACAGAAAAAATGGAGAAAAGAACAATTGTACAATACATATCAAAATTTGGCAGAGTCTTACCCAAACGGCTTGGTCCCAGGGTAGCTCAGACATACCGGGGAGAAGTCTCCCCCGGCGACTGGAAGGGGTATTAACCCCGACACAATCCGATATCTAAATATATGGAGACATTGGTATTAAACTTCATTAGTTTAAAAAAAAAAGGAGATAACCCCGGAGCCTTTCACAAGTAGTGACCCTGTATGAAATACAGGTGTATTATCACAAATGGATGGTTGTGAAAGATGTTCAAAAAGAGGGTGATAGGGACCATGTATAACAATGCCCAGTGGGAATAAAGCCAACGAGTGAAGGATGTTTAGGGATGTGAAGGTAAGGATGGAAAACAAATTCACGAGAAAAAAAGGGAAAGGGAACAAGGTGAAAATACATCACAAAAGAGTTTGATGAAAAAAAGGGTAAAGATAAAATCCGCCGTGAACTCGTGAATAGTGAGTCTGCTGGCGTATATATTCAAAAACGTGCACAATGTGGGGTTGCAAAATGGCAAAGGGTGTACAATAATGGTGAGTAAAGTGGACAAAGATTGACCTATTAGGAAAAGAATATGAAGAAACGTGAGGATTAGTAAAATGATGCAAGGGCAGAGGCTAAATATAAACTCAATCATAATTACCCATATAAGACTATGAATGTTTTTCTATAGTGTCCAGAAGGAAAATTGGGGCTGACCACCACTGAATGGGTGGAAGATTTAGCCTCCTTGGTGTGATCGGCGTGTGGAATAAGGAGACTAGAGTGTAGCAAGACACTGAAGAATAGGTAGTTTTCTGTATTGAATAAGGATAATAAGTTAGTCCCATTAAGGACATCCAAAAGCAGGTGATAAGTTAAGTAGAGGTCCCAATGGTACCCCATCTCAGCTATATCCACTCACCGATCATTGTTGTTACCATCCAAAATTTTCCAATCCCTTCGGCGTGTCAGGGTAGCGGTGATTACCGCCATTTTATACCCCTCAACCCCACTGACAGACGCGAGCGCCGTGTCGCCGGCGCATAGCGTCAAGGGGTCAGGGACTCTACAACGCGTGCGCAAGCGAAGCCAGCCGTGCATGCGCACCCCACACCAAGGGGCATAGCGCCGGCCACGCACAGCAAGATCGTGCGTGAGCACGCACCACGCGAGGTCCGGGTAGCGCACGCATGTGCAGGCGTCCAACATGGCCTGACAGTGTCGGCCAGGACACGTGCAAGGAGGAGAGATAGGGCGGCCCCCCATATGGTGAACCACCAATCACCCTCCCAGAATCCCACCAGCCGCCGGGAGAAGCAAACCCGGGTCCGCACCCGCCAGAGGGAGCCAGTGAGAGGGCAAAACTCTGCCAACAGTAGAAACAGTTAAAATTAACAAGCACAGTTAGGCACGTATAATGCATTTATAATATGTATAAAGTAACAGGACCGCTGAATGTCCCGAGCAATAAAAGTTATTAATCGGTAGAACCATTGAACAGGTGCATTCCATATTCAGTAGGCAGCGTCAGCCTATTTAAAACCATGTGACAATGTAATAAGGTAATAAAGAGGGGGGCTCAAGTCATAAAGCCCGTCTATGGGGTACCAGAGATATCTATGTAAACATGCTATTTGGCTGCCACTACAGACTGAAGTGGACTGTGACCCTGTTTTAAAAATAAATAAAGAAAGTAATAACAGCTGTTGAGGTAGTAAAAAAACCTACAAAAGGATGAAAGAAGAGGCCCTTCCCTATATGTGCTGTAATAGGGAAGCTAGCGTGTGCTCAGGGGTTGATATTGTACAGGGAGCCAGGATGCGAGGGGAGCGGGCGTAAACCCTCGCAACACTCACACACCGGCCCCAACACAGACACAAAAAAAAACCCCAGGTGTGTTATCCACCTATAATATTATGAAAATTAAGAATGGCCTCATAGAATAACAATTTAGAAAGTAAATTTACATTATGCACCATCATCCCAATTATATATGGAAAAAATTTTTTGGAAATTCTGGTCTCCGGCCAGAAACATCAAAAGAAAATGCGAGCAGGGGGGACTATTGCGGTGCACATTAAACAATTATATGAATTAAAAGAACAAGAAAATTGAATTTGCAACCCCACATTGTGCACGTTTTTGAATATATACATCCTCATTAACATGGGGACAAGGTGCTTTGAGGGGCTACCCCCAAAGCATCCTCCAGATGTTGAGGGCATGTGGCCTGGTACGGTTCAGGAGGGGGGGCCACTCTCTCATCCCCCCTCTTTTCCTGTGACCTGCCAGGTTGCATGCTGGGATAAGGGTCTGGTATGGACTTTGAGGGGGACCCCCACGCCATTTTTTTGGGTGTGGGGTCCCCCGAAATTCCATACCAGGCCCTTCAGGCCTGGCATGGATTTTAAGGGGAACCCCGCGTCAAAAAAAAATGGCGTGGGGGTCCCCCTCAAAATCCATACCAGGCCCTTCAGGTCTGGCATGGCTTTTAAGGGGAACCCCACACCCAAAAAAATGGCGTGGGGGTCCCCCTCAAAGTCCATACCAGACCCTTATCCCAGCATGCAACCTGGCAGGTCACAGGAAAAGAGGGGGGATGAGAGAGTGGCCCCCCCTCCTGAACCGTACCAGGCCACATGCCCTCAACATCTGGAGGATGCTTTGGGGGTAGCCTCTCAAAGCACCTTGTCCTCATGTTAATGAGGACAAGGGCCTCATCCCCACAACCCTAGCCAGTGGTTGTGGGGGTCTGCGGGCGGGGGGCTTATCGGAATATGGAAGCCCCCTTTAACAAGGGGATCCTCATACCCCAGCCTCCCCCCGTGTGAAATGGTAAGAGCCTACCATTTCACCAAAAAAGTGACAAAAAAAGAATCCTCTTCTTCTTGCTCTGGTGTTCTCGTCCAGCATCTTCCTCCATGGCGTCTCTTCTTCGTTCTCGGGCCGCTCTGCGCAATGGGAGGCTCCTGCTGTGTGACGCTTCTCTTCTTCTGACAGTTATATAACAGAGGGCGGGGCCACTGGTGACTACACCCCCTCTGATGCATGGAACCATGCGTCAGATGGGGTGGAGTCACCGGGTGGCCCCGCCCTCCACTATATAAGAACTGTCAGAAGAAGAGAAGCCTCACACAGCGAGAGCCTCCCATTGCGCAGAGTGGCCCAAGAACGAAGAAGAGATGCCATGGAGGAAGATGCTGGACGAGAACACTGGAGCAAGAAGAAGCGGATAGGAGGAAGAAGAGGAAGATGGAGGAAGAGACTGAAGGATGAAGAAAAGGAGACCTGAAGAAAGAAGATGAAAGAAGACTTTAATAAAGGACCTGTCAAAGACCGTCTCCTGTCATTTTTAACACGTTTTTGTCACTTTTTTGGTGAAATGGTAGGGGTACTTTTGTACCCCCTTACCATTTCACACAGGGGGAGGCCAGGATCTGGGGGTCCCCTTGTTAAAGGGGGCTTCCAGATTCCGATAAGCATCCCACCTGCAGTTGTTGAGGGCATGTGGTTCAGAAGGGGGGGCGCTCTCTCGTCCCCCCCTCTTTTCCTGTGGCCTGTCAGGTTGCGTGCTCAGATAAGGGTCTGGTATGGATTTTGAGGGGTACCTCCACACCATTTTTGGGGGGGGGGGTTCCCTTTAAAATCCATGCCAGACCTGAAGGGCCTGGTATGGATTTTGAGGGAGCCCCCCCACGCCTTTATTTTTTGGCGCGGGGTTCCCCTTAATATCCATGTCAGACCTGTAGGGACTGATATGGATTTTGAGGGGGCCCACACCATTTATTTTTTGGGGCGCGGGGCTTCCCTTAATATCCATTCCAGACCTAAAGAGCCTGGTATGGATTTTGAGGGGGACCCCCAAGCCATTTTTTTTTGGCGCGGGGTTCCCCTTAATATCCATATCAGGCCTGAATGGCCTGGTATGCTCTTGAAGGGGAACCCATGCCGTTTTTTTTTTTTGCTCTGTCTGGTGTGGTGTCTGTGGCTGGCTGCTCTCTCTCGGACGCACTGCTCAGCCTAGCAACCAGTTACTCAGGCATATGCAGGACGCGGCTGCTAATGGGAACTGAGTTCCTGTTGTGGAAAAAGTACAGGAACTCCGTTCCCATGCGTTCTTGAGCCCTGGTGGTACAAGATAGAGCCCACAAGCAAACTAAATGAGAGCCTTTCCCCTGTATCGCTTCCTAGTAGCAGAAATGCATATTTCCCTTGTTTTGAGAACTGCATTGAGAAGTACAGTGTTACTTGAACTGTACTCCAGGATTTGCTATTATTTATTATTTGTCTACAGCTGAGAGAACTTTCAATAATTTAGGACAGGTCTTCATGTTCATAGATTAAATACCATGTCATAGATAAATGATAAATTACTTATTATTGTAAAAGAACATATTCCACGCTTTATTTTTAGAACATCCCCAATTTTTCCGTTTTTTTCGAGGTCTTCCCATCTCTAGTATGGGGCGACAGTGGTTGGCAGTGGGAGGGTGTCTGTCTGGGGTGAGAGTCATAGGGGTGGGGGATGTCAGTTTGAAGTGTCAGTGTTTGGTGTCAGTGGTTGTTGGGGGTGTCAGTCTGAGGTGACAATGGTTGACATTGAGAGTGGGTGTCAGTCTCGGATGACAGTGGTTGGTGGGGGGTGTCAGTCTTGGTTTAAATTGATGGGGTGGGGATGTCAGTGTGGAGTGTCAGTGTTTGGTGTCAGTGCTTGACAGTGTTGGGGGTGTCAGTCAGAGGTGACAGTGGTTGACATTGAGAGGGGGTGACAGTGTCGTGGAAAAACCCTCCATACTCTTTTGCGCTATTAAGCGCTCTTCCAGCTTTTCAGGATAAATGCATCTTTAAACAACCCATGTCTCCCCCATTTCCCCAATAAACAGATATAGTCACCTTCTTAGCTCCATCGCTCAAACCAACTGCCCTGTCCTGAGCAAATTTTATTCATATACCAAATAGAGCCTGTTTTCACAACCGACCAATCAAGCACAGGCATTCCCTCAAACAGGAGGGGTTATACAACAAACAATGAACAATGACTAGGGGAGTCTTATGGGTGTGTCTGGGTGGGGGTAGCGTGTATGATCTCCCGGCCCCAGTCTCTGTAAGCTATCTTCAGCTACAGACAGGAAACTTGAGACCATGAACGCTGTTCCCGACCACAACGATTCAAAGACTCCCGTTTTTACCGTTTGGCGTGAATCCTTATTCTGTGTTGTTCAGGGAACAAAGCATACCCGGATTATACTTCCGTCCAGTGTGGATGGGAGATTATCTGCAGGTGCACGCCCCGGGACCCCCAAATGTGTTGATCAGGCACACAGGGGTGACACAAGCGTACATCCACTAAACCGATAATGTCTTTGCAGAGCAAGCACATCCCCCCCAGATGATCGTTCTGTGTATTGCACAGGGGCCCTTCGCTGGTGGACATATCCCCACTCTACAAACACTTCCCTACATCCCCAAGGAGCTTTTCACTACCAAATGGATCTCAACCAGTGTCAGTCTGCTCCCCAAATTTGGTGTCCCTGTCACTTATGGTTCAGGAGCAGTGCCATGTGAAGTGGGCCAAGATTTCCCATAGTGTATTCACATGCTTTGAGAAGTGAAAAAAGGTATTTCTTCACTTTAAGTACATTTTCATTTTAAATACATGCTCTGGTCCCATTGCGTACTTAAAAAGTGAGGTATGCCTGGTATAAACCATGTCATAGATATAATATTTATCATTGTAAAAGAACATATTCCACACTTGTTTATTTTTTCCTTCAAAGGAAAAAAAAAAGGCTTTAAAAAAAACTAAAAAGTTTTCCCCAATTTTTTAGTTTTTTTTTCCATTTCTACCCAAAATGCAATGTATACTCTCTGTGCTGTCACCCTAACTATTACCTTGAATAAAGTTGTATCTTGAACTCTTAGCAGTTTTGCGGCACTTTCCATTTTTGTTACACTACGAGTCAAGGACTGGACGCTATGGAGATCTTCTGGGGTATAGAAGCTGCCTGCCTGAGAAACAGATTTACCAATACTTTAAGATAACAATGTAGTGCTACCCCCACAAGGGCTGTTAGATTTTTGGGTTCCCCTTTGCAGACACAGCCTGACAAAAAGAATGTTCAGCATCCACTCAGTAGTCAAAAACCAGTCTAGGGTGTTTTGTTTTTACTTTATTAGGGGATGAACTTATACAGGGTTGGCATGGGCGTCCGCAGAACTTTTTTCAGGGAGGGGCATCATTTTAAGATCACCCATGCTCTGACCCTTTTTGACAATGTCATTATCACATTATCACGGTCATAGACTGCAGACGTAGTACAGCTGATGGTCAGAGATCATGGCCCAAGAGACTGTCAGAGACTGCGGACATGGCCCAAGAGACTGTCAGACTGTGAACATGGCCCAAGAGACTGTCAGAGAATGCATACATGGCCCAAGAGACTGTCAGAGAATGCATACATGGCCCAAGAGACTGTCAGTGACTGCATACATGGCTCAAGAGACTAAGAGACTGCGGACATGGCACAAGAGATGACCAGAGACTGCATACATAGCCAAAGGGACTGTCAGAAACTGCATACATGTCTCAAGAGACTGTGGACATGGCACAAGAGACTGTCAGAAACTGCATACATGTGGGGGGTGACAGAGAGAGAGAGAGGGGGGTGAAAGAAAGAGACAGAGAGGTGACAGAGAGAGAGACGGGGGTGACAGAGATAGGGGGGGTGAAAAAGACAGAGGGGTGAGAGAGAGGGGGTGACAGAGAGGGGTGATGGGGGTCATCACACCTGATCTGATCCCTGATTCCGGGGGGGGGGCACTTGCCCCCCCTTGCCCTTACCTGCGGACGCCCATGAGGGTTGGATTGATATGGGATACCCAGAACTGAAGTTGAATGTAACTTGAGGACTTGAACTATCTCTGCTATAGAGATGGGCAAACTGTTTAAGCCGAGCATAAGTTCTGCCTGAACTTCACCTGTTCAAACATCCGAGTTTGCAGGTAGATCGGCGGGATGTTCTTACACTGAGTGCCCCACAATGCACTGCGCACTTCACCGTGCATTCTAGGGCTCTAATTGGATGAAGCCTTGCACCTGACCGCTGGTTAGGTGCAACGCTTTGCCAATTGGCACTGTTTAGGGCCCTGATAGGAAAAAGTGATAATTAATTTCTCCAATCATGGCTCAGTACTCATACTTCCACACCACACTATAAAAGCTAACTTCTCATAGCCAGCTCTTGTAGTGTGTTGGAGTGGAGATAGAGCACGGCTTGTTTTGCTACTAGCAGTTAGTGTGTTCACTTTTCACTTATTGTGACTCTTGAGTGCAGTGTTAGTTTAGTGTTAGTATCATATGTGTGAGAATAGTGTGTCAGTGTAGTATGTTAGTGTAGTGCAGTGTTTAACACAGCATTACATTACAATTTGGCCTCATGTACACTGCTGCTGCTAAACGGACATTAGGAGCAGTTGGGCATTTTTTTCAACTGCCCCAAACTCTCCTCTGTTATCTTATCAGTACAGGTACACAGGGTCATTTACAGTAGTTTCTAGGCAGTTGAGTTTACTGCTGGATTGTCCTATGAACCACCAGTACCCCCTAAGCATTCACAGGGCCATTCAATGAGTCAGGCTAAAAGATGCCATGCAGTGCTTCAAGCTGGTCTTTCTAAGGGACAAAAGCCCTGCAGGGGCAGGCCCAGAGGTGGATACCGCCACGCCAGCTGGAGCCAGAAATTAGTGGTGTGCGATAATGGCACTAACCTCCTGTCTGCCCTTCGACAGGGAAAGTTGACACATGTGCCATGCCTGGAACACATCCTCAATTTGGTGGTGCAGCATTTGTTTAACCATGTACCCAGGTTTGCAACATCTTCTAAAGCAGGCTAGAAGAGTCTGTAGCCATTTCAGGTGGTCATACACAGCCAGGGTTCGGTTGGCTGAAATTCAGCAGGAATTCCACCATGTCCACTTGTGACATGCCCACCGGGTGGAACTCAACTTTGGCAATGCTGTAGTGGCTACACGTGCAGCAGAGGGCCATTAAAGAGTACCTGTGTTAGTATGGTACAAGGACAGGCTCAGGGGAGCTTGGCTTTTTTCAACACGCCAATGGCACTGTACTGTCATCATTTGAGGAAGCAACAAAGATGGCGAGTCGTGACAATGCATAAATCAGTGACACAATCCCTCTTGTGTACCTGCTGGATCAGACTCTGCATGGCATTATGGACAGTGTTTTTCGTGGCCGAGCAGAAGGGGGACTTCTTTTCTTCTCAAGGCCCGCTTTATGCAGACACCATTCTTGCCAGGCCACAGAACACACAAGAGGAAAGGAAGGAGGATTATGGCAGTTTTGAGGGCATTAAAACAGAGGAAGACATATGTCAAACCTTAAGAGATGGGCTTTTAGTCCCCAGAAGCAGTACGTGGCTGGGAGGAGGCAGTTCCAGATACTGTAATCCTCAGTGTCCCCAGGGACTCTGTTTCTCATGCCTCCGCAAACTTGCGGTGCATGGGCCCCCTTATTCTTCAAAACCTGCAAAAGGACCCTAGAATTCGTGGCATCAAGGATAAGGATCATTATTTGTGGCAACCCTCCTTGACCACCATTACAAGAGGAAAGTCTCTGAACTCATCCCGTCCCCACAGAGTGAGCAGAGGTTGAAATATCTTTAGGACATCTTTAAGAGGACTCTGGTCCTACCAGACATTGGTAGGTTACAGTCTCATGGAAAAGCTAGTTTTGAGGCTTGTGTTAGTCAAAGGAGGAGCCGTGGAGAAGGGGGCTATCTCAGTGATGCATTACAAAAAAAATGTTAGTGCTCAAGGCTGTCAGCTTCAACATCCCATTGGCAGCGTCTGTATCAAATGTCAAGTGGAAGATTACCTAGGGGCAAAAACAGACATGGAGAGCTTTCCAGTAGATGATCCACTGAGTTTCTGAGTCATGAGAATAGACCACTGGCCATAACTTGCCCAGTATGAGCAAGTCCTGGCCCAGTATTGAGCTGCTGCGCTGCCCTGCATCCAGCATGCTTTTCGAAGGAGCATTCAGTACTGGAGGTTTTGTGACAGATAAAAGAGCACGTCTGTCCAGTGACTCACTGACATTTGTAAAAATGTATTAATCCTGGTTTAGCAGCAGCTATCAAGCCCCTGAAGTCGGTGATTAAGTGTTATTGGGATCGCAAATCTCTGCAAGACTGTCTAGGCTGCCTAGCTTTGTGGGTATTGATTTTATCTTGAAGTATTTTTTGGGGTTTTATGGGCACAATTAACACCAACATTAAGGACCAACATTTTCCGCACCTGTTTGACAGTTGCAACAAATTAAATTTTTTTACAGTAAGGCCAATTCTTGCTTTTATTAAGACTACCTCTAGAAGGTTACGAAGTGAAGGCACCAATAACATCCAAAGACCAATTTCTTCGCAACTGTTTGACCGTGGGCATAAAATAATTTTTTTTACTGCGAGGCCAATTCTTACTTTCATCAAGACTACCTCCAGAAGGTTACAGAATGAAGGCACCAACAACACCCAAAGACCAGTTTTTGTACAACTGTGTGACAGGGGTGTCAAATAAAATTTCTTTAATTGTACATTACGGGACACAAAGCCATAGTAGTTACTATGTGGGTTATAGGTCACCTTCAGGTGCTGGACACTGGCACACCCTAAACAGGAAGTTTCCTCCTTATATAACCCCATCCATACCGGGAGCACCTCAGTTTTTTTGCCAGTGTCTAAGGTGTTGGTCACGAGTGAAGATGTGCTGTGCTGAGCTCCACTGGAGCAATCCTTGCTGAGGCTAGCTATGCAGCCGGATTCATTCAAAGTGTCTTTTAGGCCAAATTGAATGGTGCCCAGGCCTTGTGTCTGAAGAAATTAGGTTTTGCCTGTAATGCTTCTCTTTTAAGAGAGCTGGAACCCGGGATCCAGAACATTGGTATTTTTAGCCATAAAGTCTTACTGGCAGGGTGCTATTATGGGTCCAGGAGTGTGGGTTCCCTGAGGGTCCCCGGTTCCTGAAGGTTTGTTAATGGAACTCACTGTGAAGGGTGAAGATTGGGTCTGTTGGTTTTACCACAGAAAACCCTGCAGCGGGAAAGGTAAGGGGAGTTTTTCTAAGGAATTTTTATATTTTCTTATGAAATGTCTCCTATAAAAAAAAGTAAATGTTATCATGCCTAAGAGTCACCAATGGGGGCTGTATAGAGAACGTACCTTCTCATGCTTTCCTCAGAGATCACGCTGTGTCAGGAAGCAGCAGGCTTTTTCCTCCAGCTAGCAGACAGACCTCTGGTAAGTTTGATGGGGTTTTTTCTCCACCAGACAGCCCCCACCTGGGTAAAGCTCTTGTCATGGTTATGCATTAGAGTTGTTCTCCTTACCTGTCTGCATGTGTTCATTTCTAGAGACCAGCCGAGCTTCACCTGACTGCTTTTATTTCCTTCCTCTGGAATGGCTCCACCCTAGCCCCTATCAGACTACACTATATTAACCTTTGCACTGCTAGCCTATCCTGCTGATCAACCTTTGTGTATTAGCTTCCTGTTTCCTGTCGTGTGCTCTGCTTCTGATTTCCATTACCGACCTTGGCGTGTTCTGACCATCCCTGCTTGCCTGTGACCCTGACCTATTGGCGTGTACCCGACTATTCTGTTCTGCTTGTGGCCCCGACCTTGGCTTTGTCCCTCACCATCCCTATCCTCCTGTTACCTACTGTGGGTGTGAGCTGGGGGACCCTGGGGGTCGCGACCTGGAGCCAGTTGCAGCCAAGACCATCTTCACCACTCGAAGCTCTGGTGAACACCAGCTGGCTCTTAGACTCCGCGCCCCGGGGAATCTTACGCTCTTACCCCAGTGGGATCTGTCCCCCGTCTGCAGCCGTCAGCCATAGGGTCCACAGCCTTGCGGTGCATCCCCAACCCTACGGTGTGCACCTGTCACCTGGGCTCTAGGTGACCTGACAGCTCTCCCCTCTGCCTGGAAAGGGGAAAGCTGAAAATGATCGGCATGCCGCTCCGTTTATGCTAACGCCCCTGTATGGCGGCTTGTCTAGATCTCCTCCTCTCCATCCTTCCCTCACACACAAGCCATTCACATGGGATTGGAGGCCTGCACGCGTGTGGGAAAACTCTTTTGAAAGAGAGAGGGGGGGCGCAATGCGATGGAGGGGGCGCGTCATTGGCGTCCAACATTCGGCGCGGGAGTGTGTTTAAAAAGCTCAATTTTTTGATGCTGCAAGTTGTCGGAGGGACACAAAAACAAAGAGGGGCATGTAAGAGGTTTGGTGACACAGGCATTCCTATTGACACCTTTACTATTTGTATCAGGCTGAGCGTTAATAGCAGCGGCTGAACTATTGCTCAAAGCAGTGGATGCGATTCTTCTGGTAGTACCTCTGCATTTATGCATTGGCCTATGGTCAGAAGGGGAGGTAGAAACACCTCAAAAGGAGGACTAAAGGGATCTCCCTCAAGCTCTGAAGGTGTAAAACTCATCTCTAGAATGGCATCCTCCCCAGAGAGGGGGTGGCTGGTCAGAGTGAGCCTTCGGGGGCATGAAATGTTTGTAGCTGTTTACAACACTGCGGCCCCTGCCTATATTTCTAAAAAGTTTTTTTTTTTTTATAGCCATGATAGCATGGAAAAAAGGTTAGTGGTTTTAATCGCATCCCAGATTGGGATAAACTGCGACAGGTTCCATTCCATTACCCAAGGACCCTCAAATTGAGGATCTGGGGGCAGGAGAAGATGTTTTCTCTCAGGCAACTATAAACAGGCTGATGACTCCTCTTCTGAGGGGTCATATGCAGAAGGATCTTCACATTGTGGGTGCAATTCCTTACTGAAATTGGTCCGCTCCCCTTTTTATGCTACCCTTAACTGAGTATCCACTTCTTGTTTTGGGTTCGCTAAAACCTTCTCAAAGCTGTGTATGCCTTGCCTGTCCATTCATTGTTGGGAAAGTTTATGTATTCTGAGTGGGATCACCCAGATGAGCATTTTTTCCCTCCTAAAAAGTTTTTCAGACTTTATCCTATGGAGGAAAAAATTTATTAAAGGTGGAAGATACCAGCAATTGACGCTGCCATATCTTCTGATTAAAAGTTTGACTTGTCCGGCAGACATTGCTCAAATACTTAGGGATCCAATGGATAAAGAGTTGGAATTCGTATTAAAAAAAAACATATATTATTTTCCTGACAGGTTGAGTTTCTCGGCCTGTGCTGATAGTAATTGGTATATGTCAAAATTCTTGAGGGACCAGTTTAAACAGGTGCTCAAGGTTATCCCTGTTCAGCAGGCCCAGGATCTGGCAAGCTTCTAGTAGCTTTATGTTGGCAATAGACGCTAAGAGAGATTCTATCTTCAGGCCTCACTCCTCTCTATGGGCTCGTACATATGTATAGAATATTATGGTTGAAAAGTTGGTCAGCCAAAGTGTCATAAAAAAAAAACAAACAAAAAAAACTCCTGGCTGGTTTTCCTTTTTTGCGGTGAACGGCTGTTTGGGATATCTTGGATAATTCATCCAAAGCATTTATACTGGAAATGTACCCCTTTGCCATTTAAGAAAATTTGTAAATGTTAAACAAGCTCCTTCTCCAGTGCCAGGGGCATCAGCCTCTAGACATGGGCGCCGTCAAAAAATTTGTTTCGTTCTGTTCCGTTTCAGTTCGTAATAAAGTTAATTCGTAATTCGTATTTCGAATTTCGAATTTCGAATGCCTGAAATTCCGTTCTGTTTCATACGAAATACGAATTTTCGTTAACGTGTACTAACATTCTTTACGATGAATTTAAAGGCAAAAACATTGCTCATTATGCTTATTATGACTTGCAGAAGACTTCTGTGATAGAAGTCAATGTAAGTTGCCTGAAGACATCAGTGAAGGACTTTCATCCTCTCTGGGCAGGCTGCCAAGAAAAGAACAAAATGATACAATGTTTCTTCTTCAATGGGCTGAACTCCCTCAGTTTAACCATTTAAAGACTAAATCTTTTCTGACACTTGTTGCTTACAAGTAAAAATCCAGTATTTTCTGCTAGAAAATCACTCAGAAGCCCCAAAAATTATATATATATATTTTTTTAGCAGAGACCCTAGGGAATAAAATAGCAGTTGTTGCAATATTTTATGTAACGCGGTATTTGCGCAGAGGTCTTTCAAGCGCAAGTTAGCCCTTTTTTTTCGGTCGACCTCTATAGAGCACTGACATTAGCAGCGTGACATACAGCAATGACACCTGCACCGTGATAGAGTGATCTGACACCAGCACCGTGACATAACACATGTATGAGGTGAATCTGGGATCGACAACTACAAGCATTCTTTTTTTATATGTGAAATTCTGAAAATTTAGGAATCTTGAGATAATGGAGGCGAGGGAAGGTCAGGGTAGGCAAAGAAGAGGGTGCAGGAGATGATCACCAGAACCAGCACGGTGATATAGAGCACTGACACCTGCACCGTGATAGAGTGATCTGACACCAGCACCGTGACATAACACATGTATGAGGTGAATCTGGGATCGATAACTACAAGCATTCTTTTTTTATATGTGAAATTCTGAAAATTCAGGAATCTTGAGATAATGGAGGTGAGGGAAGGTCAGGGTAGGCAAAGAATCATCTCCTGCACCCTCTTCTTTGCCTACCCTGACCTTCCCTCGCCTCCATTATCTCAAGATTCCTGAATTTTCAGAATTTCACATATAAAAAAAGAATGCTTGTAGTTGTCGATCCCAGATTCACCTCATACATGTGTTATGTCACGGTGCTGGTGTCAGATCACTCTATCACGGTGCAGGTGTCATTGCTGTATGTCACGCTGCTAATGTCAGTGCTCTCTAGAGGTCGACTGAAAAAAAAAAGGGCTAACTTGCATTTGAAAGATCTCTGCGCAAATACCGCGTCACATAAAATATTGCAACAACTGCTATTTTATTCCCTAGGGTCTCTGCTAAAAAATATATATATAATTTTTGGGGCTTCTGAGTGATTTTCTAGCAGAAAATACTGGATTTTTACTTGTAAGCAACAAGTGTCAGAAAAGATTTAGTCTTTAAATGGTTAAACTGAGAACTTCTAGGAGTTCAGCCCATTGAAGAAGAAACATTGTATCATTTTGTTCTTTTCTTGGCAGCCTGCCCAGAGAGGATGAAAGTCCTTCACTGATGTCTTCAGGCAACTTACATTGACTTCTATCACAGAAGTCTTTTGCAAGTCATAATAAGCATAATGACTGAGATCCGGAATTCGTAAACAAAAGTTCGTATTCCATACAGAATTCAGACGCACAGCAATTCGTATTTCGGATCCTCCCGAACGTACGAATTTTGAGAAATTCGTAAGAATTTGAGATTCGTACGAAACGAATCGCACATGTCTATCAGCCTCCAGACAGTCACGACGGCTTCCTCCGTCAAGTTCAAGAGGTAATCCTCAGAGTCAAGCCCAGGGACAAGAGAACCTACAAACAAAATATTAAAGCCCCCTTAGGAGAGGGCGCCCCTGCTTGCGGGGGGGGGGGGACTTCTGCAGCTTTCAAGGGTCAGAAAGAATGTCAGGACAGATGGGTGGCTTCTTCAATTTCTCAGATCAGACGTTCCTAAAGATCCAAAAAAAAGAAGTCTCTCTTTCTAGCACTGGACCATCCTTTGGCAAAGAGTGGTCATGCTGGTCCCCCATGAAAGAGCTGGGGTTGAGGTTTTAGTCAAACCTTTTTTCACAGCAAAGCCGAATGGAGATGTTAAACCCAAGGACCTCAAGAACTGGATCGCAAGAATCTGAACTGGTTCCTGAGTATCCACTCTTTTTCGCATGGAGTCAATCCAATCAGTTTTCTCCATCGTACAAGGATACCTCCGTGGGCATATTTCCCCGCTCACCAGTAATATCTACTTCAAGCAAGGTAGACCATCTTCATTTTCAGTTTGTAGCCATGCTTTTCGGTCTAACTACTGCACCTTGAGTGTTTACAGAGTTTCTGGCCCCTCCTCTAGTCAGAATAAGGGCCCAAGGTATAACGATTATAGTTTACCTAGACGATCAGCTCTTGATAGGCCAGTCGGTAGCATTCTTTGACCAAAGGTAAGGTCACCACATCCAACTACATGGGATACCTAGGTTGGATTCCCAACCTAGAGAAATCTTCCTTAAAACCATTAAGGAGGTTATGGTTCTGTTCATAGATACACCCAGAAAAGAGTATTCTTGCCCCAGGCAAAGATCAGAGCCATAAAGAAACTGATTAAGGTGGTTGAAGCAAGATGAATCCTCCTATGCAGTTTGCATGAGGAAAAGATGGTGACTTCATTCAAGGTGGTTCCTTTTGCTCAGTTTCATTCAAAACTGCTGCAAAACAGTATCTTATTGGCTTGGAACAAGAGGGTTCAAGCTCTAGTTTTTCCAATTTGTCTGACTCCAAAGGTGCGCCGGAGCCTCAGTTTATGGTTAATAACCAAAAATCTGATAAGGGGAAAATCCTTCTTACAGTTACCTGGGAAGTAGTAACCATATACGCCAACCTTTTTTAGGTTGGGGAGGGGAGCAGTCCTGGAAGAGACAACTGTCCAAGAGAAGTGGTCCAGATCCGAAATGACCTAGCCCATTAACATTCTACAGATCGGGCAGAGCGATTGGTCCTGAGGGCCTGGACGTTTAATTTACGGAGCTATCCTGTCAGGATCCATTCTGACAATGCCACACCAGTGGCTTATAGCAATCACCAAGGGGGCACAAGAAGTTGTGTGCGGCCCAGAAAAAGGTGAATCATATCCTATCTTGGTATTGTACCTTGCCTATCTGCAGTTTTTCATTCTAGGGATAGAAATTTGGCAGTCGGTCTATTTTGAGTCGCCAGCAGTTGTTCCCGGGAGAATGGTTCCTTTACCCCGATATCTTTCTGACAATAGGTCAAAGATGGGGGATCCCAGATGTAGATCTGTTTGCATCCAGGTTCAACAGAGAGTTCGACATCTTTATGTTAAGAACAAAGGATCCGCTAACATGCAGAATAGGTGCCTTGGTGTTCCCATGGAATCAGTTTTACTGATCTATGCATTCCCTCCTTTTCTGCGTGTGTCCACGACTTCTTCACAGGCTCAAGTATTAAGGGAAGTTGGTGATTCTTGTTGCCCCTGTGTGGTCCAGAAGATCTTGGTATGCATAGATCATAAGGATGGCGGTAGGGGTCCCATAGACCCTACCACTACGTCCAGACCTTCTCTCGCAAAGGTCCGGTATTCCACCTTACCTTAGAAATGCTAAATTTAACAGTATGGCTACTGAGGCCCACACTCTGAATAAGTGTGGGCTGTCAGGTTCAGTGGTATCTACCTTGGTTAATTGCATGGAAGCCAGCCTCCAAAATTATATATTATGGAGTCTGAGAAGCATATGTCTCCTGGTGTGAAACCAGGGGAACCCCAGGAAATAGGTCATAGGTAGAATTCTTGACTTTCTACAGATGGGGTAAGATATAAAGTTGGCCATGAGTACTTTCAATGACCACTTGCTTCACATTCTTTGGTCCCTAACTTTATTCAGGGGGTAACGTGGCTTAATCTCCAGTTAGGTCACCCCTGAACCCTTGGGACTTGAATTTAGTTTGTTGGCATTACAAAAACAGCCTTTTTTTGGAGCCTATACAACATATTCCCTTGGTCCTTTTTGACAAGGAAACTATTTTTTCTGGTAACCATATCTGCTGGGTGAAGCATATCAGAATTGGCTGTTCTTTTTTGTAAAGAGCCATATTATTATTGTTCACAAGGATAAGGTAGTATTACTTCCTGATTCTCTTGATGTGGTGAGAGCAGTCAAAGTCTACTTAAAGGTGACTGATCAGATTTGGAAAACGGATGTTTTGTTCGTATTGCCTGAAGGTCCTAAAAGAGGACAGGCAGTATCAAAATCGACTATTTCTAAATGGATTTGACAAGTAATCGTTCAGGCTTATGGTTTAAAGAGGTAGATTCCACCCTCTCAAATCAAAACGCACTCCTCTAGGGCTGTTAGTGCTCCGTAGGCAGTGCATCACTAAGCCTCCATGGCTCAAATCTGCAAGGCCTCAACTTGGTCTTCAATCTATACATTTACCAGATCCTATGAGGTAGATGTAAAAAGGCATGAAGATATCTCCTTTCGGCATAGTGTACTGCAGGCAGCAGTACAACCCCTCTAGTCTCATGTTGCCCTAATTCTGTTGAATCTCCCTCCCCTCAGTTGGCATTGCTATGGGACATCCCACATAGTAACTAATATGGCTCTGTGTCCTGTGATGTACGATTAAAGAAAATAGGATCTTTATAACAGCTTACCTGTAAAATCCTTTTCTTTTGAAGTACATCACGGGACACAGAGGTCCTGCCCCTCTTTCTAGTATATACATGTATTGCTTTGCTACAAAACTGAGGTACTCCTGGTATGGGAGGGGTTATATATGTTTAGGTTGTGCCAGTGTCCAGCACCTGAAGGTGGCCTATAACCCACGTAACTACTATGTCTCTGTGTCCCGTGAGGTACTTAAAAAAAAGGATTTTACAGGTAAGCTGTTATAAAAATACTATTTTTATTACAGCAAGACCAATTCTTGTTTTCATCAAGACTACCTATAGAAGGTTACGGGGTGAAGGCACAAACCCCCAAAGTGTCAGCACTTCAGATTTGGAGACGGCAATCTCCGGAGATTGAATAAGTGGTGGTGTTGCGCTGTGAACTTACTAAATTAATAAAGTGCTAATGCAATAATCAATATATAAAAAATAAAGCTATAAAATGCAAGCTTGCTGGGTGCTACAGTGGCAAGTAAAAAGTGAAACATATAAAGTTTCTATAAGCAATAAACATCCATAATTAATGATAGCAGCTTGAAACCGATCAATAATAAAATCAATAAAAAATATTTTCTAATGATTTGAAGTGATTAATATAAATATACAAATACAAAGAATAAAAAGTCCAATGTGCACTAAAAATGGGTAATAAATCCCTCCCCCGTGAATAAACAAAACAGCCGGCGCTTGGCCAATTCTCTGTGGTAATACCCTTGTGTGTACAAGCCCCTCACCTTACTGCTGTAAGGTTACAGCATATATGAATCACAAGCAGCTGTCCTCTTTGGTGTTTACAGAGATGGATCCTAATACAGCCTTCTTCACTAGTATGCTCGGTATGGGGTGCTCTATTCATTCTCTCACTGAACTCTGTACGAGTAGTGATGGACAAACTTCCGACGGGACGTTTCGCGAACGCGGACCGCGAACGTGGCCGATAGTTCGCGAACCAGTACGTTCGCGGCAGGCCCCATTGACTTCAATGGGAGGCGAACTTCGCAAACCTACAGGTCAAATTTGCAGCCACAAAATAATTAATAGCTGCGCAAACATAGTCCCACCACATGGCCAATGACATAACACATGTTTGAGGTGAATCTGGGATCGACAACTACAAGCATTCTTTTTTATATGGGAAATTGTTGTGACAATTCAGGACTGTGGAGCGCATGAAGGCAATGGAGGAGAGGGAAGGTCAGGGACCAGGGTAGGCAAAGAAGAGGGTGCAGGAGATGATCACCAGCAGCGTGACATACAGCAATGACACCTGCACCGTGATAGAGTCATCTGTCAACAGCACCGTGATAGAGAGCACTGACATCAGCAGCGTGACATAAAGCACTCACACCAGCACCGTGATATACAGCACTGACAGCAGCACCGTGATAGAGAGCACTGACATCAGCAGCGTCACATAAAGCACTCACACCAGCACCGTGATATACAGCACTGACAGCAGCACTGTGATAGAGAGCACTGACATCAGCAGTGTGACATAAAGCACTCACACCTGCACCGTGATATACAGCACTGACAGCAGCACCGTGATAGAAAGTACTGACATCAGCACCGTGATATACATCACTGACACCTGCACCGTAAGCAGCCCCAGGAGGAAGTCAGCATAGCACAGGGATGGTGGGAGCCCCTCATAAGGAGCATAGCACAGGGATGGTTGGAGCCCCTCATAATGAGCATAGCACAGGAATGGTGGGATCCCCTCATAATGAGCATAGCACAGGGATGGTGGGAGCCCCTCATAATGAGCATAGCACAGGGATGGTGTGAGCCCCTCATAATAAGCAGCCCCAGGAGGATGTCAGCATAGCACAGGGATGGTGTGAGCCCCTCATAATAAGCAGCCCCAGGAGGATGTCAGCATAGCACAGGGATGGTGTAAGCCCCTCATAATAAGCAACCCCAGGAGGATGTCAGCATAGCACAGGGATGGTGTGAGCCCCTCATAATAAGCAGCCCCAGGAGGATGTCAGCATAGCACAGGGATGGTGTGAGCCCCTCATAATAAGCAGCCCCAGTACGATGTCAGCATAGCACAGGGATGGTGTGAGCCCCTCATAATAAGCAGCCCCAGGAGGATGTCAGCATAGCACAGGGATGGTGGGAGCCCCTCATAATAAGCAGCCCCAGGAGGATGTCAGCATAGCACAGGGATGGTGTGAGCCCCTCATAATAAGCAGCCCCAGTAGGATGTCAGCATAGCACAGGGATGGTGTGAGCCCCTCATAATAAGCAGGCCCAGGAGGAAGTCAGCACAGCACAGGGATGGTGATATTCACACAGCGATATTCGTCGGCATAATAAGCAGCCCCAGTAGAAATATGACCCACCCCTGTATACCACCCCTGCGGAAGGGCCTGCCTCTTCCTCTGCCTATCATTTTTTAAATGACCCTGTGACAAAACTCTCAGTCCCTATACCGATGAAGGACTGCTGCAGTATAGGGCAGCGGTCAGCAGTAGTGCACCTCAACCCTATGTATTGTGGACCTATACCAGTCCTTATAGAATAGCAGACTGTACCTCACTCAACCCTATGTACTATAGCACCCTACACCAGGTTATTACCAGTTCTTATAAGGAACTTTGTGGAACAATTAGGTTGTGTGTGAGTGATTAGCAGACTGCAGCAGAAGGGCAGCAGTCAAGTATAATATTCTTTCTATATTTGGAAGAAAGAATAATACGTGTACAAGCCTATTACCATACCAGTCCTGAAAAGAACCTTTGTGGAACTAATAGTAACAGCTACTGATTAAACTGACCCTCACTGCCTCACACACTGCTTCTTGCCTGTCCCTATATAAACTGACAAAACAGAGCCTACTGGAACAATAACTGGAATAGCACTTTTGTGGACCTGATAGTAACAGCTAATAATGATGACTAAACTGACTGTCCCTACAGCAGACACAGCGTCCTGTCCCTTTCTCTAAACTGACAAAAGACACTCAGACTGCTGCAACAATCAGTAGCACAGCAAACCTATATACACCTAACACCTATACCAGTCCTGAAAAGAACTTTTGTGTACCAAATAGCTAGCGATTTGGGTCACTGCAATCTCTCGCTGCTCCACACAGCAACCTCTCCCTATAGTGACAGAAGAAAGAATGTAAAATGGCCGCCGGATCAGGTGTATTTATAAGTTAGGGGGAATGTCCAAGTGTCCATGTGCTGTAATGTCTCAATTGGCTGTCCTGTACCCCATGATGGATGTGTCATCATAGGTCAAAGTTCTTTTACACAGTAAACGCGGAAATCCGCTGGGCGAACAGCGCCAATAGTCCGCCGAACGGGCGGACCGCGAACAGCCAAAATTCGCTGCAAAACGACCGCCGGGCGAACCATTCGGCCATCACTATATACGAGCTTTCGCCTCCACCAGAACTCATCACCCAGGCCTGTAGTAGGGAAAATCTATTTAAACCCTGGTTCACATTGATGCTACTTTGAAATTTTGCTACTTCACTTAACTGCTTCCCAACCAGCGCACGCCGATATTCGTCGGCAGAATGGCACTGGTGGGCAAAAGGGCATACAGGTATGTCCCCTTTAAGCAGGGGCGGACTGACCATTGGTCCACTCGGGCACTGCCCGAGGGCCCCGAGCCACTAGGGGGCCCCATCAGGGTTGCCAGCCTCAGTAAAACCAGGGACAGTATGTAAAAATCTGTGTTTTTTTTTTACAGTTGTCTCTGAAATGTCCCTTACCGACATCCTTTTGGTCTAAAAATCCTGAGATTATAGCTGCCCCACCTCTCCAGTACCTTCTCAGCCAATAGAAACATGTCTGTGTATACTGTGTGTACATGTATGTGTATACTGTGTGATTGTATACTGTGTGGCTCCATAATCTCGGATTGCCTGGGGGCCCCATAATCTCCTATTGCCCGGGGGCCCCATGAGTTGTCAGTCCACCCCTGCCTTTAAGAAGTGGTATCCGTGATCGTGCCTGCGGGTCCCGCGGATTCTATGTCCGCCGGGTGCCCGCCATTGTGTCAGAGGTAGAACGGGAGATGCTTTTGTAAATAAAGCATTTTCTGCCTAGTAAGAGGACAGAGATCACTGCTCTCTGTCATCGAGAGCAGTGATCTCTGTCATGTGTGTTGTAGCCCCTCCCCCCCCACAGCTAGAATCACTCCCTAGGACACACTTAACCCCTTCACCGCCCCCTAGTGGTTAACTCCTTCACTGCCAGTGTCATTTACACAGTAATCAATGCATTTTTATAGCACTGATCGTTGTATAAAAGACAATGGTCCCAAAATAGTGTCAAAAGTGTCCGATCTGCCTGCTATAATTTCGCAGTCCCGATAAAAATTGCAGATCGCCACCATTACTAATAAAAATAAAAAATAAAAACATAAAAAAATAAATACATTTAAAAAATAGCGCAAAAAATAAAAAACACAGGCAATCAAATACCACCAAAAGAAATCTCTATTTGTGGCAAAAAAGGACGTCAATTTTGTTTGGGTACAATGTCGCACGACCGCGCTATTGCCACTTAAAGCGACGCAGTACCGAATCGCAAAAAGTGCTCTGGTCAGGAAGGGGGTAAATCCTTCCGGGGCAGAAGTGCTTAAAGTAGCACAACTTAAAGCAGGTCAGCGCAATTTCAGGTGCTACTTGGCTGACATGTGTGCCACTTCATGCACAGATATCAATTGAAGCCGCACCCGAAATTGCAAAAAGTAGTGCAGGAACTACTTTTGCAAGTCGGTGCAACGTCGCAAAGTCAGTGTTGCACAGATTGGAATGGTGCCATTGCCGACAATAGGCTGCAACTTGTCATGCGATTTAACCTGCCAAATCACATGACAAATTGCTCCAATGTGAACGAGGGCTAAATGTCTTTTTTTTACTTAGCAAGCGCAGGTAAATTTAAGCAGGCCTATGCTGTGACCTAGGCCTGTTTGTTTTGATCTAGGGGCAGGGGAGTGGTTTAGTATAGCAATAGGTGACTGACGTACTTCAGCTGTTGGGCGCCTCCTCTGTTTCCAGGGAGAATGTTCTGGAAAAGGGACAGAGCAGAGTGTTCGAGTGATATGGGTGCATATGAGGAGCTCTGACCAATCCCCAACTGGGATTGGCAGGGGGCAGCCCTCCTACATATACCCATGGTCAGCCTGCTGGGAGGGGGTTGTCGGCTGGGTGAAATGGATGATGGAGTGTAAACCCTTGTACACACGGTCGGACATTCCGACGGAAAATGTCCGATCGGACCGTGTTGTCGGATAATCCGACTGTGTGTGGGCTCCATTGGACTGTTTCCGTCAGAATATCCAAGAGCTGGGCTATAAAACTTTCCGACAACATGATCCGATCAGACTTTGTCCGATTGTGTGTAGAGAATTTCGATCGGACAAAGTGCCACGCATGCTCAGATCAAATTCCTAGACCAAAGCTATTGGCTGCTAGCCTGAAGGTAGTCCCGTCGTAGCAAAATAACGTCGTCACGTTACGTACGATCGGATTTTCCAACAACTTTGTCCGACCGTGTGTATGCAACGCAAGTTTCGGACAAAATCCGACAGATTTTGTTGTCGTAATGTCCGACCGTGTGTACAAGGGCTTAGACTGTCGTGTCTGAGGGAACCCCCTTCTGAGGAGGGGTGTACCTCAGGCGGGGAACTCGGGAGCTGGGAGGGAGCCTCTCCTTACATGGTCATGGAGAGATGTCCTGGAACCAGGAGCTGGAGGAGAAAGTTGGTACGCACTTCCGGGGGAAAAGTCAATTAGGCAGGATCCATGGCAGGTGTCGGTGAGTGCAAAGCACGGTGGAATGATCTGGAAGAGATATGCCAGGGGAGCTGGATGTAGAACCGGAGGTTGAGACTGTGGGAGTTTTGTGTCGAGTCACTGCAACTAGGTGGACAGGCAGAATTTGCAAGTCAGGCTTGCTGGGATCAGTAGTCCATCTACATTGATTCTTCTCAAGTAAATTGGTTGCTGCCACAAAGGGGTACTGCAGGCCCCAGCCTGTAAAGGGCCATCAAGTAAGGAAACTAGGACTTATTCAGAGTGAGGCCTAGTCATGTTCTGATGGGATTACTAAAATTGGACAGTGAAGTAGCGTGCTGGAGGAAGTGAGCTGGAAGAAGTGCTCTGAGGTAAAAATCTGTCAAGTTTAGGGTCAACCATCTTGTTTCTGCTGAGAAGTGTGACGCAGTTACTCTATTCTACAAAGTACGATACCAGCCATTTGATGACTTGACAGTTTAGTTGAGAGACTATGCAGCTTGACAGTTATCATTCACAACATGCCCTGAATGTCACTGTCTTGAAAAACAGTTAAATTGATGGGTTTAGCTCCACTTTAAAGTATAAGGCCCTTTCATACATGCAGACCATTCTTTTCATTAGTTTAGTCACTTATTTTCAAAGAAAAGTTTACATCCGTTTTTCATCCATTTTCACATAAGTTTTTTACATCTGCCAGGTAGAGTAATTCAGAACTTGAGTCCTGGAGCCAGTCTTTCATGCAAAAGTGGACCGTTTGACCATTCACATAATTTTTTTGTCCGGTCCGTTTTATTAGTGGAAGGAAAATAGGGCTTTGATCTGTTCCAAAAAAAAGGGATGTTGACGGAAGCGGATGTAAATTGATGATTATCAATTTACATCTGTTTTCCCATTGAGATGAATTGATATCTGTTTTTCATCCATCAACGAATAGATGAAAAACAAACAGTCCGCATGTGTGAAAGGGGCCTAAGTGCCGGTTCACACCACAGCAACTTGGGATCCGACTTGTCAGACCTCAAGTTGCCCCAAGTCGCTTCAATTCCATTGAAGTGGATGAGAGCCCTCTTACTGCACACTACTGAAGTTGCTCTGACTTCAGAAAAGGTTCCTGTACTACTTCAAGGCAACTTCTACTCATCCAAGTCGGATCTCCAACTATATTGAAGGGACTTTACAGGAAAAAGAAAATAATTTACCAATGTACTTCCCACGTTTACCCAGGCAACTCCCTCCTACCCCACAAAGCAGATTATTCTGTGATTGGCCACAGCCAAAGTCGCCTGTCCTGGAGGCAACTTTAAGTTGTGTTGTAAGTTGCGCAAAGTCATGCTGAAGTTGCCTCAAAATCGCCTTGCAAAGTCGTGCTGTAAGTCTGGTTGCCCCTGTGTGAACCGAGCCTTAGTGTGGCCAGGCTATAAACACTATAATATTTATGTATTCTTAACAAGTAGTATACGAATTTTAAAAAAAAGTTTGGACTGACCTCTGTAGCTGCAAGCATTCTGAAACAATTCACTGAAAGCTCACAACAAAAGCAATGAAATGTTTATCCAACAAGCTCATCTCTGTTACCTCCCAGCAGTTAGAAGTCAGCAGGAACAATTTCATAAGAGAGACTGCGCAGTTCTGCTCAGTGCCCCACCTACATTTACTGCAGCAGGACAGCCCTTCAGCGCAAAATCATGTACCTGTACGTGATTTGGACTGCCGGGTCTGCAGCGACCGGCTATGATTTGACACAGTGGGAGCCAATCAACGAGTTCATTGGACTCCATGTTTGCCAGCACCCGGTGATCATTACAGAGAGTGGCAGAACAGCAGTCTGCCTATGTAAACAAGGCAGATCTCTGTTCTGTCGGAGGGGAAGATGGAGATCTTGTGTTTCTGCTAAGCAGGAACACGGATTTCTGTCTTTCCCCAGTCAACTCATACCCCCCACCCCCTCAGTTAGCAAACACTCCCAGGGAACATATTTAACCCTTTGTTGGCCCCCGATGTTAACCCCTTCCCTGCCAGTGTCATTTGTACAGTGCATTTATCACTGATCACTGTATTGGTGTCGCTGGTCCCCAAAAAGTGTCACTATGGGGTTGATTTACTAATGGCAAATAGACTGTGCACTTTGCAAACTGTACTCTGTAAGTGTAGTTGCTCCAGAGCTTGGTAAAAGAGCAGAAGCTCTGGTGACTTCCATCATCCAATTATGTGCAAGCACAAATGCTGTTTTTTTTTTTTTTCTGGCTCGTGATTGGGTATTCTTTGCAAAGTGGATAGTCTATTTGGCTTTAGTAAATCAACCCCTTAGTGCCAGATTTGTCTGCTGCAATGTCGCAGTCCCGTTAAAACCACTGATCGCCACCATTACTAGTAAAAATAATAATAAAAAAAAAATTTCCATAAATATATTCCATAGTTTGTAGACGCTATAACTTTTGCACAGACCAATCAATATACGTTTATTGGGATTTTTATTATCAAAAACATGTAGCAGAATACATATTGGCCTAAAATGATGAAGAAATTTGATTTTTAAAAGTTTTTTATTGGATGAGTTTTATATCAGAAAAAAAACTGGCCTGGTCATGAAGGGGGGTAAACCTTCCAGAGCTGAAGAGGTTAAAATACACCTATGATAAAAAACAATTATAGACCCTTCATTTCTCTGTAAGTGGGCAAACTTACAAAATCTGCAGGGGATCAAATAATTATTTTCCCCACTGTAAGTGATATAACTAATGGTAAAGGTATTATTATTATTTTTTTGCTGATGATGCAAAGGTGTGTAATAGGGTTTATATCCATGGAGGTGTCTGTAATATGGAACATGATTTGACATTACTGGAAGATTGGTCAAAGCGTGGAAAATTCAGTTCAATGTTTTTTAAAGGTAAAATAATGCACCTAGGGAAGAAGAATCCCTTAAGAGAGAACAATATTGGGGGTACAGCAGGGAACGGAGTTCCTGTACTTTTTCGCCGTGTCCTGCATATGCCTAAGTAACTGGTTGCTAGGCTGAGCAGCGCCTCCGAGAGAGAGCAGCCAGCCACAGACACCACACCAGACAGAGCCACACTTACTGCTGGTAATGATCCAGCCTGTGCCCACTGCCCAGTCAGTGCCAGACAGTCCCGGGGCCCCCGCCAACTACTCCCACAGCCGCTGTAGCACATTGCCAGCAGTGCAGCCTAACTCTGAGCTGCCAGACTTCTCCAGTTCAACTTCTCCTCTCCTGAGCTGAGCCTCCAAGTCCTCCCACCCACTAGGTCTGCCACGAGTTTGCCACCAGCCAGAGTCATTGACAAACTTCCAGGTTAGTATGTTACACACACTTTGTTAGTTACAGTGAGCATGCTCCCCCTCTGTTCTGCTGCTGTCCCCCATTCCCCCTCCATTCTGCTGCTGTCCCCCTCCAGTTTTCCTCCGTGTCCCCCTCTGTTCTACTTTCCCCCTCTGTTCTGCTACTGTCCCCCTCCGTTCTGCTACTGTCCCCCTCCGTTCTGCTACTGTCCCCCTCCATTCTGCTGCTGCCCCCCTCCAGTTTTCCTCCATTTCCCCCTCCGTTCTGCTGTCCCCCTCCATTCTGCTGTCCCCCTCCATTCTTGTGGTGATTATTCTGTTAGTTTGACAAACTTATTTTGTTTTTGTTAACTGGCACTTTACAATAAATGTTGCACTGTATTTTCTGTGAAATATATATGCATATGAGCCTATAATTTATTTTAATTTTTTTGGTGGGGGAGTGGATCTTGGGTGGGAGTTCCCACACTTTTTTCCCCAGGACTTGACCCCTGGGGTACAGCGTTAGCCAGCACTACAGAAGAATAGGATTTGGGGGTACTTATTTCAGATGATTGCATAATGAGCAAATCGTGTGACCAGGAGGTGGAAAAAGCAAATAGAATTCTAGGATGCATAACTAGAGGGATCACCAGTAGGAGGTAGATAGATCTTTAGTGAGACCTCATTTAGAATACTGTGTCCAGTTTTGGAGACCTCACTTACAGATAGATAAAATAGAAGGAGACCAGAGAGAGACGGATAACAAAAATGGTAAAAGGGGATAAATCTGGGGGATAAAACATATCGCGAAAGACTTCAGGAACTAAATATGTACAGTCTGGAGGAAAAAAGAGAAAGGGGAGACACGAATGAAACCTTTAAATACATCAAGAGGGTGAATAAGGAAGGCAGTCCTCAAATGACCTCAAACTAATTGTAGGAAAGTTCAAAACTAATTTTAAAATGTATTATTTTACTGAAAGGGTAGTTGATGCTTGGAATACACAGACAGAGGGTTAGTATGGCGCACTCTGGAATTAGACATATTCTACTAAAATATAAATAAATAAGCTGGGTGAGGGGGAAAAACAGAAAGGGGGGGGGGGATAAGTCAGGGGGCAAACACAAGACCCAATAGTCACAGTAATGATAAAAATGATAAAAAATGGACTAGGTAGTAGATATCAATATTTGGTAATAAACATAAAAAACACTAGTCCATATAATAGTCCTTATAAGATGCTGAGCACTTGTGGGCTGCCAGTCCGTAAAGCAAGAAGAGGCTCTAGAATCAAATAAAAAAAAAGAAAGAGAGATGGCGCCATCTAAGTGCAGGAAGTATTTAGCACAAATTTATTATAAAAGGATTAAAAACACTCACAAAAGAGTTATGAAGTACAAGCGTGTAAATACTACTTATTCCATCCGCATTTCCCGGGTGACTAGCCTGACGAAGGAGCACGCATGCTCCGAAGCGCCACCATTTTAATCCCGCTCCCAGAAGCAAAAAATCCTCCAAGAGATCACAAGTTCTCCCCGAGCCTCCACCGATTGCGCTCGAGCGATCAGGAAGCGCCAGGATTCCACATTGCCACCGGAAATTGGACATAATGTACTTTATAACCCTTTTGTGAGTGTTTTTAATCCTTTTATAATAAATTTGTGCTAAATACTTGCTGCACTTAGGGGACGCCGTCTCGCTTTCTTTTTTTTTTGATGCTTGGAATAAACTTCCAGCAGAGGTAGTGAGACAGTCAACAGTAAATGGCTTCAAACGTGCTTGGGACTAGCATAGGTCTATACTCAGAAAAAAAATAAAAATGAGCAGAGTTGATGGGTTACTTGGTCTTTCTGCCATCGCTTTTCTATTTTTTTTTTGTTTCTAACAGCAATAAAAATCTGACAGGTGTCCCAATCCCTTCCCACTTTTTCAAAAACTCAAAAAAGCTTTCCCTTTGTTATAATATAAAGTTCATGTTGAGCCAAAGCTTTCTTTTTAGTTTTTGGATAGAATGAGAAGATTAAAATCCCTGTTTGGGATTTTCCTTCACTTCCTATCCTGGTGACAACAGTTTTACCATGCAGCAATTAAGAGAAAACCCTCAACAGCAACATAGACAGAAATAAAAAGGCTCCTTATGCCGCGTACACACGATCGGAATTCCGGCCAGACAAAGACCGATGAGAGCTTTTCATCGGAAAATGCGACCGTGTATACGTTCCATCGGAATTTAGCTGTCTGAATTCCCGCCAGACAAAAATTTATAGCATGTTCTCAATTTTCCCAACGGAAAAACTTTTTATCGGTAATTCCGATCGTGTGTATGCAATTCCGACACGCCAAAAATCACGCATGCACAGATTCAACTACGAGACAGAAGCTATTGGCTACTGGCTATTGAACTTCCTTTTTCTAGTCGCGTCGTACGTGTTGTACGTCACCGCGTTATAAACGATCGGAATTTGGTGTGACCGTGTGTAAGCAAGACAGTTTGAGCCAAATTCTGTCGGAATTCCATCGGGAAAACAATCGGAGCTTTTTCCGCCAAGAATTCCGATCGTGTGTATAGAGTAATGGACTTGAACTGCTTTTATTCTCTATGTAGCACTGACCCCCGAAGGAGCTGCTGGTTTGATTGGGCTTACCGTTACCTTCTCCTCCTTGATCTATGTCTAGGGGTGTCCCGTGGTAGATGGCCCAGTAAACTCAGAGACTGACGACAGATCCGCATAAAGGGAAAATAGGATCAGAGGGTTAGGAAGGAAGTTCAGGTACTCTTATGCCGCGTACACACGATCAAATTGTCCGGTGTACCTAGTCCGCCGAAACGCATTTCACCGGACAATTCGATCATGTGTGGGCTTCAGCAGACTTTTCCAGCGTAAAGTCCGGCGGACTTTAAAGTATTTTTGCAGTCCAATCTTTCCTCTGTATTTCCAGCGGACAATACGTTCGTCAGTATGCTAGTCCGGCGGACTAAGCATGACGCATGCTCAGCAGCAAGTATGAAAGGGAAGCTATTGGCTACTGGCTATTGAACTTTCTTTTTCTAGTCCCGTCATACGTGCTGTACGTCATCGCACTAGCAAACGCCAGACTTTCTGTGTGTCCGTGTGTGGCCAAGTCCGTTCGGTAGAAAGTCCGCCGGACTATCCGCCGGATTGTTTGCCGGACTAAGTACGCCGCACAATTCGCTCGTGTGTACGCGGCATTAGTGTCAAAGTCAATGAAGGACTTGCTTACTTTGACTAAATCCAGAGAATAGCTATTCACAACTGGATGTTCACTCAAGTTGGATAGTCCCTCTCTCACAAGGCCTAGCAGCCAACAAGGTGTTTTACTCAAGAACAAGTCTCTGCCACAGACGTTGTTGTAGAACATACAGGAATACGTCTCTGCCACAGACGGTGTTGTAGACTTCCGGAAACTAACACTTATAGAACACTCGTGTGATACCTGGATCTTTCCGTCAGCTTGGTTATACCCACGAGACATGACTATAGTATGGCTGATGCTGCGCTGTTATTCTAATAACCACCTGCATATCATACCCTTTCCCATTAAATGAGACCACACATTTTTTGGAGCAATTGGTGGCCGTAGCAGCCCCTTTATTATCAAAATATAATTAACATGTAAACCAAAACAACAATATAACAACATCCTTTTAACTTAACAACCCTTAGCACGTTGGTCTTCCACAGGACATTCCCCCTCCTCACCCATTCTCATATTGATCAAACAGGCACTGCGGTGATATTACTGTAACTAGGCCTCAAGCTGACATGCTAGCTCAAAGACATCCCAACTCTTGACCGCAGTGCACCCCATTACCAGTTACCATATAGACCCTCGCTATATGGCATATCAGCAGCGAGCCCATATCTCCAATGGGTCCCGCATCAACAATTCTCTGTGGGGAGGGGTTAACTTCCTTTGCCTGCACCGACCAACACCCGCCACCGCTACGACATCCAGCACTAAGTCCTGAAAGGAAAATAAGTTAACTTCTGAACACCATAGTGAACTACCACAATCCCAAGCAGAATCCCCATGTATCCAAAACGTTGTACACCCCTCCACGCCCCGAGGGCACCACCCCGCGCTAGCAACCCACTACCCACACTAGCAAAGCAAAGAAAGAAAAAGTCAAATGGAAACAAATAATGTAAGGGAGGGAGGGTGGGAATCTTCTTTCTCGCCGACTGACGCTGGGGCGTGGAGCGCGCTCTCCTCCACGCTCAGGCTCCGCCCCCTTAAACTGAGTTGGCCAATCCTTGCCCAGCACTATGTCATGACCTTACTCCGCCTACCCTTCGGTCCTGGCTCCGTGCTGTTCTGGATTCACTTACTTCAGCCCCTCCAGGCTCTTGCTAAGAAACCAATCCATACGTGGCTTTCTTCTGAAGAGTCCTCTCCTGGATAGCTATGAAGTTACTGGGCCTCTCCAACTACCGGAGACGACACCGGGCCACCTCGTAATCCTGCTTTAGTTTCTTTGCCTCAGGCTACCCAGCCCCGAGACAATAAGTCGGGTGGATCCGCACCCCAGGCCATAGCCTTCCTGGGGGCTGGTCAGGAGGACCAGGACCATGGAGTCAGAACATCATTTTGGACCGGAAACCCAGAATCACGTGACACCCGCATCTTAACCACTTCAATACGGGGCACTTAAACACCTTCCCGCCCAGACCAATTTTGAGCTTTCAGCGCTGTCGCACTTTGAATGACAATTGCGTGGTCATGCTACACTGTACCCAAATGAAATTTTTATCATTTTTTTCCCACAAATAGAGCTTTCTTTTGGTGGTATTTGATCACCTCTGCGGTTTTTATTTTTTGCTAAACAAATAAAAAAATACCGAAATTTTTTAAAAAAAAAATGTTTTTTTTTGTTTCAGTTTCAAAACTTTGTAAATAAGTAAATTTTCTCCTTCACTGATGGCCACTGATGGGGATACACTGATGGGCAATGATAAGGCGGCTCTGATGGGCACCGATGAGGTGGCACCAATGAAGTGGCACTGATAAGGTGGCATTGATGGACACTGATATGTGGCACTGATAGGCGGCACTGATGGGCACTGATAGGCGGCACTGATGGGTGGCACTGATGGGCGACACTGATGGGCACTGATAGGTGGCACAAATTGGCACTGATAGCTGGCATGGATGGGCATGGATAGGCGGCACAGGTGGGCATGGGTAGGCGGCACAGGTGGGCATGGGTAGGCAGCACAGGTGGGCATGGATGGGCACTGATAGGCGGCACGGATGGGAACTGATAGGCGGCATTGTATTATAATATACTGTACTAATGGATGCCAATCAGTGCCAAACAATAATGCATGCCAATCAGTGATGCCCATTGTGGGCACTGATTGGCATCCATTATGGGCACTGATTAGCATCCATTGTGGCACTGACTGGAATCCCTGGTGGTCTAGGGTGGCATACCTTATCCTGGGCATCCCTGGTGGTCTGGTGTTGTCCCTGGTGGTCCAGTGTGGGCATCCTCGGGGGGGCTGTGCTGATAATCAATCAACACAGGCCCCCCCTGTCAGAGGAGCAGCAGATCGGCTCTCCTCTACTCGCGTCTGACAGACGCGAGTGAGGAAAAGCCGATCACCGGCTCTTCCTATTTACACTGTGATCAGCCGTGATTGGACACGGCTGATCACGTGGTAAAGAGTAAAGAGTCATATGACGTCCGATCAGGATTATGAAACCACTTTGCCACCGTCAATTTGTAATAGGGCAGGCAGCAAGTGGTTAAGTACCCTCTCCCAGAAAGCACGGCAAGAGTGACACTCCCACTGGGCGGGCTCCGAGAGAGAGTAAACTTAAAGCACCCAACCAGACTGTGGTTCCATGCCTGCCAGAAGAGACAGTGCCCCTTGTGACCAGGCTGAACATCCTATACTCCAGTCAGACTGATAATGAGGTCCAAATTTAGAACAATTGTACCCAAACCAAACTGCAGTTCAGATGTAACCTTAACTTTCAAAAAGCATAGTGCGTGCTCTTCAGGAGCTGGTGCTACATCTACGTTGCAGATTTCCTCTTTTGAAACCAGTCTCTCCTGGGCAGTGAGAAGGGAAATTTAACACCATTCTAGATAATAGTTAAAATCCAACAAAGGTTCAAATCCTTTCTCATTTTAACCTAACTTTTGTATGAATGTACAATTTAATCCCCAAACTTCATATAGTGTATATATATATATATATAAAACCTGTCCAACATATTGTGTGTGTGTGTGTGTATATGTATGTGTACTGTATATGTATGTGTATATATATATATATATATATATATATATATATATATATATATATATATATATATATATATATATTATATATATATATATATATATATATATATAGTATACAATAGAGAAATGTTATTACATTGGGTTACAAAGGATGGATAGTCATAATACTGTAATGTGCCCAATTGCAGGAGACGTTATAGAAGACTGAAATACAACAGAGTCCAGTTTGGGGCTGTCCTGTTAATCTCCAGAATTCCTTCCATACACAGGCGCATCTGCCAGGTGAGTCAAGCAGTCATCCTATATCTGCAAGGGACACCTCCTATCTTTTTAGTACGTCACTCTCCTGCCATATAAACATCTTTTCCACTCAACTTAATTGCAGCACAGTTCGTTCCTGTATTCTATGTTCTTCTTAATATACACCCAGTTGAGTAATGATTATGTTTCCTTCTTTCCTGCTCTATAATGTACCAAAGTCCATATGAAATAGTCTTAAGCAGTTACTGCTTCTCTGGAGTCCTTGTATCCTCTCTCTCGCCTGATTTTTTTTCCCCTTTATTTGGACTTTGCCCTTCCCTGCCCTCTGGGTGTGCCACTTAGTATCACACAGCTACAAGCAATACATGACAGTGGTTGCAGAGGGGCTCCCTTTGAGCGGAGACAACAGATAGGTATCTTTCTAGAATACATGTTGCCAGTCTTCTATTGGTGTGTTGTGATTGCATGAGATATATTGTGGGACCGGTGGAAATGAAGAGGATTTGTGTCTGGTAAGGTAGACATTGCCTTCTAGTATTATAGTGTACATCTTATTTTATGTATCAGATTGCATGTACCTTGTATGCTTTATAAGACCTTTGTCTTTAAGATATATATATGATAGTGCTTTGACCGCTTGATCATTTTATGTTTGTACATCTAGGACATGTATCTTTATTTGTATACCTTTCTGCTTTTATGTATTCAGTGTGTCATCATTTCCCTGCTAGCTATAATCAGTACATTAATTATGGTTTTTGTTTAATGAAGGTGAAGGGAACGAATCAAGAGTCCCTGTCCAGTATGGTAAGCACACTTCTTTTTTTTTCTTTTTTTTTTCTTTTTATTTTTTTTTAAGTTTAAGGCAGAACGTTTTTTTTCAATAAACTAATGACTTGGACTTGTCTAGAGATTTTAATAAAGCAAAATAAAAAGCTTTTACAGACCAAATGGCTGAACACTTAGGGGTCTATTTAGGAATGTTTTCACACAAGATTCACACAACCACATCCAGAATTCACACATTTTTCGTATTGAATTCAACTGAAAAAAGTTTGAATCGTATGTAAAAACATCTACAAGTAGATGCCTTAACGTGGACCTTTAAAGAATAGCATCCTGCCCTGCCCTTCTGCCCACCATGTTTCCATAACCTGGGCTTTAACACCCAGCTGCTATATTTGTCTACCGTGGCCTAGGGTTGTGTGCTGAGCACATTGATCAAGCTGTCACTGATAACTAACAGTTATGGCTTTTGATATGGAGCCAGTGAAATGGCTCCTGATCATGTGACCATTGTAAAAGCAAACCACAGTGATTCCATGAAGAAAATCTGTCACATTACCCATTCAGTACAGTGACAGGTTGTGTTGTCGACCCACCTCTTCACCCACTGATACACACTTTAAAAATACTCTGCCGCCACTCTTTACCAGAGCTTCCAGATATGGGTACATGTGACCAAGGTTGCCAACCGTCAGTATTTTTACTGGCAGCCAGTAAAAAAACAGGCAATTTTCTCCTGCCAGTAAAAGTAAAAGGTTGCCAGTAAAAAATATGGCTGTGAAGCTTGGCTTGGTCTGGATCCAGCTGAGACCTTCTGAGTGCCTACTACAGTGTGATCAGGCAGCTCTGGCATGTGTCGTGTGATGTCATTGTGCAATGGGGCCAAGCAGAGTGGCCAGGGCCTCGTGTGTGGGTCTGCGGTATGGGAACAAGGCGGACTGGGACCGTCAATGCGGTTTAGACTGGAGTGAACTGGAGGGATCACTTGGTTTGGAGAGAGATTGTCACTGTGACTCAAGAGGGGACGTGTCAGTGAGGTCTAATCATCATCTGTGCTACTGCAAACTGCTCTCAGTGTCACCGTGAAAGTGAATTTTATCTGTGTGTGCCACCCATTCTAATTTATTGCCCTCCTGAGGCGTGTCCCTGAGCTACCTACTATATAAGAAATGTGTTTTTTGCCTTATTATCTACCTTAAATCATATTGGGGGTACTCTAATACACCAGGTGAAAACAGAGAGGAAAAAAAGACTGAAAAGAAGAAAAGTAATGCAGCCACCGCATCTAAGCAATATATTACATTTTGGGGTTTGGGTTTGATACCACTTTATTCCTAGAAATTGGGTTTGTTATCATGTTCTACTGTGATCGTTGTTGCTAATCGTCAGTATTTTTACTGGCAGCCAGTAAAAGTAAAGAAATATGTTTTTTGCCTTATGAGCTACCTTAAATCATATTGCTAATTGCATATCGTGTTTGTTTGTAGTCTAAATACTCAAATTTGCACTTAAAACTGTAGTTTTTTTAACTTTTGGAAATGCCAGTAAAACTTGGCTGTGCCAGTAATTTTTGTGCGTTGTGTCAGTAAATTTCAATCTGGTAGGTTGGCAACACTGCATGTGACCTTCTCCCCTTGCTCTCTTAATGCAGAGTTCAAGTTAAGCAGCCAATTGCCAAGCTCAAACACTGTCCCATGATGGTCATTAAATTGTGTAAACTCCGACACAGAGCTTAAACAGGCTTTAGGACCCAGAGAAACAAAGCAGCAGGGGAGCATAAGGAAGTTGACTGTCGGTGGGCAAGGGGGTTTGCTAGCACGAATGGGCCAAAATTTTCTCCAAAGGCCAATTCTAACCACCTATTTTTTTTATATACTGTATACAGAATACTTTATTAATCCCAAAGGGAAATTGGGAAATTGTTACGACAGACACACTTAACAAGACAACACAAGATCACAACAATAGACTGAACAAGATGCAAAAACATAACAAAATTACCAATAACAGCCATTAACACCAAATAAGAAAATTAAAAATACACTACAGATAAAACATCCATACAATTAATATACAACATAGAATAAATAACATGGATTAAAGTGGTTGTAAACCCACATGAAAAAATAAAATAAAACAAAAAACCTGCAAGACAAAGGCATAATGAGCTAGTATGCATAGCATACTAGCTCATTATGTAATACTCACCTCAGATCGAAGCCCCCGCTGCGGGGCCCATACACAGCACTGGCCGGAGACATTTCTCCCCGGAGTTACTTCCAGGTATCGCGGCACACTCACTGAAGCAAGCGGCATGCACATACCACTACTTCAATGCGCATGTGCCGATGACGTTTAGGAGATATCCGGGGTAGCTACAGGTAAGTCTTATTATAGGCTTACCTGTAGCAAAAAGTGGATTGTAAGGGTTTACAACCACTTTAAAATAACAGGCAAACTACCAAATACAAATAATACACCACTTTTTCTAACACCACCCCAGATAATAACCAACATAATACCAACATACAGTGCTTTTTTTTCAGCTGGAACTTGGTGGAACTCCATTCCACCACCTCTGGCTTGGGCCCTCTGCTCCCTGCTCACCCCTATCACTTGTAAACACAGAAGTCCGGCTTCTGTGTTTACAAGTGACAGCTTGTCTCCCAATGGCTCCCACAGATCTTATCTCCTGAGTGGCCCCCAATGAATGCAGGGTGGGAACAAGGGAGATTCAGGTGCTCAGGGTGCAGTGAAGATGCCAACTCCCCCACTGGATAATCTCCCTGCAAGAGAGAGCTTGAGCCAAGTACAGTGTTTCAGGTGGTACTAAAGCCAACAGGGTGCTTCAGCCTAATACAGAAACAAAAGTAAGATATGTGGAAGATGGTGGAGCTTTTAAAGAGATGGGGAGAAGATGGGGGGGGGGCAGAGGAGTGATTTGGGGGGGTATTGCATGCAGAGGTTAGAGCTGAAATGGGGTTAAAGTTAGATGGGGATAAAGAGGTAAGCAACTGTAGAGGAAGGCTGAGCTCTGCACTCTATGCGGTGCACCCCCAAACACTGAACTCTGTTTGTAACCCCCCCCCTTCCCGAACTCTGCACTTTGTATGTAATGCACTTCTTAACCCCTTCCCGCCGAGCATACGCAGATCTGCGTACTCGGCTTCCGGGGGGTATACCAGCATGATGCCCGCACCTGCAGGCATCATCCCAGTACCGTTTTTTACAGCGGGCGATTGGCTATCCAGCCATAGCAACCGAAGCGGCTAAAAGCCGCTCGGCTGTTATGCCAGAGGAGCGAGAGGGGACATCCCCCCCTCCCGCCACTGTTACTGGTGCTCCCGCTCGATCGGGAGCACCAATTCACAATCTGATGCCTCCGGCTGCTGGGGAGGAACTGGAATGTTGCTGTAATCGGCATTACAAGTATCTGGGGATGTACATCCCCAGATACTTGTAACTCTCTACTACTTCCACATCCACTCCTCGGATAGAGATTGGGGTCATTGTTGGTTTCCTCTTTCTGAAATCCACAACTAGCTTCTTTGTCTTTGTCACATTTAGATACAGATGATTAACCTCACACCATGTGACAAAGTTCTCCACCACAGTCCTATACTCAGTCTCTTCCCCATCCCTGATACATCCCCCTACCGCAGTCATTAGAAAACTTCTGAAGATGGCAATACTCTGTCTGGTAGCTGAAATCAGGGGTGTAGACAGTAAAAAGAACCCCAATATTGCTGATCACCCTGCTGATCTCACTCTTGCAAACGCAAATATCGTGGTCTTCCTGTTAGGTAGTCTACAATCCATGACACAACGGAAACATCAACTTGTATTGCTGCTAGCTTCTTGTCCATAAGATCCAGCCTGATAGTATTAAAAGCACTGGAGAAGTAAAAAAAACATGACCCTCACAGTTCTTGCTGACTTATCCAAGTGTGCATAAATGCGATTTACCATGAAAATGATAGCATCCTCAACCCCCTGTCTTGGCTGGTATGCAAACTGCAAAGGGTCTGAACATTTACTAACCATGGGTCAATACTTTGTAGAACCACCTTTTGCTGCAACTACAATCTTTTTGGGGATGTCTCTACCAGCTTTGCACATCTAGAGAGTGACATTTTTTGCTCATTCTTCTGTGCAAAATAGCTCAAGCTCTGTCAGATTGGATGGAGAGTGTCTGTGAACAGCAATTTATTAAGTCTTGCCACATATTCTCAATTGGATTTAGGTCTGGACTGACTGGGCCATTCTAACACATGAATATGCTTTGATCTAAATCATCCCATTGTAACTCTAGCTGTATGTTTAGGGTCGTTATCTTGCTGGAAGGTGAGTCTCCGGCCCAGTCTCAAGTCTTTTGCAGACTATAACAAGTTTACTTCTAATGCCGCCTACACACGTATCACATTATCCGGCGGACTTAGTCTGGCGGACAAACCGACGGACTTTCCAAACGAGCTACCTGCCCACACACGGTACTTTTGCGGCGGACTAATTCGCTGTATTATCCACCGTACTTTTGAAATGAACGGACTCGCCCACACACACACACGGAGGAAAGTCTGTTCATTTTGAACGCGTCTCCAGGTAGCCAGGACCAGCGAAGGAGGAGTCGCTGGCCCCGTCACCTGGTATGGAGTTAAAGGGGAAGCCCTACGCTGAAAAAACAGCGTGGGGGTCCCCCTCCAGGTCCATATCAGACCCTTATCCGAGCACTCTACCCAGGTGGGTGAGCGCCCCCCCTCCTGAGCCATACCACCCCCCCCACCCCAAAGCACCTTGTCCCCATGTTGATGAGGGCCTCTTCCCGACATCCCTGGCCATTGGCTGTCGGGGTCTGTGGGCGGGGGGCTTATCGGAATCCGGAAGCCCCCTTTAATAAGGGGGCCCCCGGATACCGGCCCCCCACCCTATGTGAATGAGTATGGGGTACAATGTACCCCTACCCATTCACCTGTGAAAAAAATGTAAAAAAAACACAACACACAAGGTTTAAAAATAATTTATTGCACTGCTCCAGGGGTCTTCCGTCTTGGGGGGGTCTTCTCGCCAGGACTCCTCCGCTATCTTCTGCTAGCTCTTTTACAAGTGGTGGCCCGGTCTTCTGTCACCGTCGCCGTCTTCTCTTCTTGAGCTGTTGCCTCGTCGCTGTCTCTGGCCACAATGACAGGCACGCGGCATGCCCTGACTTATATAGGGACATCGCCGGATAATGTCTCCGCCCATTATGATGTCACAGTCCCAGAGGATGCTGGGACTGTGACATCATAATGGGCGGGGACATCATCTGGCGATGTCCCTATATAAGCCGCCGTACACCGCGTGCCTGTCATTGTGACCAGAGACAGCGACGAGGCAACAGCTCAAGAAGAGAAGAACAGAAGAGAAGAACAGAAGGCAGCGACAGAAGACCGGGCCCGGCAAGAAGAACCGAAGAGGGGGACAAGACCCCCGAAGTCAGAAGAAGAGGGCGGCAGCGAAGAAGAAAGCCGGGCTCCTCCGCTAGTAAAAGAGCTAGCAGAAGATAGCGGAGGAGTCCGGCGAGAAGACCCCCATACTCATTCACATAGGGTGGGGGGTCTCATTCACAGAAGAAGAGGGCGGCAGCGAAGAAGAAAGCCGGGCTCCTCCGCTAGTAAAAGAGCTAGCAGAAGATAGCGGAGGAGTCCGGCGAGAAGACCCCCATACTCATTCACATAGGGTGGGGGGTCTCATTCACATACGGTGGGGGCTTATTAAACCGCAGACCCCGACAACCAACGGCCAGGGTTGTCGGGAAGAGGCCCTTGTCCTCATCAACATGGGGACAAGGTGCTTTGGGGTGGGGGGGCCGCGCGGCCCCCCTTCCTCAAAGCACCCCTCATGTTGAGGGCACGCAGCCTGGTATGGTTCAGGGGAGGGGGGCGCTCGCTCGTCCCCACACCCTTTCCTGACCGGCCGGGTAGCGTGCTCGGATAAGGGTCTGATATGGACCTAGAGGGGGACCTCCATGCCGTTTTCTTGGCGTAGGGCTTCCCCCTTAACTCCATACAAGGTGACGGGGCCAGCGATGCCTCCTTTGCTGGTC
Organism: Lithobates pipiens; assembly: GCF_037356315.1. Taxonomy (NCBI): domain Eukaryota; kingdom Metazoa; phylum Chordata; class Amphibia; order Anura; family Ranidae; genus Lithobates; species Lithobates pipiens. Next base: position 146,590,182 of record NW_027507789.1, read on the forward strand.
CCGGCTCTCCGGGTGGGAAAAGTCAGTTCATTTCAAAAGTACAGCGGACTAGCACATACATGGCCGTATTGTCCACCAGACTAGCACACACATGGCCATATTGTCCGCCGAAATGCGAGTCCGGCAGACATATTTAGGTGCAAAACTACTTTCTTAGTCTGCCGGACTTTTGGGTAAAAAAGTCCGCCGGAGCCCATACACGGGCGGTTTGTCCACCGGATTGTTTGATCATGTGTACGCGGCTTTAGATTGTCCTGTATTTGGCTCCATCCATCTCCCCATCAACACTGACCAGCTTCCCTGTCTCTGCTGAAAAAAAGCATTCCCCCAACATGATGCTGCCACCACCATGTTTCACGTTGGGAATGGTGTGTTCAGGGTGATGTGCACTGTTATATTTCTGCCAAACATAGCGTTTTGCTTTTAGGCCTAAAAGTTACATTTTGATCTCATCTGACCAGAGCCTCTTCTTCCACGTATTTGCTGTGTCCCCCACATGGGTTCTCGCAAACTGCAAATGGGAAATGGCTTTCTTTCAACAATTGCTTTCTTCTTGCCACTCTTCCATACAGGCCAGATTTGTGGAGCTCACGACTAATAGTTGTCCTGGGGACAGATTCTCCCACCTGAGCTGTGGACCTCTGCAGCTCCTCCAGAGTTACCATGGGCCTCTTGGCTGCTTCTCTGATTAATGCGCTCCTTGCTAAACCTGTATATTTAGGTGGATGGCCATGTCTTGGTAGGTTTGCAGTTGTACCATACTCTTTCCATTTTCGGATAATGGATTAAACAGTGCTCCATGAGATGTTCAAAGCTTGGGATACTTTTTAATAACCTAACCCTGCTTTAAACTTCCCCACAACTTTATTTGTGACCTGTCTGGTGTGTTCCTTGGTCTTCACGATGCTGTTTGTTCACTAAGGTTCTATAACAAACCTCTGAGGGCTTCACTGAACTGCTGTATTTATACTGAGATTTATTTACACACAGGTAGACTAATAAATTAGGTGACTTCTGTAATTGAGTAACTGAGTAATTGGTTCCACTAGACTTTAGTTAGGAGTATCACAGTAAAGGGGGCTGAATACAAATGCACACCACACTTTTCAGATGTTTTGAAAACCATTTATCATTTTCCTTCCACTTCACAATTTATGCGCCACTTTGTTGGTCTATCACATAAAATCCCAATGAAATACATTTACGTTTTTGATTGTAACATGACAAAATGTGGAAAATTTCAAGGGATATGAATACTTTTTCAAGGCACTGTATATGCCTATGACATGTGCTCCTACCCCTATGCCTTTCTTTTTTTTTTCCATGTCTTTTATTAAAGAGTATAGAAAACAGAGTAAACAAAGAAAAAAAGTGCAATTAAGCCAAAACAGAGTACAATGGTGTTTTAACAGCGGTAAGAAATGTAAATGGCAAATAAACATAACTCGAAGTTCGACAGGATGCATGTACATAGCTATCAATGGAGAGATTAAAAAAAAAAAAAAAAGGGAAAAAAAAGGGGAAAAAGGGAGACCATGTAATTGACCCAATCTACCACTAAGCTTTGGTGTAGGGGTATCATAACTAGAGTTGAAAAAGCCCATACGAGCCTATTAAATATCAATGCAAGGGCCTAGTACACATCCTCCCGAAACTTATCTTTCAAGAAAGCTTATCTGGAAATCAATTGTAAGGGGAGACTATGACTATTAAGAAACAAACAGTAGGTAGCCGGTTTCCGCACGAATTATAAGTAGCAGTACTAAAGGGGCTAAATGGATCAGGAAGGCTAAAGGTAGGATCTAATTAGGGGGATTGGGTCCATACAAGTGGGAAGAGTGAATATCAGGGTCTTGAGGTGGGGGGACTCCGGTTAATAGTTGGTTGCATTCAGCTGAGGTTCTGAAGTGGTGCCAGCAAGCCCAAGTAGCCCAATATTTAGATGGGGTGTCCTTAGATTGGCAGATCAAATTTTCCAGTTCTGCTATATTGGATGCTCTCTTAATCCAATCCGAGACAGAAGGAGGTGTAGTGGATTTCCATAGTGGTGGAATGCACATCTTTGCGGCATTTAGCAGGTGTTGTGCTAAAGATCGGTGGTATGTTTTCAGCGGGAGAGCTGAGTGGTGTAGAAGCATTGATGCTGGTGAAAATTCGATGGAGAACGTGGTGATTTGGCATATGAGGCGGTGTATCTCCTTCCAAAATTGTTGGAGCCGGAAACATGACCACCAAACATGTATGAATGAGCCTATACTGTCTGAACATCTCCAGCAAGAAGGGGTAACATTGGAGTCACGTTTGTGGAGTTTAATGGGTGTGAGGTACCATTTGGTGAATATTTTGAAATTATTTTCCTGGACGGAGACATTGGAAGAGCCTTTATGAATATGAGTAAAAATGTTAGTCCAGTCAGTATCCATCAAGGACTGAGATAGATCAGTTTCCCAGCTGTGAACGGCTAAGTTGGCTTTTGGGCTACACGTAGAGAAAAACATCCCGTAAATGCTGGATATGACATGGCGTTGAGGTTCCGTTTGGTTGCATAATGTTTCAAATGGCGTGAGTTACCTAGAAAAATCAAGTTTAAATTGTCGGCCCGTCAAAAAGTGTCTGATTTGAAAATACACCCACAACGGGAAAGGGCGCCCTGTGGCATGTGTAGGGAGTTCTGGTATAGATCGGAATTGGGCATTAGAAAAAAAGTGTAGAGCTCTAATGTCAGATGAATGCCACAATTCAGAAAGGAATGTGTCTGATTGGCCTGCTGGAAATGCGGGGTTATGTTTTATTGGAGTCATCGGACTATGGTTGGAAGAAATGTGATGGGTGTGGCAGGCTGAACGATAAGCCTGCAATGTACTTGCAATTAGAGGGTGTTGTTTGCATGGATGTGGGACATGTTCAGGATTCAGCCATGGTAGGAATTTAATCGGAGATAGAGAAAAAGCATTCTCTATCTGTACCCAAGCTTTAGTATGTGAGTGGACATTCCAGTCTACAATTCTAACTAAGACTAGCCTAATAATATTTTTTGAAATCAGGTAAGTTGATACCTCCTTTGTTTTTCGGTAATGTCAATCTAGCAAAGCTGAGCCTGGCTCGTTGCCCATTCCAAATAAAGTCTGCACAGATAGTCTGGAGTGATTTAAAGAAGGCCGGGGGGAGCTTGATTGGAATCTTTTGAAAGAGGTATAACAAACGGGGAAGAACATTCATTTTAATAATTGCAGCTCTACCGAACCAGGAGAATAGACCGGTAGACCAGGCTTTGAGATCTTTCTGGATGGTCTGGAGAATGGGGATAAAGTTAGCCGAGTATAAGTTTCCCAGTCTAGAGGGTAATTTAATGCCTAAATAAGTGATGGCTGTAGTATTCCAGCGAAAGGGAAACATATTTTGGCATAACTCTATAGTTTCAGTATGCAGAGATATATTCAGGGCTTCTGATTTAGAAAAATTCATTTGTAGATTGGACAGCGCTTTAAAGGCTTCAAGGTCTGTAAGGAGATTAGGAATGGAAACAAGGGGTTCGGTAAGTAAAAGTAATATGTCGTCAGCTACGGCGGCAATTTTATGAGTCTTGGAACCAATCTGTATCCCCCTAATGTCTGGATTTGAATTTAATCTACGGAGGAGAGGTTCCAAAGTAAGAATAAATAATAGGGGCGAGAGCGGGCAAACCTGACGGGTCCCATTGGACACGGAGAAGGCGTCCAACAGTTGGCCATTAATCCTGACCTGGGCAGTTGGAGAAGCATACAAGGCCATAATAAGAGATACCAGTTTATCAGGGAGACCGATTTTCTGCAAAACTTCCTCCATGTAGTCCCAGGCCACTCTGTCGAACACCTTCTCCGCATCCAACGAGAGGAAAAATCCTTTCTGAGTCGATGAGGACAACCAATGATGTATGGAGAGCGCTTTTATCATATTATCTCTCCCCTCCCTCCCAGGCATGAATCCCACCTGATCTAGAGACACAAGCTGGGGAAGGAGGGGGAGAAGACGATTGGCTAGTATCTTGGCGTAAATCTTCAAATCCACATTAAGCAATGAAATGGGTCTATAGTTTGTTACTAGAGTATCGTCTTTATTAGGTTTCGGGATTACTGTGATATGGGCCCTTAGTAAATCTCGGGGGGGGAGGTTTGTCTACAGTTAGTGAGTTAAAGGCTGCTAGAAAATGTTGTTTCAATGTGGCTATATAGGCTTTATAATAGCAAGTGGTAAGGCCGTCAGGGCCGGGGCTTTTCCCCGGTTTCATGTGTTTAAGAGCTACCTCAAGTTCCGTGGTCGAGAGGGGCGCTTCTAAAGAAAGTGCCATTTCTGATGAAATGGGAGTGGGGGCATAATTTTGTAAAAAATGCTCAATTACAAGCCTTCTTTGTATCTGATCTTCCTGTGACAACTGTTCCCTAATGTTATAGAGTTTGGAGTAGTATTGAACAAATTGTTCAGCAATCATGTGGTTGGACACTTCTTTGTTGCCCTTGGGGTCCGTGATGGAATGAATGGTTCTGGTGGTCTGTTGCTTTCTGAGAGCTCTAGCCAAAAGTTTACCAGATTTATTGCCATATTCGTAAAAGAATTTACGCAAAATCATATAGTTTCTTTTGATTTGGGAGTTTAAGAGTTGGAGAAGATCTTGCCTCGCTTGGTTTAGTTCAGCGAAGGTATCCCTTGCCCTAGAAAGTTTATGGGTTTTTTCCAGATTTTTAATGCGGTTGGTGAGCTGCGTTAAGAGGAGATTTCTCTCTTTCTTTCTTTTCGCAGCCGCTGCCATGAACACACCACGGATTGTACATTTGTGGGCCTCCCATACTGACATCGGATCTATAGTTGGAGATTGGTTCTCCTTAAAGTAATTGGTCAGATTTTCTTGAATGGAAGCTGCAATCACTGGGTCTGATAGCAGGGAGGGATCTAATCGCCAAGTCGAAGGTGTGCGGGGGTTGTCTGCAATTTGTAAGGTCATGGATACGGGATGGTGGTCAGAGATGTACTTAGCCTCTATGGAAGCTTCATAGAGGCATGGTAAGTCTCTCTGTGACAAAAATAGGTAGTCCAATCTGGAATACCGGTTGTGTGGGATGGAAAAAAAGGAGTAGTCCTTTCCTTGAGGATGCAGTGTGCACCAGGAGTCATGAAGACATAATTCTTGTAGATGTGATTTGATTGTACGTAAAGCTTTATATGTAAGAGAAGAAGTACCACTAGATGAATCTTGGATTGGGTTTAGTGGGACATTGAAGTCTCCTCCCAAGATGAGAATGCCCTCTTGGAAGGAGGAGAGTTTGGCCAGAGTCGTTCTGAAGAAAGAGGGTTGCCCTGAGTTGGGTGCATAGACGTTGGCCAAGGTGATAAGCTTGCCCCTCAGTTTGCCTTTAATGAAAATATACCTCGCCTCAGGATCCAGCATGGTGTCTTCAATCTGGAGAGGGCATTGTTTAGCTATGAGGATAGAGACTCCTTTCGATTTAGATGTAGGATCAGTGGCATGTATTACTGATGGGAATCGGTAGTTAGAAAGTTTGGGGATGGAGTTAGATTTAAAATGAGTTTCTTGAAGAAAAATTATGTCAGCCCTGCATTTGTGTGTGAAAAGCGGCACTTGAGACCTCTTTTCAGGGATGTTGAGCCCTCGCGCATTTAGGGAAACTATCTTGAGGGAATCCCGTACTTTCAGTCGGGGTTTAGGTGCCATGCTATATGCCGGAAGATGCCAAACTTGAGACCACTTGTGGGATTGGTGGATAAGGAGAGAGCGTTAATTTGTGAGTAAAGTTGGGTGTCCCAATATGCAGTTCACTCAGCCGAAAGGGGAGAGGGTTACCAAGTGGGGAGCAAAGGATAGAAAAAACCAGAGTCCCGCCAAGGGGTGTTTGGAAAATACCTTTCTTGATCATACATCACGGGACACAGGAGCTTCATTACATAGTGGGTTATATAGGCACCTCTGGTGATTGGACACTGGTTGACCCTAATTAAGGAGAATTCCTCCCCTATATAACCCCTCCCATTTGGGAGGCACCTCAGTTTTTTCGCCAGTGTCTGGGTGATGGTCACGTAAAACTTTAGCTCTATGCAGGTCCCTGCGAGGGCCGAAGGGCTACAACAAACCGGATCCATACCTCGGGCCGATATTGACTCCCAAGATGGTATGGTACCCAGGCCTCGTCTGCCGAAGAAGCGAGGTTTTGCCTGTAAGTCCTCTCCATTGGAAGACTGGGCTCTGGGAAAACCAGACTTGGTGTACTGTTTATACAGAGCGCACGAAAGTTTCTGGCAGAGCTTTTTACATGGCCCAGGTGGGAGGTTCTTCCAGTAAGAGCCCCAGATATACCTGAAGGTTGGCTAACAATACCCGCCGTGATGGGTGAAGGCTGGAATTGGTCTGGTTCAGCAATTCCTGCGGCGGGGACAGGTAAGGGAAGTCATCCTGTATATTTAAATATATGAATGGATTTCTTCATTGTGAGTAGTTGTATGTCTTACCTGGTTTCCACCACTAGAGGGAGTAAGAGCAGCCTGATGCATACTTACATGCCTTTCAATACACACGCTCAGTGAAAGCCTGGTTTCTCCAGCTAACTCACGTCTCCATTGCAGTCCCTGCCACAGATGAAGGTAAACAGGGGTCCCACGCTGCTCCGTTTTGGGTTCTCCTCCCCCCCCCCCCGGATTCCGCGGTCCTCGTGCACGCGCTCCCGGCCTAATGGAGGAGGGGGGGTGTGGTTGCGAGCCGTGCACGTCAGTGTACACGGCGCTGTACTGCGCAGGCGCCAGGCGGCAGTTTTAAAAGCCCAGAGCGTCAGGGGACTGTAACTGGAGACACAGGAGCTATGGGCAGTAAGCATCCGTGGGGATTGGATCCAGGCAAACCTTAAGACACCTACTCAGCATCAGGTTGTGCAGTTTAAGCATATATTTATTTATTGTGAGACTTTAAGCGCAACAATGATCGCACTTGTACTAGTACCTCTGCTTTGTAGCCTAGTACTATGTCTCCTCGTAAGAGGGTCTCAGGGGGAGGTAATAAGAGCACTGGCAAGTCACCGCCTAGGTCCAGGGGTTCCAAAAGTGCCTGTAAATTACCATCCCCCTCTGCAAGACTGGAGCCAGCCTCTCAAGACGAGTCAGTGCACCTGTCAGGTTTGCAGCCTCTCCTAATGTCGCAGCCCCGGTTTATGTCACTGAGGACTCCCTTAGGGCTACATTGGAGGGTTTTGAAGGGAGAATCCTGAATTTTATTTCTGCTTCCCTAAAAGAGAGCAGGAAAAGGGGTAGATCCCCTCCCTCTGCTGAAATCCCTCTCTCGGATGGTTCTTCTGAAAATGAGGAGGGATCCCTATCTTTGGATAGGGATCATGAGCAGTCGGATGAGTCAGAGGAAGAGGAGATAGTCCCCTCCTCCCAGGCACTCAGAAAGCAGGTGTAGTATTATACTGAATTGGTGCGTACCACATTCAGAATGCCTGCTGCTGAAGTCGCTACGTCCTCTGTCTCTTCCCTGGGAGTCAGGAAAGCCCCACAGACTGCCTATTCCTTTCCAATTCATCCTTTAATGGATAAATTGATGTATGAGGATTGGGGACATCCCGATAAACTGTTTACTCCTCCCAAGAGGTTTTCCATGTATTATCCTGTGGAGGAAAGTTTCACCAAGAAGTGGGGGGTCCCATCTGTCGATGTGGCTGTTTCTTGTGTGAATAAAAACCTAACTTGTCCTTTGGATAATGCGCAGGTATTCAAGGATCCAACTGATAAAAGGCTGGAAACCTTATTAAAAGCCTCCTTTTCCATGGCTGGCGCTGTGGTGCAACCTACAGTCGCAGCCGTGGGGTTGTGTCAGTTCCTCAAGGAACAGGTTAAACAGATGTTTGGGCTCCTTCCCAGTGAGGAAGTAGAAAATTATGCAGAATTGCCTTACATCCTGTGTTTCATAATTGAGGCGATTTTGGATTCTGTCCAACAAGCATCACGTTTGTCCCTCATGTTGGTACACATGCGTAGGGCCCTATGGCTAAAGAATTGGGCTGCTGAGCTGTCATGCAAAAAACATTTGACTGGGTTCCCGTTTGAAGGGGAGCGTTTGTTTGGGGAAGAATTAGATAAATTCGTCCAAAATATTTCAGGAGGTAAGTCTACTCTCCTTCCAGTCAAAAAGAGCAAGCGTCCTTCATTTAGGCGTGCTCTCTCTCCCGAAGCATCAAGCTCTAAACAGTGGCGACCGCCTTCTCAGTCCTCCACTGCTAGAAAGGCTCAAGGCCGAGCCCAGGGACAGAAAAGGACTTGGGGGCGAAAGCCTGCCAAGCAGAGCCCCAAAACTTCCTTGTGAAGGGGCGCCCCCGCTCGCAGAGTGGGGGGAAGGCTCCTGCAGTTTGCAGGCGCCTGGCGGGAAGAGATCCAGGACAAGTGGGTGATCTCTTCAGTATCTCTGGGCTACAAGCTAGAGTTTCAGGAGATTCCACCTTCTCGTTTCCTAAGGTCAAGGATCCCCAGGGATCCAGTAAAGCAAAAACCGCTATTTCTGGCCTTAGATCAGTTACTATCCCAGGGTGTGATAGTAGAAGTGAGCCCGAAAGATCAGGGTTCAGGGTCTTATTCAAATCTCTTCACCGTTCCAAAACCAAATGGAAGTGTCAGACCTATCCTGGATCTGAAAAACCTAAACCGGTTTTTACACATCCAGACCTTCCGAATGCAGTCAATCCGCACTGTGGTCTCCTCCCTGCAAGGGGGAGAATTCATGGCATCAATAGATATCAAGGATGCATATCTCCATGTGCCAATTTTTCCCGCACACCAGAAATTTCTAAGGGTCGCGGTAGAGCAGCGCCATTTTCAATTTGTGGCCTTGCCGTTCGGGCTTGCTACAGCCCCTCGAGTCTTCACAAAGATTCTGGACCCTCTCTTAGCAATCTTAAGAGTTCAGGGTATAGCCGTCATGGCTTATCTAGACGACTTGCTTCTCATGGAGAGAACTGCAGCGTTCCTAAGTCGCAGCGTCACCAAAACGCTAGAGCATCTAGAACGCCTAGGTTGGATTATAAACCTAGAAAGGTCGTCCCTACAACCGACTACCAGGTTGGAATACCTAGGTATGATTATCGACACCGCTCAGGGCAAGGTGTTTCTTCCAAGGCTAAAGGCCTTGGCCATTGGAGATCTGGTGCGCCTGATTCTGGGCAGAAGATCTTCCTCCATTCGGTTGTGCATGAGACTATTGGGGAAGATGGTCGCCTCCTTCGAGGCCGTCCCATTCGCCCAGTTCCACTCAAGGCCTCTGCAAGGTTGCATCCTTGCGGCTTGGAACAGGAAGCCCCAGTCCCTGGATCTTCCTATGCGTTTATCCCCCGGGACACGCAAAAGTCTTGTCTGGTGGTTACAAACCAGGAATTTGCTGAAAGGCAAAACTTTTCTTCCTCTCTCATGGAAGATTATCACAACAGATGCCAGCCTGACAGGCTGGGGAGCTGTATTGGAGGGAACGTGCTCGCAGGGGAAATGGTCTGCGACCGAAAGTCTACTGCCCATAAATATCTTGGAGATTCGGGCAGTTTACATGGCACTCATAGAGTGGTCTTACAGACTGCGAGGTTTCCCGGTTCGGGTTCAGTCCAACAATGCCACCGCAGTGGCTTATATCAATCACCAGGGCGGTACCAGAAGTCTGGTGGCCCAAAAAGAGGTGAATCGCATACTTGTCTGGGCAGAAAAGCATGTTCCGTGTCTTTCTGCAGTCTTCATCCCAGGAGTGGAGAATTGGCAGGCGGATTTTCTCAGCCGCCAGCAGTTGTGCCCAGGAGAATGGGCTCTGCACCCCGACGTGTTTCAGAACATATGTCACAAGTGGGGCACTCCAGACGTAGATCTGTTTGCATCCAGGTTCAACAGGAAACTGGACAAGTTTGTGTCAAGGACAAGAGATGCACTTGCTCAGGGGTCAGAATCTCTGACGGTTCCCTGGGATCAGTACAATCTGATCTATGCCTTCCCCCCGAGCCCGCTACTGTCGCGGTTCCTGGGAAGGGTCAAGAGGGAGACGAAGTCGGTCCTGTTGGTGGCCTCGGCTTGGCCCAGGCGACCATGGTATGCAGAAATCATGAAGTTGGCAGTAGGCAGGCCATGGACCCTCCCTCTCCGGCCAGATCTGCTCTCACAGGGTCCAATCTACCATCCTGCTTTACGCAGTCTGAATTTGACGGTTTGGCTGCTGAGACCCACATTCTGAGAGATCGTGGCCTTTCGGGGCCAGTCCTTTCTACCCTGGTCAATGCCAGAAAGCCGGCCTCCAGGCGTATTTATTACAAAATCTGGAGGACATATGTTTCCTGGTGTGAACTCAGGAAGTGGCATCCTAGAAAGTATGTCATTAACAGAACCTTGGCCTTTCTCCAGTCAGGCCTAGAAATGAATTTGGCCATAAGCACTATCAAAGTGCAGATTTCGGCCCTGTCGGTATTTTTTCAAAAACCGCTTGCATCACGTTCCCTGGTACGGGCTTTTATCCAGGGGGCTATGCGGACAAAACCGCTAGTTAAACCTCCGGTATGCTCATGGGATCTGAATTTGGTTCTCTCGGCCTTACAGGGGCAACCATTTGAACCTTTGCATCTGGCTTCTTTAGCTCTCCTGACTAAAAAGCTGGTCTTCTTAGTAGCCATATCTACGGCTAGAAGAGTATCAGAGTTGGCAGCTCTTTCCAGTAAGGAGCCGTATTTAATTATCCATAAGGACCGGGTGGTTATGTGTCCCAACAGGTCCTTTCTACCTAAGGTGGTTTCGGGTTTCCATTTGAATCAGGATGTAATCCTACCATCCTTTTTTCCGGACCCTCAGTCCACAGAGGAAGAGTCTTTACACACTTTGGATGTGGTTAGAGCAATCAGTGTTTACCTTCAAGCAACTTCTCAGATAAGGAAAACTGATTGTTTATTTATTCTGCCGGAAGGCCCTAGAAAGGGTCAGGCAGCGTCAAAGTCCACTCTCTCAAGGTGGATCAGACAAGTTATTTCTCAGGCCTATGGCTTAAAGGGGAAGATTCCTCCTTTTCAGGTGAAAGCGCACTTGACCTATGCATTCGGTAATTACCCCTTCCGTAAGTCTTTCCTACCCATATCTGTATCATTACCATTTTACCTTTCCCATTCCCAATAAATAGACCACACCGGAGTTTGGAGTATAAATTGGCCATAGCAGCCTTTTATTTAACCAGAACTTTAACCAAAATAAAATAAATAACTTTAATGTTATAATAGAAACATACTTATATATATCTTGCAACAGCAATTACAACTCCCAGTCGTTTGGTCTTTGACGGTACCTCGGTTCCATTTAACGTTACCATTTTCCAAAACCAAAACCCACTGTGGGACCAAATTTGTACCATACAAGGCCTCCGGTCGTTTAACAGCCCGGAGACAACCCCACCTTCCCGCAGTGTAACCAAACCCGTATCCCAGCCTACCCTTCCGCTGGGATACACCAAAAAGGGGCACATACGACCTATGAGCCCCCCACACCGTTCCATCACCTAATTTGCTTTACCCCGTCAAAGACCAAAGACACCGCCTTCCACTGCTATGACGACCTCCACCACCGAACCTGCAAGAAAAATGAGAAACCCGACAGCAATCGGAAAACAACAGCACAACAACTTAAACTAAAGGGGCGGGTGGGTGGGCAACTTCCAACTTGTGACCCACGCTTCCTGTTGCAGCTCCTCCCCCTCCTTATATGGCGCTCCGCCCTCTCCTCTCTCTCTCCTGCCGCTCCACCCCTCCCTCTTCCTACTCTTCCAGTTTAACCCTATAGGGGCTACCTAGCATTTGTCATGCCAGCCCTGCACCTACGTCCAGCCTGCGTTTCCGGGCTTCCCTTGACCTATGCATTCGGTAATTACCCCTTCCGTAAGTCTTTCCTACCCATATCTGTATCATTACCATTTTACCTTTCCCATTCCCAATAAATAGACCACACCGGAGTTTGGAGTATAAATTGGCCATAGCAGCCTTTTATTTAACCAGAACTTTAACCAAAATAAAATAAATAACTTTAATGTTATAATAGAAACATACTTATATATATCTTGCAACAGCAATTACAACTCCCAGTCGTTTGGTCTTTGACGGTACCTCGGTTCCATTTAACGTTACCATTTTCCAAAACCAAAACCCACTGCGGGACCAAATTTGTACCATACAAGGCCTCCGGTCGTTTAACAGCCCGGAGACAACCCCACCTTCCCGCAGTGTAACCAAACCCGTATCCCAGCCTACCCTTCCGCTGGGATACACCAAAAAGGGGCACATACGACCTATGAGCCCCCCACACCGTTCCATCACCTAATTTGCTTTACCCCGTCAAAGACCAAAGACACCGCCACCGCCCGCAAGGATGACCCCTTAGCCTTAAGGGCCCCTCCACACCCGAAGAGCCCGCTCAATCCCCTCCTGCACCCCCAGAGTCCACAGGTCAGTACCCACCGCCGTGAGATGCACACCATCCCCCCTAAGGTACATGCCCACATTCACCTCCAACTCCGTGTGCCGTATCACCAACCCCCCATTCCGGGACACAAACCTCCCCAGGGCCTTATTAACCTTAATTCTAGCCTTATTAATTCGAATCACAGAGCGAGCCATACGCCACACGGTCCGTGCAACGATGTCCGACCAGATCACCACCATGCTCGGAAAATCTCTCCGAAGCATGAGAAAATCCCGTTTTACATCCGAAACAATGTCCCTGGTGGACCGGACCCCCAAATCGTTACCCCCCACATGCAGCACCAACACATCCGGGGGCCTATCAAGCCTGGCGTACCGAAGAAATTCCGGCACCACCCTGTTCCATTTAAGCCCGGGAATCCCCAACCAACGTACACTCGCCTCCCCCCGGGAAATCCCCAGCTGCCTTCCCTCCGGCCTGACATCTGCTCTCCTGGCACCCCAAAAAACATAGGAGTGCCCCAATATCCAGACGAGGCGTTCGCGACCTCCATCTGAAAGGAAAAAACAAAACACTAAAGCAACTATACCAATCCCAACCACGACCCCACAAAACATCCACCCCCCCGCCTTCTGTAAAACATGAACCCAAACCCCTAACTCCGCTTACGTCAAATGTGGCCGCACGTACGACCTAAAACGCCGTGATTCCCAGCGCCCAATCCTCTTGACCACCGCCTCGTCCAACCCGCACCTGGCCGCCTCAGTGGCTGCCCCGATGCGGAAGGAGTGGGAGGCGAACTGAGTGCAATCCAAACCCCCAGCCCGCAGACACCTCCGAAACACCGCCACAAACTGAAAACGGGATAAAAAGGTGCCGTCTTGATGCACCAGCAACGGGCCCGCCCCTTGCGGCCGAACCCCCAGGAACTCCGAAACCACCCTCACCGGGCATAACCCCGACCCCGGCAGCGCGAACAACCATACATCCACCCCAGTCCCAGTCTGATCTGTCTTGGACCTCCGCAGCCGCAAACGCACCCTATCAGCCCCCAAGGTCACATCCTGACCCAACAAACCCCCCCCAACAGTCTTTGCTGGACTGACCAACTCCCCAACCCGAAAAGCCCCAAAGAAGGCCAACGAAAAAGCCGCTCGGAACAACCGCACCTCATAACCCGAAGTGCACTGTTCCCCCAATCGCCCGCAGACAACCTGCAGAACCTGGAAGGTCACCGGCCTCCGCATATCCCTCCGCGGATTGCCCTTCTTGTACCCCTTAACCGCCTGCTTGACCCAAAAACCTTTTGTGTGATCAACTTCCCCACGCAATTTAAACCAAAACGCCAGTGCCGCAAGCTTGCGCTCAATCAAGGACACCGACCCCGCGCGTTCCATCACCCTAGACACAAAGCACAACACCAAAAGCCCCTGCTCACCACTCCCACCCAGCTCAGCGTCCGCTAGCCGTGTAAAATCCAGCCATTCCTTCCATACTTTACTGTACGCCGCCCATGTCGCACTGCTCACCGACCTCCTGATCCAGTCCTTGGCGAGTCCAACGCAACCTCCCAGAGCCACCCCGGGCAGGGGATCCCATCTCTCGCCGCCTCCGGAGCCAACGCCCGAAACCTCTCCCACTGGAATCGAGATAAGGCATCAGCCACGTTATTGTCCACCCCTGGCACATGAACGGCATACAAAAATATGTTCGCCTGCAAACACCTCAGCACCAGGTGGCGCAGCAGCCGGATCACCGGCTGCGAGGACGCTGACATCCGATTGATCACCTGCACCACTCCCATGTTGTCGCAGTGCAACCTGATCTTCAGATCCCGGCACGACCCCCCCCCAAAGCTCCATCGCCAGCACCACCGGAAACAATTCCAGCAGCACCAAGTTCTTCGCATACCCCGCCTCCACCCACGACCTGGGCCAAGCCTCCGCGCTCCACTGTCCCCGAAAAAAGGCCCCATAGCCCGCGGACCCCGCCGCATCCGTCACCAACTCCACGTCAAAATTACTCACCGGCCCCTTCATCCACACCGACCGTCCATTGAAGTCTTCCAAAAAGGTCTGCCAAATCCGCAAGTCCTCCCTAAGTTCCCTTGTCAACCGAATGAAGTGGGTTGGAACTAGAACACCTGCCGTAGCCCCCGACAGCCAGCGGCAAAATATCCGCCCCATCGGAATGATCCGGCAAGCAAAATTTAACTTACCCAGGACCGACTGCAATTTCCGCAGTTGCACTTTCCGCACGCCGACCAACTCCCGCAGCTCCTGCTTCAGTCCCTCGACTTTGTCCTCCGGCAAGCGGCACTCCATTACCTCCGTGTCTATTTCAATGCCCAAAAAACTCAAGACCGTGGCCGGCCCCTCCGTTTTATCGGCCGCCAACGGCACCCCAAAGCGATCCGCAATGTGTTGCAACGTGGCCAAAAGGATCACACACACATTGGAGGACGGGGGGCCCACGACAAGAAAGTCATCGAGGTAATGAATCACCGACGCCCAGCCCGACACATCGCGTACCACCCATTCCAAGAATGAACTAAACAGTTCAAACAAGGCACAGGACACGGAACAGCCCATGGGCAAGCACTTGTCCACGTAAAACCGGTCCTGCCAATAACACCCCAAGAGCCAAAAGCTCTCCGGGTGCACGGGCAACAGCCGAAACGCCGCCTCAATGTCAGACTTCGCCATAAGGGCCCCCTTACCGTACCGCCGCACCCAGCCTACCGCCGCGTCGAATGACGTGTAAGACACCGTGCAGGCCTCGGGATCGATGGCATCGTTCACCGAACCCCCTTTTGGGAAGGACAGATGATGGATAAGCCGGAACTTGTTAGGCTCCTTCTTAGGCACCACCCCTAACGGCGACACCACCAAAACCGGCAACGGCTGCTCCACGAACGGTCCACACATCCTCCCCAAGGAAACCTCCTTAGCCAATTTGTCGCTGACCACCCCCGGATGCCGCAAGGCGGACCTCAAGTTCCTAGCCACCGGGGGAGCTACTTCCAACGAACACGGAATCCGAAAACCCACCGCAAACCCCTCCCCCAGCACCCGCGCAGCCCCCTTGTCCGGGTACCTATTTAGAAAAGGACGCATCCTTTCCACCCTCACCGGGGTTGCTCCCCTTGAACGCAGGGTCCCCGGCATGCTTGCCCTTCTTAAAACAACGGGAGAGGGAGTGAGTGCCTCCGCAACCGGAACACTCATGTTTAAATCGACAGGACCCCCCGAACTTGCAGGCCCCTTCGTTAAATTGCCAGCACACGCCCATCTTTTTCCCGGCCGGAAGTCCAGAGGCAGGGGTACCCCCGGCCCCCCCCCCTGAAAAAACTGCGAAGACGCCCGCGCCGACGCCATCAACCGCATCCAAAGGCTGATATCCTTGTGGTCCCACCGAATATCAGGCCGCACCGCACCGCCCGCCGTTGCCTAAACTGCTCGTCGTACCGCAGCCAAGCCGTACCCCCATACACCCTATGCGCTTCCCCGATAGCGTCCATGTAACAAAACAGAGCCGAGCAATGCTCCGGCGCCGTCTCGCCAATCACGCTGGCCAGAATGGCAAACGCCTGCAGCCAATTAGGGAAAGTCCGCGGTATCAGCCGATACCGCCTCTTCTCCTCATCATCCTTCTTAGAGCTATCAGGCTTGACCCTGTCCAAATTGAACTTCTCCAGGGGAAGCAACGAAAAGATCTCCACATACTCACCCTTCTTGATCTTGTCCCTTACCTCCTGCTTGAGATGCGCCCCCAATGGCCCTTCATAACAGACATAAACCTCACACTTAGCCGCGTCGGCAAGCCGAACCAAATCAACCCGAGCCGCGGCCTCTTTCGCTGCCACCTCATCCCCCGTACTTACCGAGGATGCTCCTGCCACCGGCGTCTCCTGTCGCGAACTTACCTCCACAGTCCCGGCCACCGGCGCCTGCAACCCTGAGGGTGAGCCCAAATTCAGCGACCCGAATGCCCCATCCCCTGGCCCTAGTAAGGCACCCCCTCCCTGGGGCACCCCACCCCCCAGAAGTGAACCCGAACTGGACCCAGACCCCAGACCACCCACCCAAGGCGCCACCTGCGGGGGGCCCCCAGAAGCCCCATCAGCAAACCTCTGCAGCAGATCCTTTAAACCCCCCAACAACGCCTGCAACGATTCCTGGGTCCCGCCGGAGGCAGGCAACCCGCCCGCCTCCCGCGGCACCACCCCCGCGCGGCCCCACGCCCCGCCCCCAACCACTCCCCCTGACAGACACCCCTCATCATCAGGCAAAACATTAGGATGAAAGTGAAGCCCCTTACCTGGCTGCGTGGGTCCCCTCCCGTCAGCCGACCCTCCGGAACCTCCAGCCGCCTCCACTCGACCAAGGACCTCCTCTTCGGAACCCGACAGCTCCCCCTCGGAACGCACATCTGCCGCGGATGGCATAGGCATCGCAGACCCTCCGGCCGCAGGGCAGCCCGGGGGTGTGGCAGCGGTGCTGGTAGACGCTCCGTCGTCGCAATAGGCCCGACCAACCTTCCTGCCGAGCAAGGCACCCGCACCGCGAACCCGTGCGGGCCCCGTAGGCCTGTCCCCGTCCACCCTCACGGCTCCACTTCCACTCCTCTCCGACCCGCCCGCCGCGTCTGGTAGCGGACGCGCAGGTGTGTCCCTGGAACTCCTCCGCCGTGTCTCCCCCTGCGGCGGCAGAACCGCGGCCGCAAGGGGAACTGTGCTCCTTCCGTTACCTGACCGCGCCGGTGGGGAGGGGGTGACCGCAGGCTCCAATCCCCCACTCCCCGAGCCCCGCCCATGAAGAGGATTCCGCCCGGACCCCCCCCCTAGCCCCCGCAGACGACCGTTTTGCGGGGGGCCGGCGGGTCCGCTATCGGGCTCCTGGTAGGGCGCTGGACTCTGGTGGAGGGGCCAGGAGAGAAGCGCTCCGGTGGCCTGGACCGCCGAGCGCGTGGTGTGGCATCCCCCCCCTCTACAGGCCCCCCCGCCGCCGCATGTGTAATGGCCGCCACCTGCTCCTGCAGCCAGTCCGTCCCGCGCGCTCCCGCCGCCGCACGGAGCCGCTCAAAGAGTTCCTCAACGTCCCCCATCGTAGGCAATGTCCTGCAGAAGCCCCCGTTAGCCAAAAAACCCACCCGTCCCGCCCGCAATGCCGCCGTGTAGCCCGCGCTGGTCCCGTGCGTCCTGCTTGCTGGACAACTTCCAACTTGTGACCCACGCTTCCTGTTGCAGCTCCTCCCCCTCCTTATATGGCGCTCCGCCCTCTCCTCTCTCTCTCCTGCCGCTCCACCCCTCCCTCTTCCTACTCTTCCAGTTTAACCCTATAGGGGCTACCTAGCATTTGTCATGCCAGCCCTGCACCTACGTCCAGCCTGCGTTTCCGGGCTTCCCTCTACTAGGGCTGTCAGTGCTTCTTGGGCAGTGCATCACCAGGCCTCCCTGGCTCAGATCTGTAAGGCTGCGACGTGGTCATCAGTCCACACATTCACCAGATTCTATCAGGTGGATGTCAGAGGGCAAGAGGATATCGCCTTCGGGCGCAGTGTACTGCAGGCTGCAGTTTAAGTCCTCAGGTCCCTGGCGGTCTATGTTTATGATCTGTGTCTCCCTCCCCTCAATCTGAGCATTGCTATGGGACATCCCACTATGTAATGAAACTCCTGTGTCCCGTGATGTATGATCAAGAAAATGGGATTTTTATATACAGCTTACCGTATATACTCGAGTATAAGCCGAGATTTTCAGCCTCTTTTTTGAGGCTGAAAGTGCCCCCCTCGGCTTATACTCGAGTCATCGCTGTCTGCCCGCTCGATCAGCGTGTCGAGCAGACAGACAGCGGCCATTCTATAATTCAAAAGCCGCGCCTCCGGCTCCGCCTTCGCCTGTGATAGGCGGAACACTGAATTTCCCAGCAGCCTGTGTTCCGCCTATCACGGACATCGTATCATCCTCGTACTACGGACGAGGATGATACGATGTCCGTGATAGGCGGAACACAGGCTGCTGGGAAATTCAGTGTTCCGCCTATCACAGGCGAAGGCGGCGGCGCAGCTTTTGAATTTTACAATGGCCGCCGAGGCGCCGACGAAGAGGGCACGGGACGGAGGCAAGGCAAGGCACGGCACGGGACGGGACGGGACGGGACGGGACGGAGGCAAGGCACGGCGGCAAGGCACGGCACGGGACGGAGGCAAGGAGGCAAGGCACGGGACGGAGGCTCGGGACAAAGGCTCGGGACACAGGTAGGCTGGACACACACACACACACACACACACACACACACACACACACACACACACACACACACACACACATGGATGGATACACACACACACAGGGATGGATGGATGGATGGAGACACACACACACAGGGATGGATGGATGGAGACACACACACACAGGGATGGATGGATGGATGGATGGAGACACACACACACAGGGATGGATGGATGGATGGACACACACACACACAGGGATGGATGGACGGACACACAGGGATGGACGGACACACAGGGATGGACGGACACACAGGGATGGACGGACACACACACAGGGATGGACAGGCATGTCTCACCCTCGGCTTATACACGAGTCAATAAGTTTGCCAGTTTTTTTGGGGGTAAATTGGGGGCCTCGGCTTATATTCGGGTCGGCCTATACTCGAGTATATACGGGTACCTGTAAAATCCTTTTCTTGAGAGTGCATCACGGGACACAGGGCTCCCGCCCCTCTTGGGTTTTACGTGGTTTCTTATTGCTTTGCTACAAAACTGAGGTGCCTCCCAAATGGGAGGGGTTATATAGGGGAGGAATTCTCCTTAATTAGGGTCAACCAGTGTCCAATCACCAGAGGTGCCTATATAACCCACTATGTAATGAAGCTCCTGTGTCCCGTGATGTACTCTCAAGAAAAGGATTTTACAGGTAAGCTGTATATAAAAATCCCATTATCAAGATGTGTGGGATTCTAGTGTTAGGAGGGAAGGTGGGCACAAGAAAAAGGGGGGTACAATACGTCAGGAGCGAAAGTCAAATCTCTCCCGAAGTAGTGTAACTAAAACTGGAATACATTTTTAAGAAAAAAAAAAACCCTTGAGAGCAAGAGAGTACTGTTAGGGATGGGGTGAGCCTACTAGTTGACAATCCGGAGAAGTGTAAGACCTGCTCTCACTTCCACCACAGATCGCAGGAATGTTCCCTACGACCAGTATCCGGAGACAGTCGGTGGGTAGTCTAGTCTGATGTTTGTACCTATCTATTCGAGTTAGCACCACCGTGTGGGGCGAAGGCCCAAAGCTACCGAAGAAAGGAGAAGGGAAATGCATCACATATCCCGCTGAACGAGGAATTAGGAAGGGAACCAGGATGTCCTGGGGTCCTGCAATTAGAGAGGCTATTCAAAGGGTTAAACTTATACGCTCTCCTATGTGATTCGTAAATACATCACCTAGACACCTTAATCCACCAAACTGGTAAACAAATAAGGGCTGTGTTACATACATGCTGCGACACAGCCCGTCGTCTCCTGTGAGGGAACATGTATAGATAAAAATTCATAATAACAATAATAACAATGCTAACAATAACAGTAACAGCCCCCCACCTGAGTATGCCTATCATCCCACAGGGATGACCAGAGCTTACGGTGTCATTGTGGGTGGTGGGGAGAGGTACCGTCGTGCACTGGAACTGTGCTCTATATCTAGATCTGGCCCGAGGGCAGGGCCGGGTGAGGAGGAGAAAATTGAGCACAAACCTAGAGAAAATAGCGAGTACAAACGTTGAACATTGAGAAAACCATATGGAAACTTGAACAAACCCATGTTAACTGGTAGAAGAACTACATTGGAGAGATTCAGTATCCTTCATCTCAAGTATAAACCATTTATGTCTCAGATACAATAATAGTTAACAGATATTAGGGGCGTGTAGACTCCCTGTATGAACTGAGATAGAGGGGACGAAGCTAGTAAGAGTAATAAAAGAGTGTCAGACCCACCCCCCTCCCGGTGACCTCCTAGATGTGGGCCTGAGGTTCGTATCTCACTCCCTCGCCTAGGAAAAATACCCCTCCCACCGTCATCTTCGGGTCCCCTTCTCCAAAAGAAATTAGATGGGGACTGGTAATAATCTCTAAAAAGGGGACATTCAAAGAAGCAACCACCAATCTAGTAAGCAAAAATAAACAGTCTGGCAGCCTAAGATATCCCCGACATGAAATGCAACAAGTAGAGAAGCAAATAAGCATATAAGCCTATGAGCATACCCACATCGAGGTCTGGAGACAGAGGAGGAGAACCCGGTAAGAGTTGTTAATGCGTAAAAGCCCAGGGCACGAACCCAGGTGTATTAATAAAGCCTAAGGTAGGGCTGCCTACTTAGAAATAATCGTCATAAACCAAATATTGGGTTTTACGCAGAGCCAGTATAGCTCGGGACAGGCGGCAATCAGAGTGGAGGAATACGTGTAAAAGAAAAAGAAAAGTATAGGATATTACAGGTCTCCAAACCCCGGTCTCCGTCACTCCGGTTACAGAGCGCTGAGCATAAAGCATAAGCATATACTTTTTTGAGGAGAAGTTGACATCGAGAGAGAACCCCACAAAACACTAGAACATACGGTCAGCAGGAAAGCAATATGACGAGCTGCCGCGCGCTCTAGAGCCAAGAGGCTCGCGGGAGAGCGTCCTATATGTTATGTGTGACCAGATCATGGCTTATGGAGAACATAACCATACGAGCCTTCAGCCCGAGGCCAAGACCAGAGTAACAGAAAAGGCCAAACCGGGGTCCACAGTGTGACTCGTGGCGATGTCCAGTAAAGATAAGTCGGTAGTGGTAAACATAAGCCAAATGATAAACAAAAAGTTCAGACAGTAGTGAGATGCTATAGCAATGTCGTTAGTTAGCACCGGCCCCGTGCGGGAAGTAGAAAGGGAGATCACAGAGTGAGAAAATTAACAGCGAGCGAGAAGAAAGAAAGCGAGGGCAGAGCAGACAAGGGGGGAGAGAAAGATAAAGGAAAAAGGCAGAAAGCGGGAAGCAAGCGAGCTGTGCCTCCAATCTTATTGCAGGTTAGACTCAGCGGTCTCGTCGTGCTCTCCTGAAATACGGTGCTCTCGGCGGGCTGGTACCCGAGTCCGAGCCGTGTCGAGTTGGATGTTGCCTAGGTTCCGAAGGCGATCAGCGTCTCCTATAACGGGAGTCCTGGAATTCCATGGGTTCCGTGGAGGCGTGTGTATGTCTAGTTGTCTGCGGGCGAAACTCTGCATACCATTCCAGGACATCAGTAAACGGTAAGTCAAGCGTGTCACAGAAATGTCTCAGGTCCTCCAGAACCCGTAACAGAGCGGATCTCCCTCCAGATGTGGCCAATAGAGCAAAAGGGAACCAATAAGGGGTGGAGCTCTCTGCGTTTCTGCAATGTTATGGTGGATAAGTCCTGGAAGAAAGAAATTTGGGCGCCATTATAAATAATCGGCCCTGCAGCCCTCCGTGATCTGTGTAAAATCTTTTCCTTCAAATTATAGTCTATCACACAGCACACCACATCCCTGGGTGGGTCAGAATCTTTGCCTTTCGGACGTAAAGCTCTATGAACCCGCTCTATACCAATCGGGGTAGCCGGCGGTCTCTCTAGTATGGAATTGAATAAGCCTGTGACTTCAGCGTTAAGGCTCTCGGAGTCAACCGATTCAGGGAGACCTCGCAGACGAATGTTATGGCGTCTGCCACGGTTATCCAGGTCTTCCGTGTGGCGGTTAAGTTCACGCAATTGTAGGGTGTGGGTGTCAATAATTTGACAGGTTTTTTTTTAGAATCGAGGAGTGAGTCGATGTAGTCTTTTCAACATCCTGAATGCGTGTCGCCATGGCCTGAAGATCAATCCGTAACTCTGCTATTGCGCCAGTCAGGGCCGCCGTATTAGAGTCTTTAATGTCCGCTGCAACAGACCGCAGGTCCTGGAGGCTCGGCTGGTGGTGAGGGGTGAGAACGACATCATCCGTTCTCGGCGAACTCCTGTGCGAAGGACTTGCAAGTTGTGCGGCCTGTGAGGACTGACCTCGCGCGGCGGCCATATTGGAGTTATACGCACGGAACATCTCCGGTATATTCTGTGAGATCCTGCCGGCCTCGTCCCTCTGGGATCTGGACTGCAACGCCGAAGAGCTGCGAGAAGACGTTCCCATGATTTTTAGGTATGGCAGGGAGTGAAAAGCCTCTATTTGTGGCTCAATGGTATCCTCGTCAGCGGGAGCAAACAGATTATGCTGCCATCTTCGGTAGAGGTCAAGCCACGCCCCCCACCCCTATGCCTTGCTAATGATCTGGAATGTAGAAGTGACATTTTCCAGAAGTACAAATAAACTTGAACCTAGAATATATGCAGGTAACCAATCCCACTTTTATGGTTGCTGTAAATGTCCAATGCTCATAGGTACAGTATTAGTGGAACTCCACATTTAAGTCCCTATTATGTCCATAATTACTGTGTTACATTAAAAAATAGGTAAATAGTAGAGGCATTGTCCCTACAGAATTAAATAAATGTATCATACATATCAGTCTGCGTCAATCTTTTTTAGTGCTTTACTGAATTTTTTTTACAAACTGCAAATATGCTAGGTAAGCCATAAAGCTGTAAATAGATTACAATATAGCTTGTAACACTGCAAAGCACTTGCAATATTTAATTAATGGCAAGGTCATAGCTAAGCATATACTATAGACACAAGAGTCTACAGGAGAGAGAAATATGGTGTTTTTTTAGTTGAAACATATTTTCAGTTATTTTAGTAAAATGTACTTTAAAAATAATTTTATGTGATTTATGGGTTCCGCACACTGACAAAGTGAAAACAGAATTTCACAAATGTTTGCAAATGTATGAAAAAAGGAAAAAAACTATAATAGCACATTGGAATAAGTATTCAGACCCTTTGCAACAACGCTTGAAATTTAGCTCAGGTGCCTCCCATTTCTCTTGATTGTTGCTAAGATGTTTCTATGCACCTGTCGTGTATTACATAAATTAATTGGAAGCACACCTCTCTATAATGCCCCTTTCACACATGCAGACCGTTTATTTGATCCATTCAGTCACTTTTTTCCAAAGAAAAGACGTATGAAGTTTACATCAGTTTGTCATCAATTTTTGCATCAATTTTTCATCCGTTTTTTTAACATCTGCTAGCTAGAGCCCTTAACCACTTTTACATACGTTTATATCTATTTTTTGTCCGATCCTTTTTTTTTAAGATGAGAAAAATAGGGCTTTGATCCGTTCCAAAAAACGGATGTTGAAGGAAGCGGATGTAAATGGATGATCATCCATTACATCCGTTTCTTCATTATGATGCATCAATGTCAGTTTTTCATCCGTCAACGGATAGATGAAAAACAGACAAATGGTCTGCATGTGTGAAGGGGGCTTCAAGCCCTTGTTCACATTGGAGCGACCTGTCAAATCGCATGACAAATCGCACCCTATTGTCAGCAATGGCACTGTTCAAATCGGTGAAAGCTGACTTTGCAGTGCTACATCGATTGGAAACAAAACTTGCATAGACATCTGTGCATGAAGCCACACAGATATCTTCAAAGTCGCACCCAAAAAATTGTGCCATTTTAGATGAAATTGCACGATTTCAAAGGCGCATTCAGTGTGAACAAGGACAAAAGGCCCCACAGCTGATAGTGTATACTGTATCAGAACAAAAACCATGAGTCAAAGTAACTACCTGCAGAGTTCAGAGACAGGGTTATTGCAAGGCACAGATCTGGGGAAGGCTACAGAAAAATTTCTGTTACACTGAAGGTTCCCAAGAGCACATTGTTCTCCATAATTCCCAAATAGAAGAAGTTTGGCACAACCAGGACTCTTGCAAGAGTTGGTCACCCAGTCAAACTGACAATCGGAGGAGAAGGGCCTTAGCAAGAGAGGTGACCAAGAACTCGATGGTCACTCTTCCTGAACTCCAGAGATCCTGTGTGGAGATGGGACAGAGTTCCAGAAGGAAACTCATCACTGCATCTCTCCACCGATCTGTCGCTTTATGGCAGAATGGCTAGATGGAAGCCTCTCCTCAGTGCAAAACACATGAAAGCCCCCTTGGAGTTTACAAAAAAGTACCTGAAGGATTCTAATGCCTTGTACACGCGGTTGGAAATTCTGACGGAAAAGATCCGATCGGATTATATTGTCAGAAAATCCGATCGTGTGTGGGCTCTATCAGACTTTTCCATCAGAAATTCAGACGGAAAAAGATTGAGAGTATGATCTCAAATTTTCCAACAAACTTTGTCCGACCGTGTGTATGCAACACCAGCTTAGGACAAAATCAGTCGGAAAAACTGATTTTGTGGTCGGAATGTCCGACCGTGTGTACAAGGCATTAGGCGGTGTGGAACAAGATTCTCTGGTCTGATGAAGCCAAGATTGAACTGTTCGGCCTTAATTCTAAAGCCGCGTACACACGGGCGGACTGTCTGGCCAACTAAGTCCGTCAGACAATCCGACAGACAGTCCGTCCTACTTTTGAATGAACGGACTTGACCACACACGATGAACAGACAGTCCGTTGAAAGCTTGCGCGATGACGTGTACAGCACGTACGACGGGACTAGAAATCGGAAGTCCAATACACAGCAATGCAACCTTTCGCCGTGTAAATCCTTTCTGAGCATGCGCCATACTTAGTCCGTCCAACTTGCCTACTCACGAGCGGATTGTCCGCTGAAACCAAAGTTGGACGGACAATATTACGGAAATTCCGAAAGACTTAGTCCGCCAGACTGTCCGCTGAAAAAGTCCGCTGAAGCCCACACACGAGCGGACTGTCCGCTGAAATGTGTTTCAGCGGACTAAGTTGGACAGACAGTCCGCCCGTGCGTACGCGGCCTAAGTGTTATGTCTGGAGTAAACCGAGCACCGCTCATCACCTGCCCAATACCATCCCAACAGTGAAGCATGGCGATGGCAGCAATATGCTGTGGGGGTGTTTTTTATCAGCAGTGATTGGGAGACTGGTGAGAGTTGAGGGAAAGTTGAAAGGAACAAAGTAACAAGAGATATCCTCAATGAAGACCTGTTCCACAGGATACTGGATACTAATATTTATAGGTACAGTTGATCCAGGGAATATCTGATGGAGGGATCAGGAAGGAAGTTTTTTCCCCGCTGGAGCAAATCGGATCATGCTTTATTGGGGTATTTTTGCCTTCCCTATGGATCAACTGTGGGTATAGAATTGTGCATATGGAGGTTTTCTATTAGTGTGTTTTGTTTTTTTTGTTGGTTGTAATACTGTAGATGGACTTGTGTCTTTTTTCAACCAGAATAATGCCTAGTACACACAGGCTTAAAAAGAAAAAAAAATGATTTTGTGGAGTTTTTAGGAGTGTTCTTGCAGAAGAAAAAAAACACTAAATGCTGCTAAATGCTACTAAAATGCTCTTAAAGTGTTACTTAGCCAGCCCCCCTCTTGCTACTAAAATGCTCTTAAAGTGTTACTTAGCCAGCCCCCCTCTTGCTCTTTACTGCATCTGACTGACAGCAGCAAGAGCCAATGGCTCCTCCTGCTGCTCGAATGCAGTGTAAAGAGAAAGAGGGGGGAGAATATATGCAGACATGCACAGCGCTGATCTCTTCTCCCCTCTCTTCCTCTTTACGGGGGGGCACAGGGAAACTGAAAAGTTTTTTTTGGGCTGGGAAAATTAAAGATTAATTCCTTGATTAATCATTCATTTTTTTGATCGATCAAAAGTCTTTTGATCGGTACTCACCTCCCCACCAGCTTCTGGTCTTCAGGGAATTCCATCGGAGATCCGGTGACATCACGGACATTGACATCACCGGACTCCTCCCCCCTTCCCCAAGCGTCTCCGTCTGCTAAGGAAGGGGGGAGGAGTCCAGTGATGGTAAATATGGATGTGGTTAACTGGGATCATTCAGTGAGCTAAGTGTAGGCAAATTTGTTAACCTCCGTTTTTAAAATTGTTGTAAAAAAACAAGATGTAAACACTCTGGTATGTCTTGCTGACTGGCTAAAGGGATGCCTACTTACCTACTATAAAGTGACTGTTAGTCAATATACTAGATACGTTTTATAATTAAGGTTGAATATATATTTTATTTTGTAAAGAAGAATAAAATACAAAAATATGACAAAGTTATTTACACTTTGACATATTGGGATGAGGGGGTATTGGAGGGGAGGGAAAATAGTGGGATCAGGGAGGAACAAAGGGGAGAGAGGAGCGAAGCAGAGACTGTCCTCGCCCTGCTGCATAACATATCAAAATGCAATAACAAACATCTTGGTAAACCAGGAACAGTTTCCAGTATAAACATTAGTAACCTCGTGCAGTGTCATCATTCTTTGGACACTGCCCAAGGTTTCAACATCTTATCAATGATCTGTCCCCAGGTGGGGGGCATCAGATGGGTCAATATTGGTTGAAAACGAGAAAAAAAAAAAAAGGGGGAGGGAGGTAGGTGCAGGGAGAAACTCTGCATACATAGAATAAAGGTAGTTAACCAACTTGCCTAGTTTTGACTGTTGTCTATCTACCAATAATCTGTGACCTCATCCTCAGGCCCGTAGACTGTTGAGGAAGTGCTCAGAGGTAGAGTGTTGGCACCAGAGGGACCACAAGGCGGAATATTTGTCGTGCATGTCTTCAGCCTTCTCCTGCAGTTCCTCCATAAGCATGACATCATTGAGGATGTCCACCCACCCTGATACGGAGGGGGTGGAGTCCTTCTTCCAGTAAAGAGTAATATTATGACAGGCAGCTGAATGGAGGAATCTTAAAAGACATTTTTTTCCGACTGAATTGAACCAGGGATAATGGATAGGAGGATAGGAGAGCAATTAGAGGCGAAGGGGACAGAGAAGCCTGATACATATCATTATATATTTCAAAAACGTATCCCAAAATGTACGAACCTTGATACAATCCCACTATATATGAATGTATGTTCCTCTTCCTCCATGACATCTCCAGCAAGTGTCTGTAGCAGTGGGGAACATCCTGTGCACCGAGACTGGAACTCAATACCACCTTGAGATCAATTTATAATTCTTCTCCTGTGTGAATCCCGACCTGGATGATTGGTGGGTAAGTGTAAAAGCGGTATTCCACTGTGCTGGAGGTACTGGACCATTTGAGTGTATAAGCCGGGAGAGTGGCACAGAGGTTGGATTGGATGTCTTTGTATACAAGTGACAAGGTGTGTCTGGGAGTCTACGAGATATTACACAGTTCCTTGAACAAGGTGAGGGGTCTATGGATTAAGCCTGAGAGGTGTAGTGATTTACAAAATTAGTTTAGGGAGATCGTGGAGAGCCAATCCACAGTGGTGGAGGGCTGTGGGACTGTGGGCGACTGGAATAGTCCTGTGGAGGGGTGAACAAATTTATTAGCTGTAGGCCAATCCTCCCGTTTGTATGTACCATATTGTTCTCTAGAGAGGGAGGTAGACAGGTTTGCGTTATTGAAAAAAGAGGAAAGAGAACTAGAGTCCGTGGAAAGGGCGAGTTTACTGGCTTTATTATACCACATTGTAAGGACCGCCGTCATTAATGGGGAAATCCCTCGAAATGTGCGAAATTTGGTGTGGTATCCCCATAAGAGGGCTTGCAGGTCAACCTTTGCCATATCTTGTTCAATAGCGAGGGCTTAAGTAGGGGTCTCGGGAACCATTCGAGCAGCCTGGAGAATAATGTTGCGGTGTGGTATGTTTGGAAGTCTGGAAGACCGGTGCCACCCTTGCTGCTGGCAGCACACAGGGCTTTATGTTTAAGCCTAGGAGGGTGGTGCTGCCAAATAAATTTGATTACCATAGTAAGGAGGGAGAGGAAGAAAGCCCTGGGGAGAAGGATAGGCAATGTCTGGAATAAGTATAAAGTTTTAGGTAAAATATCAATTTTTATAACGTTTATTCTCCCCCACCATGTAAGCTTCAGATTATGCCAGGTTTCAAGGCAACGCCAACATTATGGGGAATGGATGTATACAAGGAGTTTACATCTAAAGAAACCCACAATTATGTGGGTTGCCAAGTGTAAATTTTTAGAATGTCCAACAAATGTGTACCATCACGTATGTCAGTTAACAAATTCTGTGCCAGAGGTTGCAAGAAATGGTCAATGTAAACAGAGAAAAAATTGGTTACACTCTCCATTGCAGCTACAATGGGTCTTCCCGGGAGATTTTTGGAATCTTTATGTATTTTTGGAAGGTGGTAGAAATATGGAGTATTGTAATATGCTCTGGACAGGAAGGAAGCTTCTGCTTTAGTAATGATATGGTCTCTAAGGGCTTGTTTTATGAGTGTTTCAGCTTCTAGAGAAAAGAACTGGAGTGGATCGCTTTTTAAATATTTACAGTATATGTATTCCTATCAGATAGTAATCTGTCATTTATATAGTCATCACGATTTTGAATGACTACGCCACCCCCTTTGTCAGCTGTTTTGATGACAATGGGGGTGTTTTTTGTTAACTTGTTAAGGGCGGACGATTCTTGGGGGGGGGGGGGGGGGGGGTGAGGTTATTTTTAGGACGCTGCGGGGGAGTGGATGTACATTGACGTTTTATGTCTGCATATACAACCTGGTAAAAACTTTGTATATACAGACCTCTGCTATGGCTGGGATTGAATATGGATTTTAGTCGAAAGGGAGTATGTTTCACTGGGGGCGAATCCAACTGATATTGTGTGAAATAGGGAGTGTCCGTAAAAATAGTAGTAGTATCATTGTTAATGTTATACAATTCCTCTAGAATGGCTAGACAAGGATCGTTTAAATCCACTTCTTATGTAGACGAAGAAGGAATGTTATCAATGGGCTCTGTAATATTAGTGGAATTGTTCTTATTAGATTTGATATTAAAGAAATGTTTCACTGTGAGATTTCGTACAAATCTGTTTAAATCTACAAACAAGGTGAAAGGATTGGGTTTTGTGGTGGGTGCAAAATTGAGACCCTTGTTTAACAAGGAAATCTCATCTGGAGTGGGGACATGAGAAGAAAGATTAAAGATCTTTATAGTTTGGCAATCTTTTCTTTGGGTTCTGTTTCTTCTGCCCCCTTGTCTGCCTCTTCTAGTTTTCTTTTTTGTGCAGGCTGGGGGGGGGTAGGACTAAAAAAGACTGATCATTAGTTGGTGTAAATGAGTCGATGGGATGATCACCTGATAACTGGGAACAGATATTGGACTGAACAGCTAGAGTGTTAGGACCCTGAGGGTCCTTGGAAGGCAGTTCTGTAGGAAGTTGCATATTTACTATACATGGGGTGACCAGATTATTATGTAAGGAAGATTCTGTAGATAGTGGAATAATATTTTTCTCTTTGGTAGGAGTATTAGGATTGGTGATATCTATTGTGTTGATATTTGATACACTATTCATAGGAATGTTGTTTACTGTGGGTAGTTTGGGTGTTTCTTTTTGGTTTTCTGTGTCATTTCGGTTTTGGCTGTAAAGCATGAGGACTATATTCTCGTAAGGGCTGTGGGCGATAGAGGTCCAGTTGATTGATTATTCAATTTTGAATGTGGGTATTGAGAAAAACGTGGAGCTGGATAGTATGGTTTGGAGGGCCAAAAGGAGGCAGGAAATTGGATCTGCATCAGAGGCACCGGAATAGGATCTTTGGTTTTCCATTGGAAAACCTTTTTATTATTATAATCATCTAGGTCTCGTCTCATTTTTTGAAGTTTTATCTTTATCAATTTGCCTTCATCTATTTTTTCCTTTCTTTTTAATATATCTAACCATGTGTTGGGGAGATTTGGTGTCTCACTAGTAAGAATGGTTATTTGATTTTAAAGTTTTTCTAGGATGAATAGCGTTTTCTGATCTCGTTGTTTGATAATATTGATCCATTTTTGGGAACAGAATCCTGAGATATGTTCCCATTCAGTTTGAAGATCTGGCGAAAGGAAAGAACATCTAGTTTTAATTCTAAGACCCCTCGGGGTGACTTTAAAGGAAAGGTATTCTTGCAGAAAAAACTTATCCCATTTCTGATGATTGATTGTTATAATGGAATCTTCAGTTTTTCTAAATAATGCACATAGTTTCCTATAAGCATTCTCTCTAACTTCAAATTTTGTTTTAAAAAAATTCTATTGGAAAATATAAAAATAATTATCTATATCTATAATTATATAATATTAATCTAAAAAGACATATTTTCAGTGCTATACTGATTGGATCATATCCATAATGAGGGGGGAAAAAAAAGACAGACGTAAGATAAGACAATCACATCAGTGCAGCAAACTCATTCCAGAAGTTCAGCGAGGATCTCTGAATGATCCAATGTTGTCCTAAATGACTGATGGTGATAAATAGAATCCACCTGTGTGTAATCAAGTCTCTGTATAAATGCACCTGCTCTGTGATAGTCTCAGGGTTCAGTTGAAAGCGCAGAGAGCATCATGAAGACCAAGGAACACACCAGGCAGGTCCGTAATACTGTTCTGGAGAAGTTTAAAGCCGGATTTGGATACAAAAAGATTTCCCAAGGTTTAAACATCCCAAGGAGCACTGTGCAAGCGATCATTTTGAACTGGAAGGAGTATCAGACCACTGCAAATCTACCAAGACCTGGCCGTCCCTCTAAACTTTCAGCTCAGACAAGGAGAAGACTGATCAGAGATGCAGCCAAGAGGCCCATGATCACTCTGGATGAACTGCAGAGAACTACAGCTGAGGTGGGAGAGTCTGTCCATAGGACAACAATCAGTTGTACACTGCACAAATCTGGCCTTTATGGAAGAGTGGCAAGAAGAAAGCCATTTCTCAAAGATATCCATAAAAAGTCTCGTCTAAAGTTTGCCACAAGCCACCTGGGAGACACACCAAACATGTGGAAGAAGGTGCTCTGGTCAGATGAAACCAAAATCAAACTTTTTGCCCACAATGCAAAATGATATGTTTGGCGTAAAAGCAACACAGCTCATCACCCTCAACACACCATCCCCACTGTCAAACATCAGCATAAACAGTACCAAGGTCACCTAAAGTGCAGTAGTAAGCAGTAATAAGTTTGATTTACCAAACACGGGAACTATACTGCCAAAGTGCATTAATGGCAACTATGCGAGGCAGTAGGCCTAGACTGCTGGTCCATAGAAATTAAGGAAAGGGGAGAAGGGAACAAAGGGTGATTGCAAGCTGGTTTTACAGGAGTGGCAGCCTTTATGTTGTGTTTCTGACAGATATTGTTGGAGCCCTTTAAGAAGCAGAACAGCAGAAAGTGAAAGTAAACTGATTGCTAAAAGGAAAATATTTCCTTCTCCATGTTTTTGTAGTCCAGCATCTGGCCACATGTAGGACTTTAGGGCCCAGAGCAGGACTATCAGAGTTTTTAGAACAGAATAGACCCTACTGATTTTTTCTGTCATAAATGCCTCTCCCAGCCTGTCAACAGTAATGTGATCTGAGCTACACATGCACAGCTCAGACCACATTTATGACACCTGGTCTGTGCCATGGTGATGTGACTCGCACATGTGCGGGCCCGGCCATTCAAGTTGCCGAAAAGATCAAACCTGGAAAGAAGATCAGGTGAAGATGGAACTGCTGAGAGCAGTGACAGTGCTGGAGGGCAAATTTTGACAGGTAAGTCTTTCATAATGTGAAATCTCGCTTCAGCTATCCCACCAAGAATCTACCATTGAGAGTAATTTCACGCCCTGCAGCAGCGCATGTACAAGGGACATGTATATGTGCGGCTGCGTGGTAGGGAATGCCTTGGCCACTTATGACTGACGACCCGCAGTGACAGCTTCTTGGTGGGATAGCTCAGATGGGTTCGGACTACAATCCAAACATGCCTGATCTCATCTCTGTTAAAAGGGTTCATAATTAATGAATTCATAAAAAAAACTGTTTTAAAAGATTTACCACACTGATATGATTGTTGATAAGTGATTGTAAATGCTTAAGATGTTTACCTTCATGCATTCTAAAAAAACTTTGTGCAGCAGACCCCCTAATACTTACTTGAGCCCCATCTTGATCTAGCGATGTGCACAAGAGCAGAGGCTCTCCCGGGTCTCTTCCTCCTCATTGACTGGGACAGTAACAGGAGCCATTGGCTCCAGCTTCTGTCAATCACAGCCAGTCAGTCAATGGGGAGAGAGAAGGCCAGGGCCGGGGCCATGCTTTGTTTGTGAATGGACATACAGAGCAGTGGCTAAGTAATAAACCTGCTTGGGTGCCCCCATAGTAAGCTGCTTCCTATGGGGACAGGAGGGAGGGGCTAAGGGCACTAGTGGGGTCATGCATGTTCTCTTCACATAATATGGTATATCATTTGAAAATACTACCATTTTGTACTAAAACCGCCAGCATGAGCTCAGGAGAATATCTTTTCTGTCTACATCAGCACTAGTGGGGTGCCTGAGAAGAAGAGGAACGGGACTGCTTTGTGCAAAACCACTGCACAGAGTAGGTTATTATAACATGTTTGTTATTTTAAAAAAAATCTGCCTTAACCGCTTCAGCCTCGGAAGATTCTACCACCTGCATTGTTTTAACTGACAATTGCGTGGTCGTGCGACGTTGCACCCAAACAAAACTTACGTCCTTTTTTCCAACAAATAGAGCTTTCTTTTGGTGGTATTTGATCACCTCTGCGGTTTTTATTTTTTGCGCTATAAACAAAAAAACTGCGATAAATATCCCCCAAAAATATACAAAAAAATATATTTTTCCTCAGTTTAGGCCGATATGTATTCTTCTACATATTTTTGTTAAAAAAAATAAATAAATCACAATATGCATATAGTGTGTAGCGGATGACATTTGGGACCAAATGTCATACGCATTGTACATTTTTAGTTTTTGATCTCAGAACAATAAAGGTTCTGAGGGTTAATTATGTAGGTAGGCCTTAACACCAGTCTGCCCAGGCTGTGTTTGAAAGTTATGCCTGGTCATGTGAACAGTGAGGTGCACATGACAGGCCAGAACCAGGTCTGGTTGGATCTTTAGGTATCAGCCTTCTCTGAGCCAATCAGAGGGAGTGCCGGAGCCCGCTAAGGAGACTGGGAAGGGGTACTTAAGGGGGTGTGGGTCACGTGTTGAGTGTTCTGAGGTGTTTGTGAGACCCGTGTGGTTGGGTCTGTGTTCCCGGGACCGGGGTAGCCCTGTGAGGGGTCCCGGTCACGGGGTGTTCGACACCCCGCAGCATGTTCCTGTCAGTAGCCCCTGATAGACCTGCCTGGTCTGGGGTAGGGATCCGTCTGTTCCCGAGTCTTGGAACCGGCTGGTCCAAGGCGCAGTAACTGAGGGAGGATTCACAGTGTCCGGGTGTGCTCTCGGCTTGGAGGGACACCGCAGCTCATGGAAGTGACTGGGGGAGGACTCTTCAGAGGAGGGCTGGCAAGTGGCATCCCGAGAAGTGCCTGGTTACTGAGTTGGGAAGTTGGGACATTGACGAATTCACACTTTTCCAGTACCATTGAGGAAGCGGGAAACGTTCCAGGTATGGTGGAAAAAGGTTCCTGTTCACCCTTAGTTGATTGTTCAAGTTTTGAGTCAACGTGCTCACTGCCATGATCTCTGGCTAGAGATCTGTTCAGCTTTGAAGTGCCCAGCTGCGAGTGGCTACTCTCTGGGTGGAAATAGAGACTTTGTTAGACCTGCAGTTCAAGGTGCCTGAGTTCTTCACCCGTGCCCTCTGTTCCCTAAGAGACTGTGTTATTTGGAAGTTCTACTGCAAAATAAACCTTTTTAAAAGGACTTCATCTGTGTCAGTGTACAATTCGTTGGGTATCAACCCTGGGAACCCCTAGACATGGAGGAGCAGGCCAAGAGAAGGTAACTGGTAAGCCCATCAAGTTAAGACCGCCCTGCAACGGGTTATGGCCGCTACAAGTGATTGGTAACGCAGCGTCTACAAAATAGGGAATAAATTTATAGCATTTATAACAGTTTTATTATTATTATTTTTTTTTTACTAGTAATGGCGGCGATCTGAGATTTTTATCATGACTGCGACATTATAGCAGACACATCGGATACTTTTGACACATATTTGGGACCATTGGCATTTATACAGCAATCAGTAAAAATAAATAATTAAAAATACATTGATTACTGTAAAAATGTCACTGACAGTGAAAGGGTTAACACTAGGTGGCAGTGAAGGGGTTCAGTGTGTCCTAGTTTATGTTCTAACTGAAGGGGGATGGGGACTTTGCAGGGGAGATAACAGATCGTCTGTTCATACTCTTTATGAACAGACGATCTGTCACTTCTCCCCTCAGAGAACCGGAAACTGTGTTTACACACACAGTTCCGGGTTTTCCATGTCTCGGCGGCGGTCGCGGGAGCCCGGCGGTGGTCAAGTATTTTCTATGTTGCTTGAGCTTGATGGACTTGTGTCTTTTTTCAGCGAGAATAACTATGTACTGTAACTATTAATTCTGTTACAAACTAGTTTCTCTTTTACATTTATTGTTTTATACTGTAGAACCAGGGAACCAGCTTCAGCTATTTTTTTTACATTTTGATATCAGGTGGGACTTTTTTGGGTGCTGCAGACAATACAGACATTTTAGGTTCACATTCTTTTATACATGAGATCCCAGTTTCTGCTTGGTTGTTTATGGTGGTTATATTATATTAGTTATATTTTCCCTATTTAAAGCATGCCATTACTATATGCTTTTAGGTGCCTTTAAGCCATCTAAGCCTAACTCCCACTCCGTCCATAGGGCTTGTACTTAGATGTCAGCTAAACCCTCTGAAAACCCCTATGGAATAAGGTGCACCTCTTGGCTACACGTGAGGGGCTAATTGTGCATCCTAGTGCGTTCTTAGGTAGTTTGCCTCTCTGGGAACCAGGTGGAAAGGGACCACTTTTAGTAAATAGGCTCAATATTTGTCTCTTGTGCCTCCTCTATTTGTTATTTATTTTCTCCCCTGTACTGCTGCACAAAAACGCTGTACCTTCCAAAGTCTAGTGGAACCCTACCACCCCTGGACCCTTTGCTCCAGTCCATATGTTAACATGGGTTCTGGAACTGTGCCCCATCCAGGCTTGTCCTCAGGACATAAACAGCCCCTCATAGTACATGGTACCGCTCAGGGTTCCCCCTTGAGCTCCCTGACCTGCATTGTCAACTATTAGCTATCCCCTACTACGATAGGGACCTGGATGATTACCATCATCCAGGCACACCTGCTAACTGTTGGAGTTTTTGCCCTTTTGCTCAGGCTAGTGCCCTCATTTTGTTTTTTTTTTCAACATTTTTTCGAAAGTTTTATAGTACAACAACAAAATGTAAATATAGTAAAATACAGCAACAAATTACCGTATAAACACAAGAGTTCGATTGCGGTTCCAAGGTAAGACAGAGGTGTACAAGATTTATCTATGTTCAAGCGTTAGATAGGTTGCAACTTTAGAGTAGAACAACAATCTAGATGTCAATAGGGATACGAGAGATTCCCTAGGGCTTACATCATACTCTGCTGTGATGTCCTCTTAACGGGGATGTTAAAATTTATAGGCACAGGATTTATGTTTATTAGAACCCCGGTCATAGGTAATGTCGGAAACCAGTTGGAATCCAAAGTTTATTTAACGTAAATCAATCAGCGTCGCGTCAAGTCTCTTTCGCATCCATCCACCCCTAATGGGAACTAACTGTGGACTTAGGAGAACTGTCGGTTATGGAACCAAGGGGCTTATGAGGAGACTTGACTAGTTCTATTATAACTATGTCGAATTCCCATTGCTATTAAATATTAGTCTGTGTATCGATGCTAACATTGAACTATTACGTTGTTCAACACGGAGGGGAGGGCAGGGAGAGAGAGGGGGGGGGTGATTGTCGACAAAAACTGAGGTATAGAAATGGTATGTGAGGAGATAGATAGGAAGTAAGAAGGAAAGCCACCTGTAAGCCTTCTGTAGGGTAAAAGAGAGAATAAGGATGGGAAAAGGATGAATGGGGGAGACGGCCCCTAGACATTTCCGCAAAGCTATTTATCTCATTGTTAGATTAAGTTGAAGGTGAAGGTATCGAGTGGGTGGTGATATGTTTTGTGGAGGATCTAAATTGTATCCAGCATGCCCAAGTCTTTCCATTTCTTCAGTGTTATCAATCTATCGGTACCATTCACTTATAGTTGGTGTTCTTGTAGTTCTCCAATGTCTGGGGATGCATTGTGTAGCGGCATTAATCATATGTAAGGTGAGTGATTTCCTATAGCATAGTTGTGGAATCAGTGTATGGTGTAGCAGATATTGGGCTGGAGAGTATTCTGGGTGGTAAGTAGTGATCTTTGCAATATTGTCGTGGACTTCCTTCCAAAACGGCTAAATCAGTGGGCAGTCCCACCAAATATGTAAGAATGATCCCACATCCGTGTTGCATCTCCAGCAAGTCGGAGGGACGTCAGGGAATAATCTGTGTATTTTATCTGGAGTAGTTCCCTCATCTTTTATCACTATTGTGCATTGCTCAAATGACTCTGTCAGCTTTATGGATCCTGACAGTCAGCATTTTCCTAAGGGCTTAACTCTTCCAGTGCTGGTAGCTAGCTACCTATCTGTGGGGAAGGAGATGGTTCAGCTTATGGTGATTCAAAACCCCAGTAGCGTGCCCACATCTAAACATTAGAGCACACTATAAGCTGCTGATTTATATTGACCATGCTTTGATAATTTCTTCAAAAGTGGTGGTCATGAGATTTTTGTTCTCCTTTCCCTTGCAGCATGGAGATGGAGGCAGAGCTAAGCTGGAATGGGTCACATATTCTGTGACATTCTCAGCTTTTCCAGGCACTCCCAGGCATTGCAAAGAGGACTGGAACTGTCATTCAATGATCTGATCCACCCAAAGGCACTGGTGGTTGGATCAGATCCTTGACTGACAGCTCCACTCTGCTTTACATAATCTCTTTCTCTGGCTGTCACTGTGCTCAGCACTGGGCAGCATGCATGCTTGTACATATCCTGTGTAGCCAAGTCCCGGACCCCTTTGGTCTAATGAGAACCTCTAGAGTTAGTGATAGCTGACATCCTTCTTTATAGAGTGGGTTGCAAGGCATGGTGAATGTAGTGCAAGATAG
Source organism: Lithobates pipiens (assembly GCF_037356315.1). Classification (NCBI taxonomy): domain Eukaryota; kingdom Metazoa; phylum Chordata; class Amphibia; order Anura; family Ranidae; genus Lithobates; species Lithobates pipiens. The sequence continues at coordinate 146,627,764 of NW_027507789.1, forward strand.
ATTAATGGGCGCCACACACTTCTTGAATGCAAAGATTTATTGTCTCTTAAACTGTGGGAGAGAGGGTTGGGGCCAGGACACCCTTTAGTAGTTGCAATGTTAATTGGCAGACTCCGAGACTTGTATAGGTAGACAGCCATGCAGGGAAAGGCACCCAGCTGGACACCACATATGCATGTTTAGACACGCTGTCTCCTATGGCAACAATCTTGAAAAGTTTCTAACAAAGGTTACAATTAACTCCTTCACTTCCTCTACAGTCTCCTCTTGTAGATCTTCACTCAACTGAGCTCCCAGACTCTCTCACTAGACTTACTGATCCACTGCCACTGAATCTCCTGAGCTCTTTCAATCTTCTTACTGAGTATCTTCCTCAAGCGTCAACCCCGCGTCCCTGCTGGGTCCCTAGCTTGGCACACAGATACTCCTCAAGCTTCACCCCACTGGCCTGCTCGGTCCCTGGCTTGAGACACAAGGTTGCTCTGCAAGCGTCACCTCCGCTGGCTTGGTCCCTGGCTTGACACCTGCTGAAGTTTCCCAATTCTTCATCGTCCCCAGTTGGTGAAAATACTGCTTTGGTACTTGCTTCAGCTACTCATGGTGGTCCCTAGTAACAAGGTTGATGGTCCCTTAGTGACGACAGCTTCCCCTCTACCTCCGACCATGACAGGTTCTCCGGCTGGCAGAACTGGCAGTTCTGGTTGGACTACAAGCTGCAGTTCCAATCCAACGCTGCTCTCTTGCTTCTGGATAGGCCCTCAGACAGCCCAGCAGCCAGATGTGCCCGGAATAGGCCTCAGGCTCTGGCCTAGCAGCCTGGGGTAGCACCACACACATCCACCCAGACAGCCGTTCAGGTGGTACCGAACTCGGATCACCTGACCTCACCCAAATAAATAGGCTCTCCCAGCAGGCAAAGAGACCCAAGAAGATCCCTGCCCATTGGCTGAGACACCCCATCTATTCCGAATCTGTCCTTGCAATGCCCTAGTCTTATCCAATGCCACCAGATACCCGGCCACCCAGTGACAGAAGAGAATTCCACAGTTAGGGTGGAATCAATTGATCTCCTATCAATTGGCCAAGGCAACTATATCTGGCAGGTACATTTACTAGCAACTCTGCAACCCCATAAGGGTGCTACATCTGTGTCGTTCAGCTCCTACTTGGCTAAGAAATGTGAGCTGGATGCTCAAATGCTGATTCTGGGTCACTGGCTGCTGTTAAGACTTAACTGTATAGCTAACTGTATAACAAATATATGTTTTATTACATAGAAATTATAAAGGCACACAAACACAAGTTAAAATAAAGGTATGCCTACTAAAACCTAAGAGCTGTGTGAAGTTGGCACCCCATGTTTGTAAAACCTGAATAAAAATATACCATTCGTTTGTGCCGCGTTTGTGCTGATTTGTGCCGCAAAAATTAGCGTTTGTGCCGGTTCGGTTTCTGAGATATTAAACATTCAATTTAATGCAAGCCCCGCCCACTTTGCACCCCACGTTGCTGAATTTGAAAAACAAACGCGCCATTTGTTTGTGCCGCGTTTGTGCTGGTTTGTGCTGCAAAAATAAACGTTTGTGCCGCTTTGGTTGCAGAGATATTGTGCGTTATATGTTGTGAAACCCCGCCCATTTTGCACCCCATGTTACCGAATTTGAAAAACAAACGCGCCATTCGTTTGTGCCGCGTTTGTGCTGGTTTGTGCTGCAAAAATAAACGTTTGTGCCGCTTTGGTTGCAGAGATATTGTGCCTTATATGTTGTGAAACCCCGCCCATTTTGCACCCCATGTTACCGAATTTGAAAAACAAACGCGCCATTCGTTTGTGCCGCGTTTGTGCTGGTTTGTGCTGCAAAAATAAACGTTTGTGCCGCTTTGGTTGCAGAGATATTGTGCGTTATATGTTGTGAAACCCCGCCCATTTTGCACCCCATGTTACCGAATTTGAAAAACAAACGCGCCATTTGTTTGTGCCGCGTTTGTGCTGGTTTGTGCTGCAAAAATAAACGTTTGTGCCGCTTTGGTTGCAGAGATATTGTGCGTTATATGTTGTGAAACCCCGCCCATTTTGCACCCCATGTTACCGAATTTGAAAAACAAACGCGCCATTCGTTTGTGCCGTGTTTGTGCTGGTTTGTGCTGCAAAAATAAACGTTTGTGCCGCTTTGGTTGCAGAGATATTGTGCGTTATATGTTGTGAAACCCCGCCCATTTTGCACCCCATGTTACCGAATTTGAAAAACAAACGCGCCATTCGTTTGTGCCGCGTTTGTGCTGGTTTGTGCTGCAAAAATAAACGTTTGTGCCGCTTTGGTTGCAGAGATATTGTGCGTTATATGTTGTGAAACCCCGCCCATTTTGCACCCCATGTTACCGAATTTGAAAAACAAACGCGCCATTCGTTTGTGCCGCGTTTGTGCTGGTTTGTGCTGCAAAAATAAACGTTTGTGCCGCTTTGGTTGCAGAGATATTGTGCGTTATATGTTGTGAAACCCCGCCCATTTTGCACCCCATGTTACCGAATTTGAAAAACAAACGCGCCATTCGTTTGTGCCGCGTTTGTGCTGGTTTGTGCTGCAAAAATAAACGTTTTTGCCGCTTTGGTTGCAGAGATATTGTGCGTTATATGTTGTGAAACCCCGCCCATTCTGCACCCCATGTTACCGAATTTGAAAAACAAACGCGCCATTTGTTTGTGCCGCGTTTGTGCTGGTTTGTGCTGCAAAAATAAACGTTTGTGCCGCTTTGGTTGCAGAGATATTGTGCGTTATATGTTGTGAAACCCCGCCCATTTTGCGCCCCATGTTATCAAATTTGAAAAACAAACGCGCCATTTGTTTGTGCCACGTTTGTGCTGGTTTGTGCTGCAAAAATAAACGTTTGTGCCGCTTTGGTTGCGGAGATATTGTGTGTTATATGTTGTGAAACCCCGCCCACTTTGTACCCCACGTTACCGAATTTGAAAAAAAAAGCGCCATTCGTTTGTGCCGCGTTTGTGCTGGTTTGTGCTGCAAAAATAAACGTTTGTGCTGCTTTGGTTGCGGAGATATTGTGCGTTATATTTTGTGAAACCCCGCCCACTTTACACCCCACATTGCTGAATCTTAAAAACAAACGCGCCATTTGCTTCTGCCAGGTTTTTGCTGGTATAGTTGCAGAGATATTGAGCAGTATATATTGTCAAACCACAACAACTTAGCACCTCGTTATTAAATCATACATACAACTAGATTTATTTGTTAATGGTTTGTGCAGATTTGGTGGATATTATACATGTTTTACTTCATATGCATAGTTTTGCCACCCCCACAGGGATCCCCCCCTTTCCGATTCTCTAGTGCTGAATGGAAGAACAGACAGGGAGGGGGCGGGCACAGATGGCTCTGGCTCTAGTGAGCCAGAGCAGTTGTCAATCAGGCGGCAGGGTGGATCTCGACAGTATTGTCAGGATCTGTACCGGCTGCAGCATTGATCTGCACTGGCAGGATATAGTGGGCAATGGCCCGCCACATGCACATGAGTTTTTTTGTCACAGGAGAACATACTAAATGTCACCTTGTGAACAAAAAGAGAACTAAGGCCAAAAAAAGTTGGGACATAGTTCTCTTTTAACATAAGTTTAAACCAGACGTTAACCAAGAAAAACATTACTCCAGCAGGAGAGAGAGGTTCGGAGTGGCCATCTACAACTTTCAAGCAAAAAAAATGAAGAACTAAGCTTGCAGGTGGGAGATACAGTGCAGATATTTGATTTGTTCCTCCAAGTGAATCCTCTGTACCACCCTTCATATGTCTCAAAGTAGGGGATATTTCCAGCTGCACATACTCATCAGAAAGAAGTGCAGATGACGGAGGGGCGGAATTACTACATGGCGCCAAGCAGCAGCGGGATGCTGTGAGCTCCTAGGCATTCCCCCCGAGCGAATAAGCTAAGTGAGCCTGAATTTCCGTGTTAAAGCTGATTTGTGCCCCCACCATGGTAGCTGCTTATCGGTCTGTTACGTGCTGCTATCCACCTGCTACCTACCCAGTTTCCGGATCTCAGCTGGTCAGTCGTCTGTCTCCCCACTGTCCCTGGTTGATCGACCCGCAGTGAGCCATCTACTGGGCGGCAGTGGAGTAGCATGGGTTGTCAGCACCCGGGTCAAGGCAAGTAATTTGCACCCCCTAACCTGCGGACTTTTAGCACTCCCCGAGTCCCTTCAAATACAATAGCAGTGACCTACCTGATTCCTATACTGACCACTACACTAACCTACTTGATTAATTCCTTTACTGACCATTACACACTACACTGACCACTATACTATACTGTCCACTACACTGAGAACTACACTGACCACTATACTATACTGACCACTGTACTATACTGACCACTACACTACACTGACCACTATACTGTCCACTGCACTACACTGTCCACTACACTGACCACTATACTATACTGTCCTACATTACACTGACCACTACACTGTCCACTATACTGACTACTATACTGTCCACTACACTGACCACTATACTGTCCGCTACACTATACTGACCACTACACTGATCACTACACTATACTGTCCACTACACTGTTCACTAGGGATGAGCTTCGTGTTCGAGTCGAACATACATTCAACTCGAACATCGGCTGTTCGTCCGTTCGGCGAATACCGAATGTTATGGGCTGTTCGTGCCAAATTCGTGTGGCGCTCATGGCCCACAATGCTCTGCGCCACCGCAGTGCATTGCTGGCTCATGATTGGCCAAGCATGCACTGTGACCCCGCATGCTTGGCCAATCACAGCGCCGACAGCAAGGAGAGCCATGATTGGCCACAGGCAGGATGCCTGTGGCCAATCATAGCTCAGGCTGTGTAGTACACGCCCCACACTATATAAGGCCGCCAGCGCAGCGGCCTTGTGTAGTGTATTGGCGTCTGTAGGAGTTAGTGGGTGTTCTGTGTACCTTCAACACAGTATACACCGTTTATTATCGGACGATTTTTCGTTCTTGCTCTTCTGTAGTAGTTGTTGTCTGCGTGCCCTGACCGCAGTATACACCATTATATCCACCTATATAGCTAGCTATATTTCTCTTTTTTTAATAGAGCTTGCAGTCAGTTGTAGGAGATTGTGCGTGCTGTCTGCGTGCCCTGACCGCAGTATACACGGTTATATCCACCTATATAGCTAGCTATCTTGCTCTTTTTAAATAAAACTTGCAGTCAGTTATAGGAGATTGTGCGTGCTGTCTGCGTGCTCTGAACGCAGTATACACCGTTATATCCACCTACATAGCTCTTCTCTAATTGAGCCATCTGTAGGAGTTAGTGGATGTTGTGTGCCTCCAGCACAATATACACTACCCGAATGCTGGTTTTCCCATCTCTCTTCAGGCCATTACCATGTCTGGAAGGCCAACAAGGAGAGGCAGACAGACACGAGCCGATAAAAGAGGGCAAGCAGGCTCTGTGTCTAGAGACAACAGTGCTGGTCGTGGACGCGGTGCATCGTCATCATCAGCACATGGCCATGAGACACGCTTGTCCTTCTTTTCGGCAGCTGGACATGTTAAGCCGCAACATGCCGAAGACTTGGTAGAGTGGATGACCAAGCCCTCTTCATCCTCCTCATCCTCTCTCACCCAGGCTCAGGGTACTAGCAAAGAAGCTGCCAACCCATCGTCTTCCCGCCTCTCAATGTCATCATCAGTGACTCCTTCCCTTGACCCACCACGTCCTCCTGAGGAGTCCCCTGAACTGTTTGAGCACAGTGTTGGGTCCATGCTCCAGGAGGATGCCCAGTGTTTTGTAGGCTCTGATGATGATACTCAGCTAGAGGAAGGCAGTAGCGTGAGCGCAGAGAGAGGGGATGCTCAAGAAGGACAGCAATCTGGCAGTCATGTTCCACAAGCTGCAGCATACTGCCAGGTTTGCTCCAGCGATGAAGAGGGAGGGGATGATGAGGGCACTGACTCCACGTGGGTGCCTCATAGGAGGGAGGAGGACTAGGCACATGTCCAACGAGGCAGGATGCCCTCCGGGGGCCAGCTTAGGGGCAGCACACTGACTGAATCACACCGCAGAGCTCTGCCTGTGCAGGGCGCTGCCTCTGCGCGTTATTCTAAAAGTTCTTTGGTGTGGGCCTTTTTTGAGACGAGTGCATCAGATCGCACCGCTGCTATTTGCAACATATGTCTCAAGCGTATCTCGCGTGGCCAAAACATTAGCCGCTTGGGCACCATATGCTTGACCAGACATATGTTGACCTGCCATGCAGCTCCTTGGCAAGCGTACCTCAAAGACCCACACCAAAGAACAAAGCGGACCTCTCCTTGCTCCTCATCAGCTGGCATCTCCAACCCCACTAGACCTTCAGTCCTCTCTGAAACCTGCTCTGAGAGAAATGAAGGTGTAGAATTAGGTGTGTCACAGCCAAGTGCTTCCGGGCACTCTGCTAGCAGTACACCCACGTCCGATTATAGCAGGCAAATGTCCCTGCCCCAGCTGCTGCACCGTCGAAAGAAGTTCACTCCCAGCCATCCACATGCCCAGCGGTTGAATGCTAGCTTGGCCAAATTGCTAGCACTTCAACTGCTGCCTTTTCAGTTGGTAGACTCTGCCCCCTTCCGTGAGTTTGTACAATGTGCGGTCCCTCAGTGGCAGGTCCCCAAACGACACTTTTTCTCACGGAAGGCGATTCCGGCTCTCTACCGGCATGTGGAAGGCAATGTCCTTGCCTCGCTAGACAGGGCGGTCAGCGGTAAGGTGCATATTACCGCTGACTCATGGTCCAGCAGGCATGGACAGGGACGTTACCTGTCTTTCACGGCCCATTGGGTCACTCTTCTGGCAGCTGGGAAGGATGCAGGACAAGGTGCAGTAGTGTTGGAGGTTGTTCCGCCACCACGCCTCCAAAATGCTACTACTGGTTGTGACACACCTCTCTCCTCCACCCCCTCCTCTTCTTCTTCCTCCATGGCCTCTTCCAGTGCTCGGTCCTCAGAACCAGCGGTGCTCCGTAGGCATTCCAGGGGCTACGCAAGTACGCAGGCAATACGATGCCATGCCGTGCTTGCGCTGGTTTGTTTGGGGGACAGGAGCCACACTGGGGCAGATGTTTTGTCAGCTCTGCAGGGGCAGGCCGAGAGGTGGTTGACGCCACGCCAGCTTAAGCCAGGAATGGTGGATTTCGACAATGGCACCAACCTCCTCTCCGCCCTCCGACAAGGACAACTGACCCATGTGCCCTGTGTGGCTCACGTCCTTAACCTGGTGGTGCAGCGGTTCATGGGCAGGTACCCGGGCTTACAGGATGTCCTGAAGCAGGCCAGGAAAGTCTGTGTGCATTTCCGCCGATCATTTAATGCCTGTGCTCGGCTGGCTGAGCTCCAAAAGGAGTTGAACCTGCCCAAGAACTGACTTACATGTGACATGCCCACCAGGTGGAACTCAACGTTGGCCATGCTGCAGTGGCTGCACACGCAGCAGAGGGCCATCAATGAGTACCTGTGCGACTATGGCACCAGGACAGGGTCAGGGTAGCTCGGTTTTTTCTCACCACGCCAGTGGGGCATAAGGGATGCATGCACTGTCCTGTCACCGTTTTAGGAGGCCACAAGGATGGTGAGCAGTGACAGTGCATGCATCAGTGACACTGTACCTCTTGTCCACCTCTTGGAGCATACGCTGCATGGAATAATGGACAGGGCACTTGAGGCAGAACAGAGGCAGGAAGAGGAGGGCTTCCTTGCCTCTCAAGGCCCCCTTTATCAGGACAGTGTTCCTGCTGTGCCACCCATCACACAGGAAGAGGATGAGGAGGAGGAGGAGGAGGATGATTGTGTCAGCATGGAGGTGGATGCTGGCACTCAGCATCAGCAGCAGCAGCAGTCTTGTAGGGATGATTTACAGTCCCAAGAAACCCGTGGACTTGTACGTGGCTGGGAGGAGGTAGCTGCAGATCATGTTGTCATTAGTGACCCAGAGGACTCCGGACCGAATGCCTCAGCTACCCTATGCTGCATGGCCTCCCTGATCTTGCAAAGCCTGCGGAAGGATCCTTGTATTCTTCGGATCAAGGAGAGGGACCATTACTGGCTGGCCACTCTCCTTGATCCACGGTACAAGGGTAAGGTTGCCGACCTTATCTTGCCGTCGCAGAGGGAGCAGAGGATGAGACATCTCCGGGAGGCCTTGCAGAAAGGTCTGTGCAACGCGTTCCCAGAGACTGGGAGGTTACAAACTCCTGGTCCTGGACAACGTGTTGCTGAGGCATCGGTCAGAAGGAGCGGTGGAGAAGGTGGCCGTCTGACCGATGCGTTCAGACAATTTTTTAGTCCGCAGCCCCAAGGTATGATCGGTTCCAGCAACCATCGCCAGCGTCTGATTTACATGGTGCAGGAATACCTAGGGGCAAGGTCAGACTTGGACACCTTTCCCACCGAAAATCCTCTGGCTTACTGGGTCTTGAAGATGGATCACTGGCCAGAGCTTGCACAGTATGCAATTGAGCTACTAGCCTGTCCTGCATCCAGCGTTCTTTCGGAACGCACCTTCAGTGCTGCTGGTGGCTTTTTTACCGATCACAGGGTGCGCCTGTCCACCGACTCAGTTGATCGACTGACCTTCATCAAGATGAATCAGTCTTGGATCACCCACAGCTACCAAGCACCTGAAGCTGATGTAACCGAATAATTTTTTTTGAAATATCACATCCCTTCAAGACTACCTATGCTGATGCTGAGTGACTGTCCTGTTATGTTGATTGTCTATCCTCTTCCTCCTCCGCTGATATGTTGGAAGAACATTTTTGGTTCTGGGTGATGTCACCAGCCCAATTTTACAGCCCCTGTTTAACAGGGGCGTTTAATTACAATTTTTGATGCAATGCTTTGCAGCAGGGCTCATTCCTGCACCACAACTAGAGTACATGGGAGAGGTTGCAGTGTCGTGGCACCAGCACCAGTGCCTAAGGCCCAATTTTTCAGCCCCTGTTTAACAGGGGCATGTAATTACAATTCTTGATATAATAGTTCACAGGAGGGCCCCGTTCCTGTGCCCACCCAGAGTAACGGTGAGGACTTATAGTGTTGTGGCACCAGCACCACAACCACCAAAGGTCAATTTTTCTACCACTGTTCAACAATGGCATGTAATTACAATTCTTGATATAATCGTTCACAGCAGGGCGCTCCAGCGCCCACCAAGAGTCACTTTGAGGGCTTACAATGTTGTGACAACACCAACACCTTGTTCCGCCATTTCTGCAGAGCATATAGGGCAGGCCCCTACTTTCAAACATCCAACTTACAAACATCTCCTACTTGCAAACGGAAGGAGACAACAGCAAGTGAGATGAAAAAAGATGGACGACAAAACAAATTATACAGGGGTGATAACCCTTCCCTATGTTTTCCAAAAAGCTTAAAAATAGATTTTTTGACTGGAGCTACACTTTAAAAATGTACCAGTTGAAAATTACAAACAGATTCTACTTAACACAACAAACCTACACAATCCCTGTCTTGTTTGCATCGCCTGTATACTGCTGTTCTGAGTATATAGGGCCTGGTGTCCCCACATCTTTCCTTTTTGTAATATGGGTACAGGGTTCCCCTTAATATCCGTACAAGATCCAAAGGGGCTGGTAATGGGCGGGGGGGGGCTACCCATGCCATTTTTCTCAATGATTTTCATCCATATTGCCGGAACCAGATATAACATTAAAACCGCAAGCAGTTTTAAATGATGTTATTTCCGTTTAATGTCATTTTGTGCAGGGACTGTTCTAAACACGGGAAACACGTGGCACTTCACAGGCATACTACAGACACCCCCCAGGCACGATATTTAAAGGAATATTTCACTTTTTTTCACTTTAATCGTCATTAAAATCAGTGCTCCCGCCAAAACGCCCATTTTTAAAAACATTTTAGGCATTGACCCATGTCCCCTGGGGCAGGAGTCAGGTCCCCAAACCCTTTTTAGGACAGTATCTTGCATATTAGCCATTAAAATTAGCACTTTTTATTTCAAACGTTTGAGTCCCATAGACTTCAATGGGGTTCTAACGTTCGTACGAATTTGCGGTCCGTTCGAAAGTTCTGATGCGAACCGAACTGGGGGGTGTTCGGCTCATCCCTAGTTTAAAGCATTTCTGTATGTTACTACAATGATTTTACATTCTGGCTACCCCTGAACAAAGGATGTATACAGTACATAGGGACATCAGTTATTAACACAACTAGTGTTGCCACCTGACCACTATATTAGGTTGATGTGCTAGTATTGCAAAAAAAATTGTTTGTATACACACAGCAAACACACGATCACCTATTCCAAATGTATTATTTTCACTGCAATTGAATACATTGCATAATTATTAATAATAAGTAAAATTAAAGATGTTAAAAATAAATTTACCCTGGATTCCCTGAGCTAGAATGAAACCATCAAGCAAAAAGTTGTTCGAGCTCCAATGTTGCCTTTTCCAGGGTACAGTATGAAGTGCAGTGCTCGGCACAGTGGGAGGAGCTTTACATTAAGGAAACCCAAGCTGAGTATAGGTTCTGTAAGTTCTGTCTGTAAGATGTAGTAACAAGGTGTAAAGTCAGTGTGGTTTCACAACATATAACACACAATATCTCCGCAACCAAAGCGGCACAAACGTTTATTTTTGCAGTACAAACCAGCACAAACGCGGCACAAACGAATGGCACTTTTGTTTTTCAAATTCGGTAACGTGGGGTGCAAAGTGGGCGGGGTTTCACAACATATAACACACAATATCTCCGCAACCAAAGCGGCACAAACGTTTATTTTTGCAGCACAAACCAGCACAAACGCGGCACAAACGAATGGCGCGTTTGTTTTTCAAATTCGGTAACATGGGGTGCAAAATGGGCGGGGTTTCACAACATATAACGCACAATATCTCTGCAACCAAAGCGGCACAAACGTTTATTTTTGCAGCACAAACCAGCACAAACACGGCACAAACGAATGGCGCATTTGTTTTTCAAATTCGGTAACGTGGGGTGCAAAATGGGCGGGGTTTCACAACATATAACGCACAATATCTCTGCAACCAAAGCGGCACAAACGTTTATTTTTGCAGCACAAACCAGCACAAACGCGGCACAAACGAATGGCGCGTTTGTTTTTCAAATTCGGTAACATGGGGTGCAAAATGGGCGGGGTTTCACAACATATAACGCACAATATCTCTGCAACCAAAGCGGCACAAACGTTTATTTTTGCAGCACAAACCAGCACAAACGCGGCACAAACGAATGGCGCGTTTGTTTTTCAAATTCGGTAACATGGGGTGCAAAATGGGCGGGGTTTCACAACATATAAGGCACAATATCTCTGCAACCAAAGCGGCACAAACGTTTATTTTTGCAGCACAAACCAGCACAAACGCGGCACAAACGAATGGCGCGTTTGTTTTTCAAATTCGGTAACATGGGGTGCAAAATGGGCGGGGTTTCACAACATATAACGCACAATATCTCTGCAACCAAAGCGGCACAAACGTTTATTTTTGCAGCACAAACCAGCACAAACACGGCACAAACGAATGGCGCGTTTGTTTTTCAAATTCAGCAACGTGGGGTGCAAAGTGGGCGGGGCTTGCATTAAATTGAATGTTTAATATCTCAGAAACCGAACCGGCACAAACGCTAATTTTTGCGGCACAAATCAGCACAAACGCGGCACAAACGAATGGTATATTTTTATTCAGGTTTTACAAACATGGGGTGCCAACTTCACACAGCTAAACCTAAGATACTCCCAAAATGATCTTCAAAACATATATATATAAATACATCCTACAATATAATGAATTAACCAAAAAAAAAAAAAAGATATCAAATATACAAATAAGGATGTAATATTCATATAATAGCCATAAATGTTCAGAAACCAAAAATTGTTCAAAAATGAAATGTCATGTGTAATAAGGAGTTGACTACTGTGTAAATTTATATGACAAGTGTTAATATCTTTATATATTTTCTTGCCCAGGACCTGTCTGCACTGGATGTGCCAGCTGAATTAGCTGCTCTTTTGAATTCGGCACAGGGTAAGCATTGCAGGGGAAGAAACATATGGTGCTGTTGTATCCAACTATTATATCCTACTTGGGTTTTTGTTGGGTATTTAGTCATCCTAAAGGCTAGGTTCACCTTTTGGAGGGCGGGAGAGGAGGCATTTGTCACACCCTAAATTCAGGTGTAACATGTAACATGGTGCAAATGCTGAACTTTGCCCTTAACTGTTAATGAGCTTGCTTTCAACACTTTAAATTCCTTCACGGGTGCTTCTAACCTTATTCTTATTGTTTCTGGCTCTTTTCTAAGCTGCATTGAGCCACTTTTGCATTGTATTGTTTTGCATTACATGAAGAAAAGCACTTCTGCTGTAGGTATTGAAATTAGGATATCAAGCCTAAAGCTGGCCATACACCTATAGATTATCTGCAGATTTTCTATGGTTAGATGGAAAAAGTGCAACAGATTTCTCCATGTTCACTAAACTGTGTGGATGGAGGAATCTCCCACTTTTCCATCTAACCATAGAAAATCTGCAGATAATCTATAGGTGTATGGCCAGCTTAAGAGATGATACAGCTCATTTTATTTGTTCAAGTAGGGTAATGAAAACACAAGTTTGACTGGTTTTAATGGGTAAACATTATTGTACTTAAGGTAGAATAATACCGCCTACACATGATCGGACTTTTGAACAGCAAAGGTCCTGACCAAACGAATCTGTCGGACAATTCGATCATGTGTGGGCTCCATCAGACCTTTGCTGTCCAAAAATCTGACGGACTTTAGAAATAGAACATGTTTCAAATTTTCCTATGGAGAAATCCGCTCATCTGTATGCTAGTCCAACGGATGAAAAGTGACCCTAGGGCAGCTCTTGGCTACTGGCTATGAACTTCCTTATTGTAGTCCGGTCGTACGTCATCATGTTCGAATCCGTCAGACTTTGGTGTGATTGTGTGTGGCCAAATCCGTTCATTCGGAAAGTCAGTGGGAACTCCACTGAAAGTCCGTCGGGAAGACCGTCGGACCTAGTCTGCAGGAAAGTCTGGTCGTGTCTACACGGCATTAGGGCCTTTTCACACCGAATGCAGTTGGATGCATTTCAGACAGCACTCTGCCGTGTACAGACTTTCGGATATTCCGACAATAAAATCCTTGATTTATTTCTGATGGATGTTGGTTCAAACTTGTCTTGCATACACACAGTCGCACAAATGTTGTCAGAAATGCCGAACGTCAAGAACGCGGTGACCTACAACACGTACGATGAGCTGAGAAAAATTAAGTTCAATACCCAGTGCGGTTCTTTTGCTTGATTCTGAGGATGCGTGGAATTTTGTGTGTCAGAATTGTGTACACACAATCGGAATTTACTAAAACAGATTTTGTTGTCAGAAAATTTGAGAACTAACTCTCAAATTTTGTTTGTCGGAAATTCCAACAAAAAATATCCAATGGAGCTACAGACGGTCGGAATTTCCGACTGTGTGTGCGCGGCATTACTGTATAGACAGCCCAAAATCAAGGTAATCGTATGGGCACAGTTCACATCATTGCAGTGCTGTTCAGCCCAGTTAAAAAAAAGGTTGAGCCAACTGCATTTTTTTGCACCACAAATGCAGGGAACGCACTACAAACATGCTTGAAACGCACTGCACCTGCACCACACCACGCCCCATTAAGCCAAGAAAGCCAGGCCCAAAAACGTATAGTATAATGCACTGCAAACGCATTTAAGCACACATAAACATGCAGTTAAAAACGCAGTTATGTTCAGTTTCTGGTGTGAATGGGTCCTTAAATTGTTCTCTGCTCATTTATGCTCCCTTCTGTTACCTTTTCCCTTTCTATGAAAGCAGTTATCTCTAGACGACTAATGCAGGTACAGATGAGGTGCAATTTTAAACAATTGAAAGTAAAAAACACAAGCACAGGTAGAAGTAAGTATGCTGCTTATACAAGGTGCTATAATAGCACAAGCAGAAAACATAAGATCAATATAAAATCGCAATTGCTGGAAAATCTATCAAGCAGTGTTGTAAAAAAAATAATCAACAATCCTGCACTGGCTAAAATGCAACCCAAGACAGCAGCGTTTATCCCTTATGATGGGGCTGTAAGGATGCAGTGAGCATATACACTATATTGTCAAACGTATTGGGACACCTGCCGTTACATGCACATGAACTTTAATGGCATCCCAGTCTTAGTCCATAGGGTTCAATATTACATTGGCTCACCCTTTGCAGCTATAACAGCTTCAACTCATCTGGGAAGGCTGTCCACAAGGTTTAGGAGGGTGTCTATGAGAATGTTTTGACCATTCTTCCAGAAGTGCATTTTTGAGGTCAGACACTGATGTTGGACAAGAAGGCCTGGCTCGTAATCTTCACTCGAATTCATCCCAAAGGTGTTCTATCAGGTTCAGGTCAGGACTCTGTGCAGGCCAGTTAAGTTCCTACACCCAAACTCGCTCATCCATATCTTTATGGACCTTGTACACTGGTGCACAGTCATGTTGGAACATGAAGGGGGCAAAACTGTTCCCACAAAGTTGAGAGCATGAAATTGTCCAAAATGTCTTGGTATGCTGACACCTTAAGAGTTCTCTTCACAGGAACTAAGGGGCCAAGCCCAACCCCTGAAAAACAACCCCACACCATAATCCCCCCTCCACCAAATGATTTGGACTAGTGCACAAAGCAAGGACGTGTGTTTGGGGTTGTTATCATGTTAGAATACTGCCCTGTGGCCCAGTCTCCGAAGGGAGGGGGACATGCTCGGCTTCAGTATGTCACAGTACATGTTGGCATTCATGGTTCTCTCAATGAACTGTAGCTCCCCAGTGCCGGCAGCACTCATGCAGCCCCAGACCATGACACTCCCATCACCATGCTTGACTATAGGCAGACTTGTCTTTGTATTCCTCACCTGGTTGCCACCACACACACACTTGACACCATCTGAACCAAAGAAGTTTATCTTGGTCTCATCAGACCACATTACATGGTTCCAGTAATCCATGGCTAAATGGCTAATTGTGCCCAATTTCCACACTTTCACTTAGGGGTGTACTCACTTTTGTTGCCAGCAGTTTAGACATGAATGGCTGTGTGTTGAGTTATTTTGAGGGGACAGCAAATTTACACTGTTATACAAGCTGTACACTCACTACTTTACATTGTAGAAAAGTGTCATTTCTTCAGTGTTGTCACATGAAAAGATATAATAAAATATTTACAAACATGTGAGGGGTGTACTCACTTTTGTGAGATACTGTATATATACAGTGGGGACAGAAAGTATTCAGACCCCCTTAAATTTTTCACTCTTTGTTATATTGTAGCCATTTGCTAAAATCATTTAAGTTGATTTCTTTTCCTCATTAATGTACACACAGCACCCCATATTGACAGAAATACACAGAATCGTTGACATTTTTGCAGATTTATTAAAGAAAAAAACTGAAATATCACATGGTCCTAAGTATTCAGACCCTTTGCTGTGACACTCATATATGTAACTCAGGTGCTGTCCATTTCTTTTAATCATCCTTGAGATGGTTGCATACCTTCATTTGAGTGCAGCTGTGTTTGATTATACTGATTGAACATGGTTACGAAAGCCACACACCTGTCTATATAAGACCTTACAGCTCACAGTGCATGTCAGAGCAAATGAGAATCATGAGGTCAAAGGAACTGCCTGAAGAGCTCAGAGACTGAATTGCGGCAAGGCACAGATCTGGCCAGGGTTACAAAAAAATTCCTGCTGCACTTAAGGTTCCTAAGAGCACGGTGTCCTCCATAATCCTAAAATGGAAGATGTTTGGGATGACCAGAACCCTTCCTAGAGCTGGCTGTCTGGCCAAACTGAGCTATCGGGCGAGAAGAGCCATGGTGAGAGAGGTAAAGAAGACTCAAAGATCACTGTGGCTGAGCTCCAGAGATGCAGTCAGGAGATGGGAGAAAGTTGTAGAAAGTCAACCATCACTGCAGCCCTCCACCAGTCGGGGCTTTATGGCAGAGTGGCCCGACGGAAGCCTCTCCTCAGTACAAGACACATGAAAGCCTGCATGAAGTTTGATAAAAAGACACCCAAAGGACTCCAAGATGGTGAGAAATAAGATTCTTTGGTCTGATGAGACCAAGATAGAACTTTTTGGCCTTAATTCTAAGTGGTATGTTTGAAGAAAACCAGACACTGCTCATTACTTGTCCAATACAGTCCCAACAGTGAAGCATGGTGGTGGCAGCATCATGCTGTGGGGGTGTTTTTCAGCTGTAGGGACAGGACGACTGGTTGCAATCGAGGGAAAGATGAATGTGGCCAAGTACAGGGATATCCTGGACGAAAACCTTCTCCAGAGTGCTCAGGACCTCAGACTGGGCCCAAGGTTTACCTTCCAACAAGACAATGACCCTAAGCACACAGCTAAAATAACAAAGGAGTGGCTTCACAACAACTCTGTGACTGTTCTTGAATGGTCCAGCCAGAGCCCTGACTTAAACCCAATTGAGCATCTCTGGAGAGACCTAAAAATGGCTGTCCACCAACGTTTACCATCCAACCTAACAGAACTGGAGAGGATCTGCAAGGAGGAATGGCAGAGGATCCCCAAATCCAGGTGTGAAAAACTTGTATCTTTCCCAAAAAAGACTCATGGCTGTATTAGATCAAAAGGGTGCTTCTAGTAAATACTGAGCAAAGGGTCTTAATATTTAGGACCATGTGATATTTCAGTTTTTCCTTTTTAACCACCTCGCGCCCGCCCTATAGCCGAATGACGGCCGTAGAGCAGGCGCTTTCGTCCGGGTGGCCGTCCCTGGACGTCCTGTTGTTTACTTCCGCAATGCGCGCCGCCACGGGCGCGCATCGCGGAAGTTCTGTGTTCACCGTGTCCCCCGGGGACAGGTAAACACAGATCGCTGTAAACGGCCAATCACAGCGGCCGTTTACAGCGTGATCGGTGTGTCCAATGAGAGATGATCTCATATGTAAACATATGAGATCATCTCTCAGCGCCGCTCTCCCTCCTCACACAGACAGAGTGTGAGAGGGGAGAGATAAACGGCTGCAGCGGCCGTCAGTGTAAAAAAAATTAAAAAAAGTAAAAAAAAAAGTGTAAAAAAAAGTGCCATCCTCCCCCAGTGCAATCCTGCCCCCGTGCTATCCTGCCCCAGTGCTATCCTGCCCCAGTGCCACCCTGCCCCAGTGCCACCCTGCCCCAGTGCCATCCGCCCCAGTGCCACCTGCCCCCAGTGCCACCTGTTAGTGCTATCTGTCCCCAGTGCCACCTGTCCCCAGTGCCATTTGTCCCCAGTGCCATCTGTCATCAGTGCCACGTATAAGTGCCATCTGTCATCAGTGCCACGTGCCATCAGTGCCACATAGTGCCATCTGTCATCAGTGCCACGTATTAGTACCATCTGTCATCCGTGCCACGTATCAGTGCCATTTGTCATCAGTGCCACCTGTCAGTGTCACGTGCTATCTGTTGTCAGTGTCACGTGTCATCAATGCCACTTATCAGTGCCATCTTTCATCAGTGTCACGCGTCATCGGTGCCACGTATTAGTGCCATCTGTCATCGGTGGCACGTATTAGTGCCACGTATTAGTGCCATCTGTCATCAGTGCCACATATTAGTGCCACGTGTCATCAGTGCCACGTATTAGTGCCACGTGTCATCAGTGCCACATATTAGTGCCATCTGTCATCAGTGCCACATATTAGTGCCATCTGTCATCAGTGCCACGTGTCATCAGTGCCACGTATAAGTGTCATCATTGCCACGTATCAGTGCCATCTGTCATCAGTGTCACGTGTCATTGTCCTGGTATTTCAAAAGTGTAATAAGTAGTCAACAAGTTAGATGTGTAATTTATGTTCCTAGAACACATGATGGCGCTCCCTGCATGTTGGGCCTCTCTATGTGGCCAGGTTGTGAAAAAGTCCCACACATGTGGTATTGTAATACTCAGGAGGAGTAGCAGAATTTTTTTGGGGGTGTCATTTGTGGTATACACATGCCATGTGAGAGAAATAACTTATTACAATGACAATTTTGTGGAGAAAAAAAAATGAAAAATCTTAATTTTGCAAAGAATTGTGGGAAAAAACTACAACATCAAAAAGCTCACCATGCCTCTTACTAAATACCTTGGAATGTCTACTTTCCAAAAAGGGGTCATTTGGGGGGTATTTGTACTTTCCTGACTTATTCGGGTCACAAGAAATGAGATAAGCCACCAGTACATCAGATGTGATCAATTTTGTGCGATTCGCACCACAGCTTGTAGACTCTCTAACTTTCACAAAGACCAAATAATATCCACTAATTTGGGTTATTTTTACCAAAGATATGTAGCAGTATTAATTGTGGCCAAAATTTATGAAGAAAAATTAATAATTTGCATAATTTTGTCACAGAAACAAAGAAATATGCATTTTTTTCAAAATTTTCTGTCTTTTTTCATTTATAGCGCAAAAAATAAAAACCCCAGAGGTGATCAAATACCACCAAAAGAAAGCTCTATTTGTGGGAAAAAAAAGACAAAAAATTCATTTGAGTACAGTGTTGCATGACTGAGTAATTGTCATTCAAAGTGTGAGAGCACCGAAAGCTGAAAATTGGTCTGGGCAGGAAGGGTGTTTAAGTGCCCAGTAAGCAAGTGGTTAATACATCTGCAAAAATGTCAACAATTCTGTGTTTTTCTGTCAATATGGGGTGCTGTGTGTACATTAATGAGGGAAAAAAATGAACTTAAATGATTTTAGAAAATGGCTGCAATATAACAAAGAGTGAAAAATTTAAGTGGGGCCGGAATACTTTCCGTCCCCACTGTGTGTATGTATATATATATATATATATATATATATATATATATATATATATAAAATTATAATATATTATAGGTTTTGTACTGCCAACTTGGATTTGTTTGTGTTTTATAACATTTGACTTTGTCATTATGATTTGACATGCTTTTTGCCACAGTAAAGAACCATGCCCAAGGCACAGGGATCACAGAGGTGCCTCCACCACAGATCAAGGTTCAGACTTTGCTTTCACTTCCTCAGGATATAAACAACTATCCATTATCTATCTTTATTCGTTCCTATTTTAAGGTATGTTTTCTTTTATAATTTTTTTTCTTATACTGGTTAATGTATTATTTTGTATTAGGATAAATACCACTGGGTACACAGTAATGTGGCAAGTTGATACATCACCAATTCACTGTAGCTTTGTCATTATATATAAAGATAGTCTTGTGTTATTCCTTTGTTTTTAAATATTTGCCCTCCCAGAATCCTGTCCTTCCACCATTGGGTGAGCCATTGCAGGACCCTCTGACTCGTTTAACACAGAATGATCATGGAGTTGCTCTGGAATTGTACAAATTGGTGAGAGACTATTTAATTATTCTACAGTTTTTGGTGTTATATCAGATAAATTAACGAAAACTTACCTGTGTTTGTGATAGGCCCTGCGGTTCATGGGTAACACCACAATGCCCACTTGGCAGCAAAGGATTATTGGTAACTACATTGTGGAACGCTGCCTGAGGCAGCCATCACTTAAAGATGAACTTCTTTGTCAAGCAGCAAGTCTGACAGTGCAGAATAGCAATGAGGAACAGAGCCAGAGGGCAGGGCTACTTCTTTCTGGTCTGCTCAGCTGTATTATCCCTTCACCTACTCTAGAGAGGCCACTGCTGAAGTATGTCATTTGATCAAGCAATGTTCAACATTTTTACTGGCTCTGATCCATCCACATTCTTTAATATACTACTATATCTCTGGTGCAGGTACGTCTCTGATCAAGGCTTTGAAGGGTATAGGGCCATATGCCAGAACAAATTGCTTCGTGCCAAGCAAAATAACCTTGGCATGTTTCGCTCACATGCCCCTACTTTTCTGGAATGGACCGCCAATGAGAGAAAAGGGAAGATGGTCATGGATGTGTTTACATTTAATGGTGAGATGGCAACTTCCCTGTATTTACTTTCTATATGTTTATAGGAACATATGGGTCCCTCTTTGGCTCTTCTACATGTAATGCATCTTAGCTCCCCTAATGTACCATCACTTACTGCAGAACAAGAGCAAATAAAGTGAAAGGTAGAGTGTCTTACTTTTAATCCCTCCTCACTGATCGTACGCAAATATGCATTGTCGGCTTGAAGGGGTTATACCCAGTACCGATTTTTAGAGCCAGCGGTTGGCTTTCTAGTGATAACAACTGATCATCCTAAGTAGCCCCCCGCCCCACCACCTGCCACCTTCTGCGGCTCTCCCATCCCACCGGGTGGCTCGAGTGACCAGCCAGGGCGTCCTCCGACTGGCCGAAGACCCGAATGAAGCTGGAATCGGCTAGGATCGGGTCTCTGATCTAGTAACCCGGGAGCGATGACATGATAACACTTCCAGTTTACCTGGCTGCCAATGGCGCAGATTAAAAAAAAAAACTAGTATTCCAAAATGCCAATTTTGGCGTTTTGAATACTTTTAAGTGCAAAGGAGGGATCAGGGATCTTTTAGACCCCAGATCCCTCAATAAGTAGTACCTGTCACTAACTATTGCTGTCACAAGAGATGTTTACATTTAAAGCGCCCCACCGTGCTCGTGCGCAGAAGCAAATGCATATTTAAGTTGCACCGCAAATGGAAATGGTATTCAAACCACACAGGTGAGGTATCACCATGATCATTAGAGCGAGAGCAATAATTCTAGTGCAAGACCTCCTATGTAACTCTAAATTGGTAACCTGTAGACATTTTTAAAGCGTTGTCTTTGGAGATTTTTAAGTAACGTAGTTTGTCACTGTAATGTGAGTCACTTTGGGCGGGGGGGCCCGTGGAACCCAGAATCCCCATGCACCTCCTATGTCTAAGTCACCCTGTGTCTCTAATAGGAGCACAGGGTGACCGAGAACCCCAGTCTGATCAATGTAACGGAAGATCCTACACTCCGCTTGAGTGCTTCCATCAGCACACTGCTTCCTTCATTCTGGAACTTCAGATATTAGATATTACAGCCCATATATTGTAAGAACCAGGCAAGACTAGCTCAGTTACAAAACTGCAACATGGAAATGTTTTTTGAAACACAGGTACACAGAGATATTCAAACTTCTCCTCAGTAGACTGTGCAATCTGCAGGGAGAGCTGTTGGAGGAATTTGCCCCCTCCCCTAGCTAATCTACATACACATCCCATAATACCCAAGGCAGGCAGACACAATAGAACAATGGAATACAGCCACACCCCCCCCCCAAATGACCAAACACAGAGCACACCATGGTATGAGACAATATAATATATATATATATATATATATATATATATATATATATATATATATATATACATATATATACACAAACACACAACATAGTGTGGTTGTACAGTGAGTCTGATTAGTACAGATCAGACTGGGGTTCTCAGTCACCCTGTGCCCCTGTTATAGACACAGGGTGAATTAGACATAGGAGGTGCATGGGGAGCTGAAACAAGGGTTCCCCAACCTCCCTAAGATATTCTGGGTTCCACTGGCCCCCCGCTAAATGTGATTCCTGTCACAGTCGAGTGTGCGCAATTTCAAATCATGACATGTTAGGTATCTATTTTCTCAGTGTAACATCTTTCACATACAAACAAATTGGGCTAACTTTACTGCGCAAATACAGTGCAACAATCACCATTTTATTCTCATGGGTCTCTGCTAAAAAAATAAATATAATGGGGGTTCTAAGTCATTTTCTAGCAAAAAATACAGATTTTAACTTGTAAGCAACAAATGCCAGAAATAGGCTTAGGCATGAAAGGGTTAAAGCCTCACAGGGACTAGATTTTCTTCTAGTTCCTGACAGTTTCTTTCCACCTTGAAGTCCCACTCTTCCCGCTACAATATGTGGTTCATACTGTATGTGTTCCCACTGCTTTATTGCAATCGCCACTACATACAATAATTTATAAACTCAAAATGAGGGTATGACCTCCTTATAACCACTGGAATTATAGGGAGGAACCTTTAAACACTAGCCGACCAGCTGCCGGAGTTGTACTGCGGCAACATGGCTAGGCTGCGTGAATCGCTGCTATGTTACGTCGGTAACATAAACTAACACTAGGGGGCGCTTGTGTGCCGCCGGAGGCACGCGTGCGCGCCCCCCGCTCGCTCCCCGAGCCGATGTGAGTGCCCGGCAGTCTCGATCACCGCCGAGCTCCCTTATCACTCGGGGCACACAAGCTTTCTTTTGGGGGTAATTGATCACTTCTGTGTTTTGTATTTCTTGTGCTATATACAAAAAAAAGACCGGTAACATAAAAAAACTATATTTTTTAATTTCTGCTTTAAAACACACCCAAAAATTAGGCTGATATGTATTCTGCTACATATTTTCAGTAAAAAAATTGGTATATATATATATATATATATATATATATATATATATATATATATATATATATATATATATATATATATCCACGTGTTAGTAAAAATATTTGCAGTTTTAAAAACAGACTTTTTTTCGGGAGCAGTGATTATAATAATGCTTAAAGTGAAACAATAAAAGTGTAATATTCCTTTAAATTTCGTATGGGGGGGGGGTTGTCTATAGTATGCCTGTGAAGGGGCGCATGTTTCCCGTGCTTAGAACTGTCCCTTCACAAAGTGTCATTTCTGCAAAGTCATTTAAAATCACCCGCGGCTATAATGAATTGTTGGCTCCCCGTAATACAGAGAACAGTCATTGATAAAAAAAAACGTGGGTTTCCCCCAAATTCAATCAAATAAAAAAAATGACATGGGGTTCCCCTTAAATGTCCATACCAGTGGTATGGATTTTAAGGGGAACTCCACGCCAAATTTAAAAAAAAATGGCATGGAGTTCCCCCTAAAAATCCATACCAGACCCTTTATCCGAGCACGCAACCTGGCAGGCCGCAGGAAAAGAGGGGGGGACGAGAGAGCGCCCCCCCCCCCCTCCTGAACTGTACCAGGCCACATGCCGTGAGTGGGGCCTCGTGTCTAAATTTTGCCTAAGGCCTCACAAAGCCTAGAGCCGCCTCTGTTTGTCAACATTATCTTTTAATGAGTTATCTACTTAAAACAGCCAGTGTTTAACAAGTTACTCCAAGCATAGCAGTTTTAACCAGATCAGCAAAAATGGCAACTGTTGTATATAGCCTAGGGTGACATGTTTGGCTTGGGGTATTAAGATATTCAAGAAGATATTGGAAAGATAAGTAAAGTAGGAAACTTAATTTCAATTGTATTTCTCCATATTTAATATCGCAGAGGAAAAATATTCTGCAGAAGTGGATTCGTGGACAACCGGAGAACAACTAGCAGGCTGGCTGCTGCAATCCAGGTATTTTTATTCTGTATATACAGTATGTTTATGTTGTCTTTCTTTGCCTCATCTTTGACAGTTATAAAATATGTAACCACCTGAGGTGTCAGACCTATCTTTACTCCTGAAATTATTTACTTATTTTCTTCCATGCTTTTTTTTTTTTTTTTTTTTTTAATGAAGAGGTGCTGGGGACAATCCTCGTGGCTGGTCTGTTTCCATTCTGGATGGTGATCAGTGGTTTGATCTATCAGGAGATGACTTTTTGCTGGATGTTATTGCTGAGATAGAAGATGAAGCTCCCTCTCAGCCCTTTTCAACATCTGAATACCCTTTTGGAGATAATGGTGGCATCCCTGAACCTCCAATAAACTTTGCTCCACTGCTCCCACCAGGACACCCATCTTTCCCAGCACCTGGACTTCCTCCTGATCCTCCACCTCTCCAGGCACCAAGAGCTCCACCTCCCCCTCCACCCTTTCCTTCATCTCTTGGAAGGTGAGTAACTTTATGTTCTAATAGAAAAATATGCTTACTGCAATCATTTTCTGCCTATTGACTGTAATTGCTTATCAAGGTTGTTAATCGTGAAAAATCAATAAATGCATTTTATACACTGCTAGTACAATTGCATATTATCTCTCTTTATATATACTTCCTATACTCCTCCTACCCCTCCAACACCAGAAATCAGACTTCTTATGTAAGGGCTAGGGATTGGAGGTTCAGCCCGAGCATAAGTTTGCGCCAAACTTTGGTTGTTCGGATGTTCTGCGGTAATATGCGGTGTTCGGGGCAAATTTTGAAAGCCACTGGAACACCGTTAAAGTCTATGGGACATTAACATGAATAATCAAAGCGGGAGGGTGTGTAAAAGCAGGTGTACTCTTCCGGGGGAGTGGCTCTGGCAGCATGGAGTGAGGAGACACTGGTGTAGAACACTGTAGCACCATGGTGCAGTCCCACTGGAGATTATCAGGAATAAGACTCTAAAGCCCCGTACACACTATCAGATTGTCTGCTGAGTTTTTCCTTCAGATTTACCAAAACCATATAATATGAGGTCAAACCTTAGGAGTTTCAATGGGTATGCAATCAGGCAGGCCCTTCTACTACATGGTTTTGATAAATCTGAAGGAAAAACTCAGCAGACAATCTGATAGTGTGTACGGGGCTTAAGACTGTCTATTTTTCATCCCGAGAAAGGGGAAAGCTACAGGAGTGCCCTACATTCCTAGACACCAGTATACTGTATCACGTGCTATTTGACAGTAATGCCGCGTACACACGATCAAACAAGCGGCTGGAAAAGTCCGGCAAACTCAAGTCCGCCAAACAATCCCCCCGTGTGTAGCCTCCGGCATACTTTTTTGACCCGAAAGTACGGCGGACTTAGAATGCCGTGTTACACTCCAATCTTCCCGCCGGACTCGCATTTCGGCGGACAATCCGGCCGTGTGTGTGCCAGTCCGCCGTACTTTTGAAATGAGCAGACTTTTCCCGCCCAGAGAAAAATCCGCTCATTTCGAGTGGGTCTCCAGGTAGGCGGGGCCCGCGAAGGAGACGCCTCCGGCCCCGCCACCTGGTATGGACTTAAAGGGGAACCCCAATGCCGAAAAAAATCGGCGTGGGGGTCCCCCCAACGTCCACAACAGACCCTTGTCCGAGCACACTACCCGGCCGGCCAGGAAAGGGGGGGACGAGCGAGCGCCCCCCCCCCTCCTGAGCCGTACCAGGCCGCGTGCCCTCAACATTGGGGGTGCCTTGGGGAAGGGGGGGCCGTGCACCCCAAAGCACCTAGTCCCCATGTTGATGAGGACAAGGGCCTCTTCCCGACAACCCTGGCCGTTGGTTGTCGGGGTCTGCGGGCGGGGGGCTTATCGGAATCCGGGAGCCCCCTTTAATAAGGGGGCACCCGGATACCGGCCCCCCACCCTATGTGAATGAGTATAGGGTACAATGTACCCCTACCCATTCACCTGTAAAATAAAAGTACAAAAAAAACACAACACACGAGATAAAATAATTTATTGCACAGTTCCCGGGGGCTTCCGTCTTCGAGGGTCTTCTCGCCGGACTCCTCCACTATCTTCTTGTAGCTCTTTTGCTAGCGGAGGAGCCCGGCATTCTTCCTCGCCGCCGGCCTCTTCTTCCGACTTCGGGGGTCTTGTCCCCCTCTTCGGTTCTTCTGCCGGGCCACCGCGCCTTCTTCTAGCTCTTTTACAGGCGGTGGCCCGGTCTTCTGTCGCCGCCGTCGCTGCCTTCCGTTCTTCTCTTCTTCTTCTTCTTCAGATGTTGCCTCGCCGAGTCCTCCGCTCACAATGACGGGGAGCGGGCACGCAGCGACTTATATAGGGACAAGGGGCGGGGTCTTCGGTCGATGTCACATGGGTTCATGTCACATGGTGACCCCGCCCCCTTACGATGTCACAGTACCGGAGGATGCTGGGACTGTCGCCATGTGACATCAACCCATGTGACATGAACCCATGGGACATCCACCGAAGACCCCGCCCCTTGTCCCTATATAAGTCACCGCGTGCCCGGTCCCTGTCATTGTGAGTGGAGGACTCGACGAGGCAACATCTGAAGAAGAAGAAGAGAAGAACTGAAGAACGGAAGGCGGCGGCAACAGAAGACCGGGCCACCACCTGTAAAAGAGCTAGAAGAAGGTGCGGTGGCCCGGCAGAAGAACCGAAGAGGGGGACAATACCCTCGAAGTCGGAAGAAGAGGCTGGCGGCGAGGAAGAAAGCCGGGCTCCTCCGCTAGCAAAAGAGCTACAAGAAGATAGCGGAGGAGTCCGGCGAGAAGACCCCCGAAGACGGAAGACCCCCGGAGCTGTGCAATAAAATATTTTAACCCTGTGTTGTGTTTTTTTGTACTTTTTTTCACAGGTGAATGGGTAGGGGTACATTGTACTGCATACTCATTCACATAGGGTGGGGGGCCGGTATCCGGGGGCCCCCTTATTAAAGGGGCTCCCGGATTCCGATAAGCCCCCCGCCCGCAGACCCCGACAACCAACGGCCAGGGTTGTCGGGAAGAGGCCCTTGTCCTCATCAACATGGGGACAAGGTGCTGTGGGGTGGGGCACCCCCAATGTTGAGGGCACGCGGCCTGGTACGGCTCAGGAGGGGGGGGGGGCGCTCGCTCGTCCCCCCTTTTCCTGGCCGGCCGGGTAGCGTGCTCGGACAAGGGTCTGATGTGGACCGGGGGGGACCCCCACGCCGATTTTTTTGGGCGTTGGGGTTCCCCTTTAAGTCCATACCAGGCGGCGGGGCCAGCGACGTCTCCTTCGCGGGCCCCGCCTACCTGGGGACGCGCTCGAAATGAGCGGACTTTCCTCCGCGTGTGTGGGCGAGTCCGGTCATTTCAAAAGTAGGGCGGATAGTACGGCGGACTTAGTACGCCGTATTAGTCCGCTGAAAAAGTGCCATGTGTGGGCAAGTAGCCCGTTCGGAAAGTCCGACGTACAGTCTGGCGGGAAGTCCGCCAGACTAAGTACGTCGGACAGACAGCTATGTGTGTACGCGGCTTTAGGAATACTACCAGCGGTGCATCGGGTGTGAAAATGGCACTTGTGTAGGAACTATGTCCGGATGTTCCGCGGGTATTGGATACAGCTGTCCGAGCTGCAGAAATGATAGCGGTGGTAAGATCGGAGAGAGGGGAGGGTAATACCTCCTCACCCGCACAGCAATTCGATCAAGGGGAAACAGACAGTGACACAGATGCAGAATTCCAGCAGCTTAAGCCCTCTGTGTTAGGATGCAGATTTACGGCAGATGATTCTAGCTCTTCCGGGAAAGGAGGATATTCAGGCGCTGTTGAATGATATAAAGGGTGTGTTGAGAGAGGAAATAGAAGAAGTCCGGGCTAAAGCTGTGAACATGGAGCGGAAAGTGATCCATTTAGAGGCACAGCGGGGCGAATGTGATAAGGGGAGGAGGGTTTTTTTTTTTTTTCACTCACTGGGAAAATCATGTTTTACCTGGATGATGGCTTTATACTTAATGTCACACTGGTGGAGTTTACAGAAGGGTTTTTTTTTTTTGAGGTGAGGGTCACTAATGTATTATGGATTATAGCGTCTTTGTAAAACAGCAATATTTTGAGATGGCTGGATAAATACACTGATTAGAAGATGGAAGGGGGGCACTGTTATAATGTGTATGTTAGAGAGATTTCTTATTATGGGAAAAGTGGGTTGCATAAGTTTTTGGGATGAAAGGTGGGAGGGATGTGATAAGGGGAGGAATTTTTTATTTTTTTTATAAAGCCTCTCAAATAGAGGGGCCAGAGAGAGCGGGGATGGGGTGTTTGATGACTGTGCGTTTATGTGATTGGCAATGACAACGGGGGTGGAGAGGGTGGGGATGCACTTGGCAAATTTGAATAATGTGGCCCAAGGAGTGCTGAGAGGACCTCTTAATATGGGGGTGTTATATATATGGAAGGGGAGGGGTGTGGTGGTGTGCACATGTGAAGGGAGGGAGTGGGAAGTTATTCCCTATCCCTTACTCCCTGTCCCTCCTGCTATATATGGTATTCGGGGCTATTAGGTACACATGTGTGTATGTACATGTAGGTGTGTATGTGCATGTATGATTATATGCATATATGTGTTTTTGTGAGTACGTGCACAAATTATTATTTATTATTTTTTTTTTGACAAAGGTGGGAGGGGGACCAGGGGATATGGTATGCCTATTAAGGAGGCTGGGGCTCTTAAGGTAAAGGCACTGCGAATTAAAGATTATGGTAGGATAGTATGAATACATATGGGGGGTAGACGATGATAGGTCTAAAATAAAGATATTAAGAGAATGGGACTGCACTGATGTTTGTGTTGCATCTACAATCTCCATCTTGCCGGATAATTTTCCCCATTATAAAACGCCTCTCCACCAGTGGGTGGATAACAGAGGTGTTTTAGAATTTTTTTTTTTTTTTTCGTTTTCCTCTTCTTCTCCCCTCCTCCTCTCTATCTTACCCCTTGAGATCTATTAGTTTCCATTCTGGGAGTGGACTTTACTTGACAGGGATAAAATGACTAGGATACCCTTGACATCATATAATGTGGAAGGGCTAAATAGCCCAGTAAAACGGACAAGATTATTGGACGAATTATGGAGACTTAAATTGCACATTATTCTTCTTCAGGACACACATTTTAGAAAAGGTAAAATTCCTAAACTGGGAAATCACAGATACCGACAGTATATCATGGTGCCTCAGTCTGCTAAATCAAGCAGGGTCTCAATTCTGATTTTGAAACAAATTCCATGGAAGGAAATAAAAGTAATTACAGAGGAAAAAAGACGTCTCCTTATTGTTAAGGGAGTCCTTTGGGACCAAAAAGTCACTTTGGTAAATCTATATCTACCAAATGAAGACCAGATCCCTATATTAGAGACATATCTTCAGGTGATACAGCAACATAAGGAGGACTCCCTATTGGTGGGAGGAGACCTTAACATAGCACTTAACCCTGTATTGGATGTGTCGAAAGGGGTCTCCCATATATCAAATACTAAGTTGAAGAGAGCCAAAAGAAGTCTACAGGAGTTGCAGTTAGTGGATACGTGGAGAACTATCTCACTCTGTACATGATAGAGACTACACGTTCTTTTCAACTAACCATAAAATATATACGAGGATTGATTACATTTTTGTTTCACAGAATGTTTTGGTAGACTTATCTGAGGCCTTTATAGGATCATTTACTCTCTCGGACCATGTACCAACTAGTTGTATTATAGAGGTAGGAAAGCCAGTGCCTCGAGAGTGGTACTGGAAAATGAATGAGACACTGTTGAAAGAACTGGAGTGTGAGAAACAGATAGCTCAAGAACTGGAATCTTTTTTTGAGACTAATGATACAGGGGAAGTTTCACCCTTCTGTCTGTGGGAAACACACAAGTGCGTTATTAGAGGGACCTTGATATCTCTGGGGGCAAGGAGGAAACGTCTTGTGACGGCACAGATAGATCAGCTACACCCGCCACACCCGCCGCACCCGCCGCAAATTCGCACGGGACCCTTTTTTTGGCCCGCAGCAGAATCGGATCGCATGGGTGTTCACACCATGCGATCCGAGTTTGCAGATCGCACTGCGATATGCGAACTGATCTGGGGGTGTCAGTAACATTTCACTGACACTCCCAGCAGTTCGCATAGGGCAGTGTGAACTGCCGCCGGGAGGCATGCGATGCGGGAACCCGCCGCGGATTCGCGGCGTTTCCGCATCGCTCCAGTGTGAACCCAGCCTAATAAGCGATCATTTTTCTGATCGCCGTATTAGTGTCACAGGTGACGCTAGTTAGGCAGGTAGGTATTTAGGTTCGCCGCAGCTTTTTATAGCGCCAGGGACCCCCATATACTACCGCATAAAGCCCCCTGATTGCCCCCTAGTTAACCCTTTCACCTGTGATCACCATATAACTGTTACAGGTGACGCTGGTTGGTTAGTTATTTTTTTATAGTTTCAGGGCACCCGCCATTTATTACCTAATAAAGGTTTAACCCCCTGATCACCCGGCGGGTGTCATTTGTGACTAATAACTGTTAGGGCAGTTAGGGTTAGCCCCCTTTAGTTCTAAGGTACCCCCCTAACCCCCCCAATAAAGGTTTAACCCCGTGATCACCCCCCGTCGCCAGTGTCACTAAGGCTGGGTTCACATTGCAGCGGTTTATGAGAACGGATGTGATTCGCACCGCACTGCAGTGCAAATCACATCCGATCTCTGTGCGATTCGAGTTCAGCCATTCGCCGCACCCGCCACACCCGCCGCACCCGCCGCAAATTCGCACGGGACCCTTTTTTTGGCCCGCAGCAGAATCGGATCGCATGGGTGTTCACACCATGCGATCCGAGTTTGCAGATCGCACTGCGATATGCGAACTGATCTGGGGGTGTCAGTAACATTTCACTGACACTCCCAGCAGTTCGCATAGGGCAGTGTGAACTGCCGCCGGGAGGCATGCGATGCGGGAACCCGCCGCGGATTCGCGGCGTTTCCGCATCGCTCCAGTGTGAACCCAGCCTAATAAGCGATCATTTTTCTGATCGCCGTATTAGTGTCACAGGTGACGCTAGTTAGGCAGGTAGGTATTTAGGTTCGCCGCAGCTTTTTATAGCGCCAGGGACCCCCATATACTACCGCATAAAGCCCCCTGATTGCCCCCTAGTTAACCCTTTCACCTGTGATCACCATATAACTGTTACAGGTGACGCTGGTTGGTTAGTTATTTTTTTATAGTTTCAGGGCACCCGCCATTTATTACCTAATAAAGGTTTAACCCCCTGATCACCCGGCGGGTGTCATTTGTGACTAATAACTGTTAGGGCAGTTAGGGTTAGCCCCCTTTAGTTCTAAGGTACCCCCCTAACCCCCCCAATAAAGGTTTAACCCCGTGATCACCCCCCGTCGCCAGTGTCACTAAGGCTGGGTTCACATTGCAGCGGTTTATGAGAACGGATGTGATTCGCACCGCACTGCAGTGCAAATCACATCCGATCTCTGTGCGATTCGAGTTCAGCCATTCGCCGCACCCGCCACACCCGCTGCACCCGCCGCAAATTCGCACGGGACCCTTTTTTTGGCCCGCAGCAGAATCGGATCGCATGGGTGTTCACACCATGCGATCCGAGTTTGCAGATCGCACTGCGATATGCGAACTGATCTGGGGGTGTCATTAACATTTCACTGACACTCCCAGCAGTTCGCATAGGGCAGTGTGAACTGCCGCCGGGAGGCATGCGATGCGGGAACCCGCCGCGCATTCGTGGCGTTCCCGCATCGCTCCAGTGTGAACCCAGCCTAATAAGCGATCGTTTTTCTGATCGCTGTATTAGTGTCACAGGTGACGCTAGTTAGGCAGGTAGGTATTTAGGTTCGCCGCAGCTTTTTATAGCGCCAGGGACCCCCATATACTACCGCATAAAGCCCCCTGATTGCCCCCTAGTTAACCCTTTCACCAGTGATCACCATATAACTGTTACAGGTGACGCTGGTTGGTTAGTTATTTTTTTTATAGTTTCAGGGCACCCGCCATTTATTACCTAGTCTCACTAGTGTACCCCTAAATTTAGGGGTGTCTACTTTCCAAAATGGGGTCATTTGGGGGGGGTTTGTGCCATCTTGGCATTTTATGGCCTTCAAAACTGTAACGCCCTTAGAAAGCCTGAAGGAGGTGCTTGGTTTTCGGGGCCCCGTACGCGGCTAGGCTCCCAAAAAGTCCCACATATGTGGTATCCCCGTACTCAGGAGAAGCAGCAGAATTTATTTTGGGGTGTCATTTCACATATGCCCATGGCATGCGTGAGCAATATATCATTTAGTGACAACTTTGTGAAAAAAAAAAAAAAAAAAAAGTTTGTAATTTTCCCGCAACTTGTGGCAAAATATAAAATATTCCATGGACTCAACATGCCTCTCAGCAAATAGCTTGGGGTGTCTACTTTCTAAAATGGGGTCATTTGTGGGGGTTTTGTGCCATCTTGGCATTTTATGGCCTTCAAAACTGTAATAGGTAGTGAGAAGTGAACTCAAAAATTTACGCCCTTAGAAAGCCTGAAGGCGGTGCTTGGTTTTCGGGGCCCCGTACGCGGCTAGGCTCCCAAAAAGTCCCACATATGTGGTATCCCCGTACTCAGGAGAAGCAGCAGAATTTATTTTGGGGTGTCATTTCACATATGCCCATGGCATGCATGAGCAATATATCATTTAGTGACAACTTTGTGAAAAAAAAAAAAAAAAAAAAAAGTTTGTAATTTTTCCGCAACTTGTGGCAAAATATAAAATATTCCATGAACTCAACATGCCTCTCAGCAAATAGCTTGGGGTGTCTACTTTCTAAAATGGGGTCATTTGTGGGGGTTTTGTGCCATCTTGGCATTTTATGGCCTTCAAAACTGTAATAGGTAGTGAGAAGTGAACTCAAAAATTTACGCCCTTAGAAAGCCTGAAGGCGGTGCTTGGTTTTCGGGGCCCCGTACGCGGCTAGGCTCCCAAAAAGTCCCACATATGTGGTATCCCCGTACTCAGGAGAAGCAGCAGAATTTATTTTGGGGTGTCATTTCACATACGCCCATAGCATGTGTGAGCAATATATCATTTAGTGACAACTTTGTGTAAAAAAAAAAAAAATAATTTTTTTTTGTCATTATTCAATCGCTTGAGGCAAAAAAATAAAATATTCAATGGGCTCAACATACCTCTTATCAATTTCCTTAGGGGGTCTACTTTCCAAAATGGGGTCATTTGGGGGGGTTTTGTACTGCCCTGCCATTTTAGCACCTCAAGAAATGAGATAGGCAGTCGTAAACTAAAAGCTGCGTAAATTCCAGAAAACGTACCTTAGTTTGTAGATGTGACAACTTTTGCGCAAACCAATAAATATACAATTATTGACTTTTTTTTTACCAAAGACATGTGGCTGAATACATTTTGGCCTAAATGTATGACTAAAATTGAGTTTATTGGATTTTTCTAATAACAAAAAGTAGAAAATATCATTTTTTTTCAAAATTTGCGGTCTTTTTACGTTTATATCGCAAAAAATAAAAATCGCAGAGGCAATCAAATACCATCAAAAGAAAGCTCTATTTGTGGGAAGAAAAGGACGCAAATTTTGTTTGGGTACAACATTGCATGACCGCGCAATTACCAGTTAAAGCAGCGCAGTGCCAAAGTGTAAAAAGACCTCTGGTCATTTACCAGCAAAATGGTCCGGTCTGAAAGTGGTTAAAGGTGGACAAGTTTCAGGCGGTTCTCAAATCTCTGAAGCCAGGTAGGGCTCCCGGACCAGATGGCTATACCTTATCGTATTATAGGGTATTTTCAGAGAAATTAGCACAGAGATTTGTGGCTGCCTTCAACTCCCTACGAGAAGGGCAAAGGATACCAGCTGAAACACTACTGGCCCATATAGCAGTTATTTCCCAGGAAGAGAAGGATCCATCTGTATGCTCCAGCTAACGTCCAATATCTCTGCTTAATGTGGACTTAAAGATCTTTACAAAGATTATAGCTACTAGATTACTGAGCCATATTCCTAGTCTGATAGACCCGGATCAGGTGGGTTTTTATTCCAGACAGGGAGGGTAGAGAGAACACCCAGAGGGTGATGAGTGCTATACATCTTTCTCAGACCCAGCATATCCCCCTAGTGCTGATCTCCACCAATGCGGAGAAAGCTTTTGACAGAGTTGATAGGAGTTTCTTAAAAGCTATGATGCAACATATTGGACTGGTGGAAGTAATGCAGAGCTGGATATTAAATATCTATTCCAAACCGTCAGTTCGAGTCAAGATCAATGATATACTGTCAGAGCCCTTTCCTATATTAAATGGGACTCGCCAGAGTTGCCCGTTATCACCCATTATTTTCATCCTCACTCTTGAACCGTTTTTAAGAATGATTAGAGCTAATGGAGATGTTAGAGGGATCTGGACGAAGAGTGGAGAACATAAAGTTGCCGCTTTTGCGGATGATTTGATGTTTTTTTTATCATGTCCCCCCTGACATCTCTTCCATCACTAGTACAGGAAATACGTAGATACGGAGAACTGTCCAATTTTGAGGTGAACTATGAAAAATCGGAGGCGATGGGGGTGGAGTTGAGTCCTACCCTTCAACATCAGATTGCCTCCCAATTCTCCTTCAAGTGGACAGGCTCACATCTCGGCTATTTGGGAACAAAGATACCAAAGAAGCTAGCTAGAATTTTTTTGCTGAATTATGCTCCAATGGTTCGACAACTTAGACTGGATTTTCAGCGCTGGAATAGAGAGATTTTCACATGGTTTGGCAGGATCAATATCGTTAAAATGAATGTTATGCCAAGGCTGTTGTTGTGTTTGTTTCAAACAATACCCATAAAAATTCCAATAAAATTTTGGAGGGATATTAGATCCGAGTTTATGAGTTTTATATGGGCTGGAAAACCAGCGAGATTAAGTAGAAACATTCTATCCCTTCCAAAGGAGAAAGGAGGGGCCGGGGTCCCAGATCCAGGTAAATATTATCAGGCCTCGCAGCTGGCAAGGGTGGTGGATTGGTGTGTCCATAAGAAAAAAAATGGATTGAAATGGAACAGGCAACTATTGACTTTCCATTAGAGGGAATTGTCTGGATTCCAGAAAGAGATATCCCATATTCTGTTAAGAGACACCCCGTAGTGGTTGGAACGATACAAACTGTCAAAAGGCTGTTTAAAACCACCCCCATCACGTCAGATCCAACTCCGATGATTCCAGTACTGGGTACATTAACCTTTCAACCAGGAATGACAGATCCCTGTTTTAGGGCTCTGGCAAGTAGAGGCATCAGTAGGCTTGTGCATTTTTCAACAGAAGGGCGAGTTATGTCTATCAGAGAGATTGAAAGTTAATTGAGGTCGAGAACCCACAGATACTGCCCTTCATACAGCAGGGGAGGTGGATCTGGGGGTGTCTTTCTCACAGGCCCAAAAGGAGAGGATCTTACTATTTGCCCATAAGGTCTCATTGGCAAATAGGTATCAAGAAGGAGGGTATAAAATCCTCACTAGGTGGTACAGAACCCCAGCAGCACTACACCAGACGTTTCCCCAAGTATCTGATGTTTGGAGATGTGAGGAATCAGAAGGCACCATGATACACATCTTTTGGGAATGCCCAAGGCTGAGGGATTTTTGGAAGATGGTTGAGGTGACGGTAGAAGCGATCACGGGTATGATGCTTGGAGAAAATCCAGCAGCTTACTTATTACATGATACCCCGATACCGAATGAGAAGTATAAAAACTCATTGTTAAAACATCTGCTCACTGCAGCTAAAGCATGTATTCCAGCTTTGTGGAAAAGCAATATACTGGTGGTCTGAGCATGGCTGAGTGAGGGCGCGCAGAGTCCGTGCTCCGAGCAGAACCGCCAGTCACAGGACATTTGTGCCTGAAGATCCCGGGATGAGCGCACCTAGACAGAGGGAAACGAAAACCTCCCGTAGAGCTGCAGGGTGCGGTGGCCCCCAGTCTGCTATACAGCAGTATTTCTCCCCTAGGCGGATGTCGGCTGCCGGGCATATCGCTGAGATCACGGATACAGCCAAGCCCCGTGAGGCGGTGAGTGTGCAGCTGAATAGAGGAGAGATGAAGAGCTCAATTGATGCAGGGAACAGCGGAGTGGAAGACGAGGAGGCTGCCCCCCGCCGTATACGATCAGAAGCAGAGGCTCTGAAGAGTCTAATTCAGGCTTTACCAACGAAAGCCGATATAGAGGCTCTCATTAAGAGAGTGGAGGAGACTCACCGTGCGGAGATCCAGCAGGTGCATACTGAGATTCAGCTCATTGCCGACCGCCTGACAGTGGGGGAGGTAAGAGTGTCTTCATTTGGAGGAAAAATAGAGAGAGTGGAGAGGGAGAGTAAGGAGCATGGCGAGACGATGGCGGAGATGCAGCTTCAGATCGAGGAACTTGAGGATCGCAGCCGTCGCTGTAACCTGAGGCTCCGAGGCGTCCCTGAAGTCGCTGAACAGGAGGACTTGCAGGGGAAGGTAATGAGCGTCTTTCACAAAGTTTTAGAGGGTAATGTCCCGGCTAACATGGACTTGGACAGAGTACACAGGGCGCTAGGACCTAAATCGATAGACCCCCAAAGACCCAGGGATATAATTTGCCGCCTCCATAGGTATGCGCATAAGGAGACTCTGCTGAGGAAGGCATGGGAGGCCGGCACTATTGAGATAGAGGGGTCAGTAGTGAAGCTCTTACCTGACCTTTCGCGGGCCACATTACAGCGCAGAGCACAGTTGCGAACTGTCTTGGACTGTGTACGACGGGAGGGATACACATACAGATGCAAATACCCGCTTGCTGTGGTAATAAGAAAAGGAACATCTACATGCTCATTGCGACTTTACAGCGATCTTTCAAAGCTATGTGCCTTCATAGGTGTTGAGCCGTTTATGGTGCCGAATTGGAGACTCCCACTTTCTCTGCTACAGAGAAAAAAGCCAGAAATATAGGAGGGAAGGAGAGGGAGGAGAGGGAGTGAGAAGGAAGAGAGAAATATGTTACAGTATACTGGGACACACGCTGGAAATTAAGCCAAATTAAGCCATACCTCCGAATTTGTTTTTCTGCGTTTTCTGGGGTTTTTTTTTTTTTTTCCCTCTTCCCCCATTGACCAGGTTCCCAACTTGTTTAATTACTTCCTCCCATGATGATTTGAGAAATATGAGTGGAGTGAGATCTGTTCCCATTTTTTTATTTTTTTTGGATTGGTATGAATGGAGATAATGAGGGATGAGGTGGGGGTAGCAGGTGGGAGGAGGAGGATTGGAGGAGGGAGGGGGGTGGGACGGAGGGGGAATAAGATAGGAGATATAGACGGAGAGTTCAAGATAAATACATAAATATGATCATATGATTATATATATAAATATGGAGGGAGAGAAGGAGGGAAGGGGGAGAGGGGGGGGATCGGGTCCCTTGGGGGACTTACATAACCTAGGTTCCTAGAAGAGGTGGTCACTTAGGAGAATATTATATTTCACGAGGGGGTAAAGAGATGGTTGGGAGAAAATGTGAGGATAGGGGTTTGCCGTGTCCTTTTTTTGGGATTGATTTTTTTCTTAGAAGTGTTGGGGGGGGGTATATAAATCTTCTTTTTTTTTTTTTTTTTTTTTTGAGAAAGGGAGGGGGTAAAGGAGAGGTGGGTTAGTGAATACATATGATGGTGGCACAAGGGTGGGCTTGGACTTAGGGAGGGATAATGGGAGAGATAATGAGCAGGTGAGGGAGGGTTAGAGAAGGAGAGTATATTTAATAATAACACAAGGAATTGTTTGTTCTTGTTTTTTATTAATTTTTTTATTTTATTTTTTTAAAGAAGTTAAATAACAAACATTGTTAATCACTAATATCACTAATCACTAATATCATCATTAATAAAATAAAAGCACATAGTCAGGGACCTGGGGGAAACGGAAGGCCCATGGGATTGGACCCCCCTATCTGAACCTAAAGATGAATAAAATACTTCCATGAGATGTACCCTTCGGTTTTACCGCCCCCCCTTCCCTCCTTTTCCTCTCTTAACCCCCCCCCCCCCCCCCCGTTTTTTTTTTTCCCCCTCTTAGTTGAAAAAGGATGAGGAATGAATGGTGTTATTGTTTGCTGTATTAGTGTATTAATGTATTGTATTGTATTGTTGGAATAAGGTTGATACACAATATGGCTCTTGGAGGAGGGGAGAGAGAAACAGAGAGGAGATATGGAAAATGGGAATGAGGGGGGTGTGATCAATATAAACATAGGGGAGGCTTAAGTGGTGGACAAACGTGGGTACTTGCTTACACAGGTCCAGTTGTGTGTGTGTGTCCATACATGTGTATATGTATGCATGTGTATATATATATATATATATATATATATATAGACGGATATGGACGGACATATTTAATTTGGTCTCTCTTTTTTTTTTTTTTTTTTTCTCTTCTGCGATCTCTCCTTTCTTTTGCAAGAGCCATGTTGGAGTAGACACAATGTGTAGTGAAGTAACAGGTGACATTAGAAAACGCGTTATTATAAAAGACTGGCGGAGTGCACGGGGAAAGCTCGACCTGGAGCAGCCATGCACAACCACAAAACCCCATTAGGTCAACACTCATAATCCGGAGGGTCCGGAAATTGAGTGGTTAAAAGCAGTAGAGCTTTGAGATTCGTGGGGAGGCCGTGGGTAAACGGCCAACCCAGGGATTGGTAGTGAGGGAGGGAGGGAGTAGTAAATTGGACGGGAGGGGGGTGGGAGGGGGTAGACTTAAAGGGTTTTTTTTTTTGTTTTTTTTCTGTTTTGTGTTTTGCCTCTCTTTCCGAAGAGATATGGAAACTTTAAAAATAATGTCCTTGAAAGTAAAGGGATTGAATGTCCCTGAAAAAAGACGAATGTTATTCCATGATTTAAAGAGACTGAAGATAGATGTAGCGTTTATTCAAGAAACGCATTTCAGAGAAAACAATCTCCCTTTGTTAAGGAATACGGGTTATCCAATGGTCTACCACGCATTCAATCCGGATTCCAAAACCAAGAGAGTAACCATTATGATATCAAATACAGTAGCATGGAATCACAGAGATTCCTTGATAGATGCAAAGGGAAGGTATTTGTTCGTAAAGGGGACTATAGGAGGGGTAGGAGTAACATTAGCAACATATTATGCCCCCAATATACAACAAGACTCTTTTGTTAAAGAGACATTTGATAAACTTATGGAATTCGTAGAAGGACAGTTGATTATGGGGGGAGACCTTAATATTCCATTAATCCCTAGTGAAGACACCTCATCCGGGACATCGTCAGTGACACCTAAAATAAGAAAGAGGATATCTCAGGCAATAATAGAAACAAAACTGGTAGATATATGGCGATTATTACACCCCAAGGAAAGAGACTACTCTTTTTTTTCTAATCTGCATAGAGTGTACTCACGGATAGATATATTCTTTATTCCGCATAAACAACTACCCTCAGTTAAGGAAGCCACTATTGGTTTAATCACCTGGTCAGATCATGCCCCAATCTTTTTAAAATATAATCTAACGGGAAAAAAACATTTAACCCCTAGGATGTGGAAACTCAATGAGAGTCTCCTTCAAGACCCCTTAGTGCTGGAGGATGTCCGAAAGGAGATAAAATTATTTTTTCAGGAGAATGAAGGTCCAGAAAGTTCCTCGGGAACAATCTGGGAAACGCACAAGGCAGTAATTAGAGGAGTACTGATTAAGCATGGAGCAAGGATTAAGAAGGAAAGAGAAACTAAGTTAACATAACTTTTAGCAAAAATGCAACACTTAGAAGCCCAACATAAACATGCTCAGAATTTAGAAGTTAAACAAGAATTAATAAGTACACGTAGGCAAGTGACAGATCTGTTACAGTATAGAGCTAAAATGGCAATTCAGATAGGACGTAAGTGTAGTTATGAATCCGGCAATAAATGCGGAAAACAATTGGCGAGAGCATTACGGGAAATACAAACGAAGACATACATACCTACAATTAGGAAAAAAGATGGGGAGGAAGAGCGGATGCCAGAACAGATTGCTGGTGTGTTTGGCGATTTTTACTCCTCACTGTATAATTTGAACCTGAGAGCATCAGATCAGGCTAAGATAAACGAATATATAAGCTCAAGTGAAATGCCGTCTCTGACAAGCACTGCACGGGAGGAGATGGAATCGCCAATCACACTAGATGAGGTACAAAACACGATAAAACAGATAAAAAGTGGGAAAGCACCTGGCCCAGATGGATTCTCAGCCCAGTATTATAAGATGCTTATGCCAGAACTATGCCCATATATGGTTAAATTGTTCAATGAAATAGGAGACATATTGACTTTCCACTCAGAAACAGTTAAAGCTACAATTACAGTGATACAGAAAGAAGGTAAAGACCCGAAACAATGTGGAAGTTATAGGCCAATATCCTTGCTGAACGCGGATCTTAAAATATTCAGTAAAATATTGGCCTTGAGGATACAACAGTACTTGCCTTCTTTGATTCATCAAGACCAAGTGGGATTTGTCCCAACAAGAGAATCAAGAGACAATACTATCAAGGCCTTAAACTTAATGCATACAGCCAACTCCGCCGAGACCCCTTGCATATTTTTAGGAACAGATGCAGAAAAGGCTTTTGACCGGGTAGGGTGGGGGTTCATGTTCTCGGTACTCCGACATATAAAGTTAGGGGGGAAAATGATAGGCTGGATAGCAAGTTTGTATAAAAAACCTGCAGCTCAAGTAAGAGTAAACGGAGTGGTATCTTCATCTTTTCCGATAACAAATGGGACCAGACAGGGATGTCCACTGTCCCCTTTGTTATTCGCGTTGACCCTCGAACCACTGCTATGTAGAGTAAGGCTTAACAGGGATATACAAGGAATAACCATAGGAGGAACTCATAATAAAGTGGCAGCATATGCAGATGATATGCTTTTTACAGTGACGAATCCGACAATTTCGCTCCCAAATCTATTTAAGGAAATTGAGGCATACAGTATACTATCCTACTTTAAAATAAACTGTTCCAAGTCAGAAGCCTTGATGATAGCAGTCCCAGAGAAAATGAAGAGATTAATAAAACTAAATTACACATTTAATTGGACGAATCAAGGCCTGAAATATTTAGGAATAATGATTGCAACAGACCCCAATAAAATATATGAATTAAATTTTGTGCCGGCATTGAAGATGGTACGTGGATGCCTGGAGAGATGGCATAGGGGAATACATTCTTGGTTTGGAAGAAATAATATAATCAAGATGAATATTCTGCCAAAACTCCTGTACCTCCTCCAGGCAATTACAATTCTAATGCCAAGGAAATTTTTTAGAACTATACAAACATTATTCATGAAATTTATATGGGCAGATAAACAACCAAGGATACGGAGGACACTATTAACATTACCGAAGCAATACGGGGGACTGGCAACACCGGACATATATAAATATTATCAGGCAATACATCTAGGCCGACTGTTGGACTGGTGCCGACATGGAGACCAGAAAATATGGGTAAATTTAGAGCAAGCACAATGTAGGGAGCTACTACATAGAGCACCTTGGTGCTATAGAAACCTGACATTGGATACGAAGTTACATCCTACAATAGGACCCACACTACAGATATGTTACAATCTCTTAGTTAAGAATAAGATATCGACACAGAATTCCCCTCTAGTCCCTATATTAGGTAATCCCCGATTCATACCAGGCATACAGAAAGGACCTTTTGACAAGCTGATTAAAAAAGGAATATATCAAGCCTCACATTTCATAAAAATAGGCAAATGGCCAACAATGCAGGAGATGATGGATAGAAAAGGCCCCTTCCAATTAGATTTCTGGCAGGCGGCACAACTAGGACATTTTTTAAGTACAGAGATAGCGCCAGAGTTATTAGACCATGGCTATACGCCATTTGAGAAACTCTGTATGGAAAAGGAGCCAATTACGCATGTAATTTAGAAAATGTACGCGTTATTGATTAAACCAGTAGAAAATTTTCAGCTACCGTTCTTTCGGAAGTGGGAAATAGACCTAGGAAGGACTTTTTCCGAGGAGCAGAAGAAAAATATGATACAATCTATCTTTAAAACAGCAACATGTACAAAACTACAAGAAACTAATTATAAAATCATTTCACAGTGGTACAGAACACCAGAAAAACTTCAAAAATATTTCCCTCATACATCAAGTAAGTGTTGGAGGTGTCAGAAAGAAGTGGGAAATTTTCTACATATATTTTAGTCATGCCCAAAAATTGAGAAATATTGGAAGGACGTACGAGAGATTATTCAAAAATTCAGTGAAGTAGAAATACGGGAAGACCCAGCAGTATTTCTCTTGCATTTGTCAGAGATCCCGGGGAATATATATAGGAATTCCATTCTGTGTCACTTGGTAAACACAGCCAAGGCATGTATAACACTTAGGTGGAAACAAACACAACCCCCTAGTGTGAGCATGTGGCTGAAGAAAGTTGAGGAGGTGAACAGGATGGAAGACCTAATATGGACAGCTAGGAAAAGCCTACTTAGAAATATGGACACCATGGAATCTTTATATCTCTTCGGAGGAGGGAAAGAGACAGATTGATGCGATCTAGGGGGGAGGAGGGGGAGATATAGGGGAAGGAGATGAGAACTTCCCCTCTCCCCCTCCCCTTCTTGGTTTGTGGAAGTGTTGAGGGGGGTGGTTTGGGGTGGGATTAAAATTTTATTTATTTTTTTGTTGGGGGGGGGGGGGAAACAAGGATGGAAATAAAGGGGGGAGATGAGAAATAAGAAGATAACAATAAAACTTTGACCTGGCTGGGAATAGTACCAACCCAGGACCAGACATAGGGTATGTGGGACCGAATTCAGAGGGAGGAGTTTCCTCGACGGCGTCCCCATACATTACCATCAAATTAGCTTTTTTTTTTTTCCTTGGATTTATATATTACACTATAAGGGAAGCAAGAGGTAAAGGAAATAGAAGGAATTGTTATGTTTTTCTTTTTACTATGTATAAATATGGAAATTCGATGTATGATATTCAGACTGTTTATGTAAAATTCCATTCTTGTTTATATGAAGGAAAAAAGGGGAAAAAATAAAGAAATTGTAAAAAAAGAAAAGCAATATACTGTACCTCCTTCAAGAACTCAATGGCTGGCAAGGATCTCAGAAATCCAACAAATGGAGGATTTGACTGTGACATTGAAGGAAAAAGAGGAGAAATGTTTGAGGACTTGGGCCCCATATTTTCAATATAGGGAACGGGTCATTTTAGCTGAATAGGGGGTGAGGACTGGGATGAGGAGAGGGGAGAGGGGAGGAGAGAGAGGAATGGATACTGCTGTTTTTTTTTTCTCCTGGTACTTTTACGCCTATAGAGGCGATACCAGGATATGGTGTGAGACAGGTGGGAGGGAAGGGGTGAGGGATAAAGAAAATGGTATATATTTGTAATGGAAGAATGAGAAGGCAATTTAATAATTATTGATGAGGATTTATCGATGTAATGTGATTGTATGTTATTGGATAAAACTGTTTAGTGAGAGGTGTATATCAATGTTTTGTAATGATAAAAAAGGAAAAAAAAAAAATAATAAAAAAAAAAAAATCAAAGCAGGAGCAGTGATTTTTTTAATGCTTAAAGTGAAACAATAAAAATGAAATATTCCTTTAAAGAGGAGGGCCGGTTTAAAAAAACACTGTAGCTGCTGACTTAATAAACACACTTACCTGTCCAGGGCGCCCGCAATGTCGGCCGCCCGAGGCTGACCCGTCCCTCAGCTCTCGTGTCCCGGCACCGCCATTTTGGCTAAGGGAAACAGGCAGTGGAGCCTTGCGGCTTCACTGCCCGTTTCCTACTGCGCATGCGCAAGTCGCGCAGCGTTTTGTGAATGGGGTGCGCTGTGTTCTGGGACACACAGTTCCCAGAACACAGCGCGACCCATTACCCAGAAGACGCCGCATGGAGGAGAGAAGATAGAAGATCTCCGCGGAGAAGGAAGAGGCAGATTAGGATGATGTGCCTAGCAATAGGCATTTCTGGTAAGTTA
This sequence comes from Lithobates pipiens, assembly GCF_037356315.1. Classification (NCBI taxonomy): domain Eukaryota; kingdom Metazoa; phylum Chordata; class Amphibia; order Anura; family Ranidae; genus Lithobates; species Lithobates pipiens. Next base: position 146,671,290 of record NW_027507789.1, read on the forward strand.
AAAAAAAGTTTTTTTTTCATTTTTTTTTTCTGATTTATTTTTTATTTTTTATGTATTTTTTTTTTCTGGGTGGCCCACCACTTTAAATATTGTGCATGGAGGTTGTCTATACTATGCCTGTAAAGTGGTGCAGTTTTCTCATGTTTAGAACAGTACCACAGCAAAATTAAACTGATCACGGCTGTAATGAATTGTCGGGTCTCAGCAATATAAAACCCATTGAAAAAATGAGCAGTCTATTACCAGGCCCTTTGGGTCTGGTATGAATATTAAAGGGATTTTTTAAACACTGAATATGTATTTCAAAGGCTCCCGCGCTATATGGCCAAATTAATCAGAAGGCACAGTTCTATTCTGACAGGAGCAGCAAACACTATATGAGTTGGCTCTCAATACTCAAAAAGATGAAAAAAGGGGGGGTGTGTTGCGCTTCCTCAATACCAAATAAACTAACAGTAATGCACAATCAAAAATAATAATATTAAAGCAAAAGGTGCAATAGTGCTTATAAACTTGAAATAGTGCTTAGTGCTTATGAAGTTGCATTAAAAGTGCATCTGTGCATTGCATAAAATCAACTGACAAAGTGTCTCTGTGCATCACTCAAGTGTCAACATCAGTGATACAGTGATAAATAAATCCAAGTGCATATAAAAAAACATGTAACAGCTAAAATATGCAATATAAAAAAATATAACTGTGATATCAAAACAAAATTTCAGATTTGTAAAAAAAAATTCAACAAAAATCAATAGCAGCAAATAAGTGAATCTCATTAAAGGGTCCCATACATAATCCAATCGTGAAAGTTAAATGCAGTATCACAATCAAAATAAAGTGCAATGTGCCAAGCCGACTCTCTTCCAGTGATATTCCGTGCCAGTGCTAGTTACACTAAATAATTACCTCACAGCTGCGAGATATGCAGCAAAAATCAGCTATATTGCAAGGAGTGCTTGAGACTGGGGGATAGCTGCAGAGAGGAACTTCTGACGGTGCCAAAAAACTCATCCGATTTCCTCGTGGATGTTATCAGCATAAGAGCTCAAAGGGACAGATAAATAGCATCCACCATAGTGTAGCATTTAAAACCACCGATTTTATTAAAACATATAATAATCTACTCACAAGAGGAAAAAACTAATAAGGCACACAGCTGACAGTGGACCGATGAGCGTCTCGCTCAGATGTAAACGTCACTTCCGGTTTCCTACGCGTTACGTCACACAATGACTTCAACTGGGATGTTTCTAAGGTGACCGGAAGTTGCTTTTGAGAGTACTGGGCGGACAGGTTCCGCCCTCTATTTGCATATTGCGTCGCGTTCAAGGCATGTTTCAAGCAGAGCGAGCAGACCAATAGAGTCAGGCGGGTATGTCCCGGCTTCTGTTTACCTCTCACGCCGCGCTCGAAGCTTGTAATAAATAGAGCAGACAGGAACAGAAAAAAGGAAACAAAGGAAAAAAGGACTAATTATGGAAAACTTTTTACTGACAATAAATAAATAAAAGTGCCAGGTCCATAATACTATGAAATTGTACCAAAGACTATTAGCCTAAGACCACATTTTATGCTTTCATAACAAAAATAGAGGCAGGTCCTATATACTAAAATACAGGGCTACGCTGGCGGTGGGGATCTGTTCATATCCTAAGGCACAAAAAAAACTTTAAAACTTTATCCAATGATGGTTTCTTCAATAGTGGGCTTATTTCAACACATTTAAACATATACTGCTCTTAATGCTATTAAATCACTTTATTAACTTAGATTTCTGAATCAAAGCAACAAAGAGAAATTAGCTAAACTAAATAGCAGAAGCAAATATAAAAAGCAGATAAAAAAAAAAAACAGATAAAAATGACATATATATAAAACATATTTAAAACGTATATATATATATATATATATATATATATATATATATATGTGCAATGCATAGGAGGCCTAGAATAGGCCACCATATTTAAAATACAATAACTACCCCAAAGTACTAAAAACATTTACTTAAAACCAATTCAAAAAAATGTTTTTTAAAAATAAGGGGAGGATCGCGGAAATGACGTATACATTACAAAACATCTAGATAATCATGAGCATATAACATCAAAAATGTACTAGATTTATATACGGGGAGAGAATCTCGTATTATATATCAAGATATTAAAAAATTAAAATATTCAAATATATAACATAATTATCATGCGGGAGAGAGAAGTATGAAGAACTAGGTAAAGGGGTGCTAATAATTACTGATGAAACAGTTCAAATCAAACTCCACATTCAATCCTCTAGGGACAAAAGTGTCAAGGGTAAATATCCACTTTGATTCTATCTGGCTCAAAGTCCTCACTTTGTGCCCACCTCTCCAGTGTTTAGCATAGGGGACAATGCCCCAGAATTTTAAGTCCCTGGGGTCTTTTTTATGATGGGTAGCAAAATGCTTAGAGACGCTATGTTTATCATACCCCTTTTGGATATTTTGTATATGCTCCTTGAGCCTAATCCTCAAAGGCCTTTTTGTGCGGCCTACATACTGTAGGCTGCAGCTACATTCTAGGACATATACGGCACCCTCTGTGTTACAGCATATGAAGTCTTTAATTTTATGTGTGTTGCCAGTACTTGTGGATGAGAATTGAAAGACTTTGTTAGGTTTACTTGCTCTTGTGCATGCAAAGCACCTCTTACATGGGTAGAACCATTTTCCCGTAAAGAACGTAAAGTTTTTCACGGGTGGGTCTGGTATATTTTTCACTATCATATCCCTTAAGGTTGGGGCACGTCTATATATAAATTGTGGTCTAGGTGGTAGAACCTCGTGTAAATCTTTGTCGTTCAACAAAATGTGCCAATGTTTTTTGATTATTTTTTCTATACTTTTGTATTGACTATTATAGTCAAGAATTATTGCTCCATCTTTTGATTCCCTGTTTTTATTTTTGTTCAATTGCGTGCTTTTTTCTTTAAGGAGATCTTGGTGCCTTACAGAAAGGAGCCTTTGAAAACATATTCAGTGTTTAAAAAACTGTTTAAAAAACTTTTTACTTCTGCTGCAAATATGGAGGTTTTTTCCTTCTTAGAGAAGAGGAAAATTTATTTGGAAGAAGTGTTTAATGCTGCCAATATAGAAACTAAGAATAAAAATAATAATGTAGAACATCTGGCAAAAAAAACGTAGATATAATATGGAAAAGAGAGTGAGTCTATGGTGGGACACCACCACTTTTGAACAGTACTTGAAGGATGGTCTAGTTCCTAGACGTCTTAGGTGGGATGTCCCACCAAATGATGGTCTGATGGACCAAGAATCAATAGATTAGTGGTTCAGGTTCTTTAACGAGAAAGGATTTGAATTACTTCAGTTTCTATTAAAAAGAAAACAGAGAAAAATAAAAATAGTAGAGCAAAACATAGAGCAAATCAAAAGTGATTTAGAGATACATAAAGAGTCCACGGAATTTTATAACTCTGACAACACAGCTAAATAAAGACCTACTAAAGAAAGACAAGGAAGTTCAAACTAGAAAGAGCAAAAAATATACTAGAGACATGGGAGATTTTAAGAATGATCAGGTTTTCAGATGGCAGAGTCAATTGGGACGTCTAGACCCGATTTCTACATACTCTACACCTGAAAAACCTGTTAGACTGGAGGCAGTTGCACCCCCAGTCAACCCAGTCTCTGTGTCATATAAGTTACCTACATCCAATGGACAAACTAGGAATAGGATGAATGATTCTCCAAAGACAAGTAAATCTAATGATGGGCAGAACTTTCCCAAACAATCCACACCTCAATATTCAGAGAGGAGACCCCCACAGAATTCTCACACCCCAAAAAAGGGGTGGAAGAAACCCCCTTGGAAAAAAACTAATAACAATAATAAGAAGTACAGCCATGGTGACAATTGGAATCATCCTTCTTATGAACAACCTCGAGGTCCATATCATCCCCCATATGTAAGAAACCCTGCTCCCTATTACGATTATAATCGCAGGGAAAGAGATGATTGGGGACCACCACAATCCTACCAACGACTGTATGATCAATACTCAGTTCCTACTTATAACCGTTATGCGCCACTCAGAGATTATCGGGATGACGAAAGAGAAGATCATTACTACCAGACCTACTATCCCGATCCATATGAGAATAAGGCTTTTTTAGGGAGAGGTCTGGATCATCATCCCCCGAAAGCGAGAGATGTACAGGGGGAAAGAGAGTTAAGTCCAAAAAGAAGAGAGGCAGAAGAGCGGGAGCGAGAGAACAAGCGAAAAAGAGAATAAAAGGTGAAGGGGTATTTAATTTAAGTGGCATCCCCCTAACAACAGAGGAAATAGCTGTATTAGACAGAGGTCTGAAATTTGCTCCTAAAAAGAACTTGGACAAGTTTCAGACCTATGTAAATATTCAGAAGTATATAAGGGGCCTCAATATAAAGAAATATTTAATCAATAATCCCATAAAAATTCAGACCCCTTTGCCTAACGATGTTACACATAGCACTTTAAAAAATAAGTCTGTTTTTAACCCTCAAATTAATAATAACAAATTTGTAGATGTTTTTAAAAAGATTGTTGTCGAAGACCTAAAAACCTTGGATACCAAGAAGCAGATAGAACCAAATTATATGAAATGTGGAATGAAGCGACTTAGTGAGCGCAAAGATATAGTGATCCGCCCAGCTGATAAAGGAGGAGGAATTGTAATATTGTCAAAAATTCTGTGAAAATATGCTAAATCTGTTAAATGATACAAAAACTTATAGGCCATTACCAAAAAACCCGGTATTTAGAGGAAGAAAGGAGCTTGAAGTAATAGTACATTTGGGTTTAAAAAAATCAGTCCTGAATAAAAAGGAAGCACAGTTTCTTATACCAGAATCAGTAAGGACCCCAATAATCTATTATTTACCGAAACTCCATAAGGACAAAATCAACCCTCCCCCTAGGCCTATAGTAAACGGCATAGACTCACTCACTTCAAGGATAGGATCCTATATAGACAACTTTCTACAGCCAGTAGTTAAAAGGACGAAAGCTTATCTCCAAGACACAAAACATGTTTTACAGATCTTGGAAGAATTTTCGAATGATGGACCGTTCATTCTTGAAACAGCAGACGTAACCTCACTTTACACTATAATTCCCCATCATGAGGCCTGCGAAGCTGTTAAATGGGGCTTAAGAAAACATTCTCAACTTATCTGTTCACAAAGAAAATTTATAGTCAAATGCCTTGATTTCTGTTTGAAGAATAATTATTTTTGGTTCAATCGGAAGTTTTACCATCAAACGACGGGCGTCGCAATGGGTGCTAAATTTGCACCGAGTGTCGCCGGACTGTTTATGGCGAAATGGGAGGAAAACACAGTCTTCTCCGACACACCCAGCGAACTGGTGATGTATAAACGATACATCGATGATATTATACTACTGTGGAAAGGAAGTAGTACTAGTCTTAGCGAATTCCAACAGAAGCTGAATCTCAATGATATGAATATAATACTGACATGGAATACAGACGAAAAAGAAATAATCTTCCTTGATTTGGCAATCATACAGGAAGATGGGAGACTACAGACAAAAACACATTTCAAAAGTGTCGATAAAAATAGTTACCTTCCAGTAACAAGTTGCCATCATCATAACTGGCTTTTCAATATTCCCAAAGGACAGTTCATGAGACTGTGCAGAAATTGCAGTAAACATGAAGTCTTTTTAGAACAAGCTAAATCCATGGGACAGAGATTCTTTGAGAAAGGCTATGACAAGAGTACAATCCTAGAGAAAATAACAGAAGTAGAGAAGATGGAATCGCCAAGATCTCCCTAAAGAAAAAAGCACGCAATTGAACAAAAATAAAAACAGGAAATCAAAAGATGGAGCAATAATTCTTGACTATAATAGTCAATACAAAAGTATAGAAAAAATAATCAAAAAACATTGGCACATTTTGTTGAACGACAAAGATTTACACGAGGTTCTACCACCTAGACCACAATTTATATATAGACGTGCCCCAACCTTAAGGGATATGATAGTGAAAAATATACCAGACCCACCCGTGAAAAACTTTACGTTCTTTACGGGAAAAGGGTTCTACCCGTGTAAGAGGTGCTTTGCATGCACAAGAGCAAGTAAACCTAACAAAGTCTTTCAATTCTCGTCCACAAGTACTGGCAACACACATAAAATTAAAGACTTCATATGCTGTAACACAGAGGGTGCCGTATATGTCCTAGAATGTAGCTGCAGCCTACAGTATGTAGGCCGCACAAAAAGGCCTTTGAGGATTAGGCTCAAGGAGCATATACAAAATATCCAAAAGGGGTATGATAAACATAGCGTCTCTAAGCATTTCGCTACCCATCATAAAAAAGACCCCAGGGACTTAAAATTCTGGGGCATTGTCCCCTATGCTAAACACTGGAGAGGTGGGCACAAAGTGAGGACTTTGAGCCAGATAGAATCAAAGTGGATATTTACCCTTGACACTTTTGTCCCTAGAGGATTGAATGTGGAGTTTGATTTGAACTGTTTTATCAGTAATTTTTAGCGCCCCTTTACCTAGTTCTTCATACTTCTCTCTCCCGCATGATAATTATGTTATATATTTGAATATTTTAATTTTTTAATGTCTTGATATATAATACGAGATTCTGTCCCCGTATATAAATCTAGTACATTTTTGATGTTATATGCTCATGATTATCTAGATGTTTTGTAATGTATACGTCATTTCCGCGATCCTCCCCTTATTTTAAAAAAAAAATTTTTTGAATTGGTTTTAAGTAAATGTTTTTAGTACTTTGGGGTAGTTATTGTATTTTAAATATGGTGGCCTATTCTAGGCCTCCTATGCATTGCATATATATATATATATATATACGTTTTAAATATGTTTTATATATATGTCATTTTTATCTGTTTTTTTTTTTATCTGCTTTTTATATTTGCTTCTGCTATTTAGTTTAGCTAATTTCACTTTGTTGCTTTGATTCAGAAATCTAAGTTAATAAAGTGATTTAATAGCATTAAGAGCAGTATATGTTTAAATGTGTTGAAATAAGCCCACTATTGAAGAAACCATCATTGGATAAAGTTTTAAAGTTTTTTTTGTGCCTTAGGATATGAACAGATCCCCACCACCAAAGTAATGGCTGCCTCTGAGATAGCCCTGGAGTCTCTAAGAAAATGGCCGCCGGCGTAGCCCTGTATTTTAGTATATAGGACCTGCCTCTATTTTTGATATGAAAGCATACAATGTGGTGTTAGGCTAATAGTCTTTGGTACAATTTCATAGTATTATGGACCTGGCACTTTTATTTATTTATTGTCAGTAAAAAGTTTTCCATAATTAGTCCTTTTTTCCTTTGTTTCCTTTTTTCTGTTCCTGCCCGCTCTATTTATTACAAGCTTCGAGCGCAGCGTGAGAGGTAAACAGAAGGCGGGACATACCCGCCTGACTCTATTGGTCCGCTCGCTCTGCTTGAAACATGCCTTGAACGCGACGCAATATGCAAATAGAGGGCGAAACCTGTCCGCCCAGTACTCTCAAAAGCAACTTCCGGTCACCTTAGAAACATCCCAGTTGAAGTCATTGTGTGACGTAACGCGTAGGAAACCGGAAGTGACGTTTACATCTGAGCGAGACGCTCATCGGTCCACTGTCAGCTGTGTGCCTTATTCGTTTTTTCCTCTTGTGAGTAGATTATTATATGTTTTAATAAAATCGGTGGTTTTAAATGCTACACTATGGTGGATGCTATTTATCTGTCCCTTTGAGCTCTTATGCTGATAACATCCACGAGGAAATCGGATGAGTTTTTTGGCACCGTCAGAAGTTCCTCTCTGCAGCTATCCCCCAGTCTCAAGCACTCCTTGCAATATAGCTGATTTTTGCTGCATACCTCGCAGCTGTGAGGTAATTATTTAGTGTAACTAGTACTGGCATGGAATATCACTGGAAGAGAGTCGGCTTGGCACATTGCACTTTATTTTGATTGTGATACTGCATTTAACTTTCACGATTGGATTATGTATGGGACCCTTTAATGAGATTCACTTATTTGCTGCTATTGATTTTTGTTGAAATTTTTTTTACAAATCTGAAATTTTGTTTTGATATCGCAGTTATATTTTTTTATATTGCATATTTTAGCTGTTACATGTTTTTTTATATGCACTTGGATTTATTTATCACTGTATCACTGATGTTGACACTTGAGTGATGCACAGAGATACTTTGTGTCAGTTGATTTTATGCGATGCACAGATGCACTTTTAATGCAACTTCATAAGCACTAAGCACTATTTCAAGTTTATAAGCACTATTGCACCTTTTGCTTTAATATTATTATTTTTGATTGTGCATTACTGTTAGTTTATTTGGTATTGAGGAAGCGCAACACACCCCCCCTTTTTTCAATATTAAAGGGAACTCCCGAACCAAAATTTGAAAATTGCGTGGGGGTCCCATTAAAATCCATACCAGGCCAAAATGATATGGAAATTAAGGGGAACCCTGTGCCAAAAACAAAAGAAGAAAAATTCATCTTCTTATATCACTCTGCCGACGGCCCGAAAAAAAAAAGCAGACACCGATCCGCCTCAATGGGAGGCTCCCACCGTGTCATGCTTCTTTGCTTGTGACAGTTCTTATATAAGTGCGAGCAGGGCCACCCGGTTACATAAACGGGTGGCCCCGCCCCTCTCTCATGCCACGGATAAGCCATAGGGAAGTCCCCCGTGGCATCAGAGGGGGCAAGGTTACCCGGGAAAGTCACCGAGTGGCCCCGCCCTCAGTTATATAAGAACTGTCACAAGCAAAGAAGCGTCATGCGGTATGTTCTGCTGCGAACAGAGCAGGAGGGTGTTCGGTTCATCCCTAGTCAGGACCCAGTGCCAAGTTACATGTAAAAATACACTTATTGTTTAATGCATAAATAACTACATTAAGTTCTATTAATATAAACTTGCCATATAGCTTTAAAACTATTTGTGAGCATTAGTAGAAGCAGTTTATAGGACCTGCTCATTGGAATATGAATCCAAAACACATATAATACACATTTGTGCCAAAAAATTAAAGTGACGGTCTTTTTTAAAAATTTGTGAAATATTCAGTGCTTTTTGTGCCTGATTGCCAGGGTGCCCCTGCAGTGATTATTCCACCTCATGCTGTTTATACACCGCACTCATCAGATGGTGATGACCCCCTTACTATACAGCAAGGAAAGTTATAAAAGCTTGTAGGCCCTTAGGCAGACTTTTCTCAAAGTTTCTAATGGTTTCCTGGTGCACATCCTTGCTCCTCCTTGTATTAATCCTGATGTTACTCCCAAAGGTCCCATGGGATAGGCAGGCAATAAAATAAAAATGGAGAGAGATAGCCTCTCATAGTGTAAAATCCCTGGATGTATTATCAAAATTATAATTAAAAAAGCACCACTAGTGCAGTAATAGAATGTAAAGAACATCCCGCTGTAACAATTAAAAGATGGATGCCACCTAGAATCTGGCGTGCGTTCCACTCGCAAGGCCGGAAGTGACACACAGGAACAGCCACTAAATGCGTTTCATCATCAAAGTGCGGCATCTTCAGAAGCATGCTCAGGTAATGGTCAGGTATGGATTTTTTTGGCATGGGGGTTCCTCTCAAAATTTGTAACAGACCTGAAAGGGCCTAGTATGGATTGGGGGACCCCCATGCCGTTTTATTCACAATTTTTTTATTGCCAGTTTTCTTTACATTCATCTGTCAGCGGGGAAGCCCGCTGACAGCTGACGAGTCATCCGTTTTTAAGGATGCAGCAGCTGGCTTTTCCGTCCTCTCCTTAACAACCAGCTAATGTTAAAGGTGTCAACTCCAAAAGTTCTTATCTGAACTGAGAAATTTGTCGCTCGTACTGGACATGTGTAAAAGCCGTAGGCATTTGCCTATTGGATTGCGAGTTTCTGTTTACCATGCAAACTCCAGGCAGGTGGCTCTATAATTGGGATTTGAACCCATGACCTGAGTGCTGCTAGCCTGAAGTGCTAACCACTAAGCCGCTCAGCTCTATAACTAGAATATATAGTAGTACCAGGATTAAATAATAAACATATATAAACATAAGTCGACATTCTAATAAAATTCTATTTAGATAATAAACATTATTCTTCATATAACAGAGATGTTACTTTAAAGTTTCTATGTATTTAACATTAGAAAATAGTATACATTACTCTGTAACACTAATTAAGAAATGCATTAATTTGCAGAACAAAAAAAAAATATTTGTTTTAAAGTAAGATATTGCCTACTAAATATTTGTCCTGCCCCTTTAAAGTCCCGCTGAGGCACCCTTTCCGCATCTACAAATAAAATTGAGGTCCCCTTTTCCCACAAATAGAGTTTCCTTTTGATAGTATTTGATCACCTCTGTGGTTTTTATTTTTTACACTATAAACAAAAAGACTGACAATTTTGAAAAAAAACTATATTTTTTACTTTCTGCTATAAAACATAAATAAAGTTATAAAAAAATGTAAAAAATCGAATTTATTCATCAATTTGGGCCAATATGTATACTGCTACATGTTTTTGGTAAAAAAACAACAATCAATAAGCGTTTATTGAATGGTTTGCACAAAAGTTATTGCAAACTATGGGATAGATTTATGGACTTTAAATTTGTTATCATTGTTTTTACTAGTAATGGTAGTGATCAGTGTTTTTTAGCAGAACTGTGACATTGCGGCGGACAAATCTGACACCAAGTGCCACTTTTTGGGGACCAGTGACACAAATATAGTGATCAGTGCTTAAAAATTGCACTGTTACTGTATAAATGACAATGGCAGGGAAGGGGTTAACATCAGGGGCAGTGAAAGGGTTAAGTGCATTCCCTGGAGGTGCTTTCTAACTTTGGGGGGAATGCTGTGAGTGTATAAAAACAGAGATCCGCGTTTCTGCTTAGAAAAAACACAAGATCTCCATTTTCATCCCTCACAGAACGGCGATCTGCCTTGTTTACATAGGCAGACTGCCGTTCTGCCTCACCTGTGACCGATCACTGCGCGCACGCTCCAGAGCCGATCACAGGAATCACGTACAGGTGCGGATTTTGCGCTTAAGGGCCACCCTGCCCTTATACGCCCCCATTATATGTACGTGGGGTGTAACTAATGGGTTTAGTTTAATTGTAATGCATTATTTAAGAATTTCTCTATAATTTCCAAACTCGTATACTTCTGGAGTAAAAATATAACATGTTATTTATGGTATTGGGGTCTGAACATGCCGTACAGGCACAGATTTAGCCATTGTAATATAAAACGTTTGTATGAATAAAACCAAGACTCAATGAAAAATATTGCTTTTTGACAGAAATGCAACTTTAAAATATAAAAAAAACAAAAAACGGTAAACTGTACTGGCTGTAATGCCATTGCACATATTACCAATATTAAATATTAAGAAAAAATAAATAAATGAGAAAAAACTTTTTTTTTCAGCAGCTTACTAAAATTACATCGAAATTTGACATCAAAATTAACACTATGCGGCCACATAAGAATAAGTAGGGGGCCCTACTTATTCTTATATATAAAGAAATACTAATGCGCTCCACCTATTAGTTAACTATAGGACTAAATGAACTAAATTCCATACACAGGAAGCGGCCAGCAAAAAAACGGTGATCTCAACACCAAAAGTGAGTCAATATAATTAGATAAATAAATGCGGCGCTACCTAAAAAATGCATAAATATAGATAAAATAAAATAAAAGTGGAATGTCCAAATGGGACTAAAGTGCAAATAGGATACTATCCCACTACAGTGATAAATATTGACAATGAGAATAAAGCATATACTGTGCAATAAATAGAATTATAACCCTGCATACATATTCCAAATAAATACAGGAATGCAAATAAGAGATATAAAGTGTAAAAATCTGTGAAAAAATATATATACACCAATCAAGTGGCTATGTGCAAAAATTGCAATATTAGCAAGTGATTGTCCACAAAACCATGCATAAATATTAAAAAGAAAAAAAGTCCATGCAAAAAAAATATATATATGTAGAAGTGATTTCCAAAGATGACAGTCCACAGCAAACTTCAGTGCCTAGTTAAGTGCACCACCTATTTCCCCCAGCCTCTCACCTCCAATAAATGGCAAAAGAGCGCTGTATGTAATCAAAATGCTGCTGAATCCTTATCCATCCAGCCTCAGTGTTCTACCGCTGTTAGTGTACCGCTGTATACCGCTGTGTACTAGCAGTTATTATTCTCCCAATTTCTCCAAAGGTATCCAGTAAATATGGAATGGAAGAAGACAAAGGGGGCTTTCATGTGTAGTATCCAATAACAACTTTTTAATAAAAGATATCCAAACTTACATGAAAGTAAACACAGGAATACACTCGGCAGACATGAACTTCCGGTTTCGGCCGTAACCGGAAGTGATATGTGCGACACCAAACTCCTTCCCTGACGCGTTGCGTCACACCTCGTGACTTTTTCAAAGGTTTACCCTTTGAAAAAGTCACGAGGTGTGACGCAACGCGTCAGGGAAGGAGTTTGGTGTCGCACATATCACTTCCGGTTACGGCCGAAACCGGAAGTTCATGTCTGCCGAGTGTATTCCTGTGTTTACTTTCATGTAAGTTTGGATATCTTTTATTAAAAAGTTGTTATTGGATACTACACATGAAAGCCCCCTTTGTCTTCTTCCATTCCATATTTACTGGATACCTTTGGAGAAATTGGGAGAATAATAACTGCTAGTACACAGCGGTATACAGCGGTACACTAACAGCGGTAGAACACTGAGGCTGGATGGATAAGGATTCAGCAGCATTTTGATTACATACAGCGCTCTTTTGCCATTTATTGGAGGTGAGAGGCTGGGGGAAATAGGTGGTGCACTTAACTAGGCACTGAAGTTTGCTGTGGACTGTCACCTTTGGAAATCACTTCTACATATATATATTTTTTTTGCATGGACTTTTTTTCTTTTTAATATTTATGCATGGTTTTGTGGACAATCACTTGCTAATATTGCAATTTTTGCACATAGCCACTTGATTGGTGTATATATATTTTTTCACAGATTTTTACACTTTATATCTCTTATTTGCATTCCTGTATTTATTTGGAATATGTATGCAGGGTTATAATTCTAATTATTGCACAGTATATGCTTTATTCTCATTGTCAATATTTATCACTGTAGTGGGATAGTATCCTATTTGCACTTTAGTCCCATTTGGACATTCCACTTTTATTTTATTTTATCTATATTTATGCATTTTTTAGGTAGCGCCGCATTTATTTATCTAATTATATTGACCTACTTATTCTTATGTGTGGCCGCATAGTGTTAATTTTGATGTCAAATTTCGATGTAATTTTAGTCAATCTTTTGACTAAGTTTTAGTTATATTTTAGTCATTAAAACGGTTTTAGTTGTTTAATTTAGAAATTATCACTGTTGCTGTAACTTTTTTTTTTTTCCATCCTATTTATAGGCCCAATTCTTCAATCCCCCCAGCTCCACCCATGCTGGCCCCTCCTTTTCCAGGTGAAGCAATGGAACCCGGTGTAGATGAAATGTATTCAGTGAACATTAATGGAGGTATGTGCCTAAATGTGAACATATATGAATGAGGGGAACTATATGGTGCTTTTGGTGAATAACATTTACCTAAATATATCTTTTTATGTTGCTTTTCTATTTGTGCATACTCTTCCATACAGTCCTGATTTCATTTTATCTATAGATTTATGGGTTCTTGCTCTAGTGGCTATCTGTATGGCAAAGAATACAATTAGCATCCCTACTAACTGACTGCTGATATACATTCAGAGTGTATTACCAGACTGAGAAGCCCAATATACTAATGAAGCACTAACCCCCGAAGGAGCTGCTGGTTTTATTCGGGCTTACCGTTACCTCACCTGCCTGCCTCCTCATTTTAGGGGGGTCCCGTTGGAAAGTAGCCCAAATGATGATAAATCCGACACTTGGTCCTTTTTGAAGATTTATTTAGGGATAACACCAAAGAAAGACAAAAGACACAGTCCTTCAATAGAGGGTTAGAGGATAAAGGGAAGTTCAGGCACCTAGTAATTGTGGGTTAGAGGAATTAGATCCAGAGGACAAACAGCTCCACAGACTGGATCCAGCAGTCACCGGATAGGCCCCTCTCACTTGACCTAGCAGCTGATGAGATGCTCAACAAAGTCTCTGCCACAGACTTATCAATTCAACTTAGAAACTTTGAGAGTTTTAGGAAGAACTCCCCTACAGTACCAGATTCTTTCAGCCGACCCAGCAATACTGTAAGGATATTGATCCAGGTTGCGTCCTTCAACTGAGTTTCCAGGCTCCTCCAGAGACACCAGCCTTGCACTCGGTCCTCCACCTGAGAAGTGCTCCCCTGGATCCTCCAGTCGCTTGGCTTCTCCCCACAGCACAGGACCACCCCTGGATCAGCAGGCCCCAAGACATTCCTGGGCCTACACTCTCAGTTGCAAAGCCTCGGGCCAGCTGGCCCCACGGCCCAGATGCATGCGACACAGGCCCCAGGCCAGGAGGGCCATGAGGTCGGGATAGCGGACCCCAAGACAGGGACACGGAAACAGATCCAAAAAAATTGTGTCTGTACCTTAAATACTCTCTCCCAGAATGCACAGCAGGGAAACCACACCCACTGAACTATTTCCGAGTAAGAGGTCGCATTCAATGCATCCAGCATTTCTGTTCCACAACCACCAATGGTGACAGCAACACCTACGGTCAAGTGGGAATCAGTGCAACCCAGCTGGACTGGTACAGAAACCAGAACTGTTAGAGAAATTAGTCTGAGCCAAACTACAGCTTCAGACAATTAAATTTGAAAAAAATAATAGCGTCTGCCCATCAGGAGCAGGGCGCTACACTAATATAAACTGTAAAGCGCAACATTTACCTAGTTAAATATTCGTAACAAGTGGTAAAAACTTTGAAACAAGTTAACCCTAATGTCTCTAGCTTTGTTTAATGTGAAGTTATTTAATCTCAAAGATCATAACTAAAGTCTGAATTCAGTTGCTTTCTAGGGCCTCATTCACATGGGTACTGAGGCCTCATAGTCCATGAATTGGCCATGTGTTGTGGCATGAGCTGCCTGGTGCTGCAGGCAACCCATTCAAGTCTATGGAGATGCTGGGGCTGTGCAGACATAGCCGCTCATCCTAATTTGACAGGTATGTGGGTAAGTGGTCCTGACAGCTGGTAAACAGACAGTACATGTGTGATCATAGATGGACTGACACACCCCCACCCTGCAGTCAGAGTGACTTTTCCTGCATCAGGAAAGTGCAGGGAGGATGACATAAGCACTGTCAATCATACATCCATCCCCTAGAAGCAGTGTGGTCGGAAATTGGTGGGCGGAGCTTGAGGCACAAATTAAATGCTATAGCTACTTTGTGATAATTTATGATGGGATAGTTTATCTTAAGAGGCTCATTCTCACTGGTGCTTAGCCTTTTGTACTAGCGCTGAGCTGCATGCCCACAGCTTTACAATTCTATTTGGCAAGTGTAAAAACCTTCAATTGAGGGTGTTATCTGTTCTCTACTGCGCTCTCACAAGCTAATGCCCCTACAAGGGCATGGGGCAACATTGCAGCCTTCTTGGACTCTCCAACACCCCATGCAGGCCACACAGGTTTCCTGTTGCCAGGGGTAACAGCAGACCCAAACACATGGTCATACCCCTTGCAGGATGCTGGATTCTGTGCCCTCTTCTCTGAGCCAACCACTTCTCGTGAGCAGCCATAACATGAAACCACCAGTTTCTTGTGCTCTCTGTCATCCCTTGCAGGCTGAACAAAATTTTCTCCACGGTTGCCAGGGGTGACAGCAGACACTGTTGCACAAACATCTTCACTCAGAATTTTAGCCCCATCTCCGCTTTAGCTCCTCTTTTCTGCAAAAAGCTTTGCTATGGGAGACCACATTCTCCCTGCAGAACTTTTTCAGTGCTCTCTAGACTGGATTGCTTCTTGGTACCGGTTGTAATCATCTTGGTCATGACTCCTTGGTACTCCCCTGTCAGAAAAGGCTGAACCCAGAAGAATACCATGAAAAGATGTCAATGACAGCAATGGTGCGACAAATTTTCACATCTCTGGAGTAGGGCACTTTGTCAGGTAAGTATGCCATAAATGTGAAAGTATGCTGTGCATACTTGCACGTTATGGCAAAAGTTCTGAGGACCCAGAGTGGACATTAGATCCATTTGAAGATATTAGTAAGTTGTGGGATTGGGGTGATTGAACTCAAGCGGTGGGTGCATTTAAAATGAGTTGCGCCAGTCCAAAACTCATATTTTCTTATATTCTTAAGCCCCATACACACGATCAGATTTTCTGCAGATTTATGTCTTCAGATTTACCAAAACCATACAATATGAGGTCAAACCTTAGGAGTTACAATGTGTGTGCAATCAGGCAGACCCTTGCACTATATGGTTTTGGTAAATCTGAAGACAAAAATCAGCAGAAAATCTGATAGTATGTATGGGGCTTTACAGTGACTCTGTCAGAATGTATATAATTAGATGATCTGTGTCAAACTGATCTTTACATGTTTAATAAAAATTACTGAAAAGATGTACATTCTCTTTAAATGCACAATCCACGTGTTTTATTATCAACACTGTGAAAAAACATTGCCTCATATTTGCTCTTCTTACAGGACCCCAAAGAATGGAGAGCTACTTAGACCAGCTTTTTAATCCAGTGCTATCATCACCAACAGTGAGTGCCACTTTCATCATTATTACTGTACCCTCAAGGCCCCTTGCACACTAGGCATCTAATCCATCTGGTTTAGTACACCCAGAACTAGCTCCCAACTGTCCCTGATTTCGAGGGACTGTCCCTGATTTCGAGCAATGTGTCTCTTTCCTCCTCATTTGCCGATTTATTTTGGTCTGACCTATATAGTTGTATATAAAATGTACTTTTTATCTTTTCAAAAAGTGATTCCCAATGCTAAACTTTTCATCCAAATTCTAAATTGCTGCATTTATAAATTTTAAAAACCAATATAAAGGAATAGCAGTGGTAAAAAAAAATGCCCTTGTGGATTTAATCCTTTTTTTTTGGTTAATTCTTCTTTAAGGGGGTGTGGCGGGGGGGCGTATCCTATGTCTACATACGTTCGCTAGTAGGTGTCCCCCATTCCCATCTCAAAATGTTGGGAGGTATGAGAAAGCATAGGTGCAACATCCAGCACCACTACCTGCAACCTGTCAATGTCTATGGCAGGCTGAAATACACTGCAGCCAGATGAGTGTACTTAGTGGTATTACTTCACCCTAGAAAGAAAAAATGAAAAGGCAGTAGCTACAAATACTGTAGCTGCTAACTTTTAATAATAAAACATTTACTTGTCCAGGGGCCTGTCCTCACCTGGGGCGGTTCTCCACCGGTCTTTGGGTCCCTGGTGCTGGCATGTTTAATTAGTTAAGCCGGCTGTGACTTGTGAATGGTCCTGCAGCCTTCTAAGAAGAGATAGTGGCTGAACTTATGCTCGGATCGCCTAGGTGATCTGAGTGGAAGTGGGAACGGTTACCTATCTAAAACCTAAAACCTACCTAAAACTAAGTACCTGCTTTATCAAAAAAATTATAATGTGTAAAAATGTGGTAGAGGAGTGGACATAAACTATAACTTCCTCTTTAAGGTGAAAAAGCTTCTGTCGTCTCCCCACAAGATCTCTTTTCCTTGCAAACTTCCTTTCCTTTTACCGTGGCACCTCATCAGCTATCTTATGTTGGTATCAATTGAACCACAACCTATGATGCTCTATAATATCATTGTTCTCCAAACTGCAGCCCTGAGGCTGGATGCAGCCCTTTGCGTGCCTTTATCCAGCTCTTGGGGCTTTATCCCTCCCACTGATGACACTACTCTGCCATCTGACACTGACAACAGGGCACTATATCTCCCACTGACACCAGTAATGGCTCCCTATTCCTCCCTATGATAACCACGATGGGCCACTAATCCTCCTCCTAATACCAAATGCGGTGATATTTGCGCCCACTGATGCCAGGAAAATTTTGATCCCGTTGGTCAAAGTCCGGCCCTCATAGTGTCTGAAGGACAATAAACCGGCCCTTTTTTAAAAAAGTTTGGAGACCCCTGATCTATATCATGCTGATTATGCCCCAATCCTCAGCAAATTAACCTCCCTAATGTGAAAAGTAAAATAAGCTTTGGCGCTAAAACCTAAATGGTGTACTAAAAATGCTAATACTCTACAAATTACATAAAATGAAGCCCAATGTGGGAATTTCACCAATACACTGTATACGTGATATTAAAGCTATATGTAAATGGAAATGTGTATCCGTTATCCTACATAGTAACTATGCACAAGTGTGGTAAAAAATAATGACTATGCACAAGTGTGGTAAATGATATGATAAAAATTACAACTAATCTATCACAACTAAAAATGTAGGTGCTTTGACAAAAAGTGCTTTAGCTCACGTAAATGAGCCAATACTTATATTCTAAAAAGTGACAATCAAAAGGACATTGTGAAGATACCAAGTGAAAACATCAAAAAAATCAAAAAAATCATATAATGTCCAATCCAAAATATGTTATAATGTCCAAAAAAGTAACAATATTTGTTCAGAGTCGCATCATCTAGTTGCTGAAAAAACGCATAAGACTTTTATCAGATAGGAAGGTGAAGCAAGGTGACTGGTGAAAACAAGGGTTAAATTCCTCTCCGGTGCGCCACTCTGTGTTAGAGAAAAAATGTATATATGCGCTCACCAGACATTAAACCCTCAATGGGTTAACCAAGCAGTCACAGTATGAGCCACTGTGCAGCTCTCTCGAGGCTCTGCCACCGCTGAGCTGTGGGGATATTTTACACTCTTCCTTCCGTGAATGGTCCGTTTAGCGTTTGTACATGAAGGAAAACAGAAGTACAACCATGGTGCAATATTGTTGTAAAAACGTACTATGTTTATTAAAAACAGTTTTACTCACAAATTCCAAAAAAGATAGATCGCTGTGAAATATACTCCGCCGGCGTTACTGCTTGAATAGCAGTGTAAGGTGCACGTCCTAGGCCACGCCCTACGCGTTTCGTCAGAGCGACGTCATCTGGAGTACTGTTTTTAATAAACATAGTACGTTTTTACAACAATATTGCACCATGGTTGTACTTCTGTTTTCCTTCATGTACAAACGCTAAACGGACCATTCACGGAAGGAAGAGTGTAAAATATCCCCACAGCTCAGCGGTGGCAGAGCCTCGAGAGAGCTGCACAGTGGCTCATACTGTGACTGCTTGGTTAACCCATTGAGGGTTTAATGTCTGGTGAGCGCATATATACATTTTTTCTCTAACACAGAGTGGCGCACCGGAGAGGAATTTAACCCTTGTTTTCACCAGTCACCTTGCTTCACCTTCCTATCTGATAAAAGTCTTATGCGTTTTTTCAGCAACTAGATGATGCGACTCTGAACAAATATTGTTACTTTTTTGGACATTATAACATATTTTGGATTGGACATTATATGATTTTTTTGATTTTTTTGATGTTTTCACTTGGTATCTTCACAATGTCCTTTTGATTGTCACTTTTTAGAATATAAGTATTGGCTCATTTACGTGAGCTAAAGCACTTTTTGTCAAAGCACCTACATTTTTAGTTGTGATAGATTAGTTGTAATTTTTATCATATCATTTACCACACTTGTGCATAGTCATTATTTTTTACCACACTTGTGCATAGTTACTATGTAGGATAACGGATACACATTTCCATTTACATATAGCTTTAATATCACGTATACAGTGTATTGGTGAAATTCCCACATTGGGCTTCATTTTATGTAATTTGTAGAGTATTAGCATTTTTAGTACACCATTTAGGTTTTAGCGCCAAAGCTTATTTTACTTTTCACATTTCTAATCTATTCCCATCTAGAGGGATAGGTTTCAAGCACAGGCAGCTTTAACCCTTCACAGTTCACTTTATTATAATCATTTTAACATTCACTTATTTAAACTTGTCTAGCAAACGGGTAAATTTGTCCATAGCGCAATCTTATCTTTTCTTTTAACCTCCCTAATGACTCGCTGGGCCCTGTATACATCTCATGTTTAAGTAGAATCACAGCTGTCAAGATAATCCTTGCACCCAGGAGTCTCTATTTCTTATGCCGCATACACACGACCGGACTTTCTGGCAGAAAAGGTCAGACGGAATAATTTCATCGGATATTCTGATCGTGTGTGGGCTTCACCTGACTTTTTTTTCAAAAATTCTGACGGACCTAAAAATAGAACATGTTTTAAATCTTTTCGGCGTAATCAATTCCTATCGGGAAAATCGTTTGTCTGTATGCTATTCCGACGGACCAAAAACAATGCAAGGGCAGCTATTGGCTAATGGCTATTGAACTTCCTTTTTCTAGTCCCATCGTATGTCATCACGCTCTAAACGAACGGACTTCGGTATGATTGTGTGTAGGCAAGTCCATTTCAGCGGAACTCAGCGTCAGAGTTTATTCTGATGGAAAAACCAGTCGTGTGTACATGGCCTTACAAGTTCTCCCCCTTCCAGTTCAAGAGTACTACGTATTGTACTGAGGCAATTTGTGACGAAACTTGGTGTGTTCTTCAAAAATCAAAACAACATATATTCTCTAAGGTGAAAACAACACTGTGCAACACAATGATTTGATATTTCACTATCAGAACTTTAAACCACATCCAGCCGAGACACAGAACAATAAACATAAACTGCTTACCAGAAGATTACGGCACCCTAATTAATGAGTAGTCATAAGTGCTTGTGGGATTCATCCCAATACACCTGAAGAATGTTGCTCCAATCATCACTGAGACAGTTCATAACCATTGGAAATCTTAAAAAAAAAAAAAAGAACCGGACCTCAGAGTGTGGTAGATCAAAAAAAAATATTCATTAAAAAATAAAATGCACAGTTCATGGTACCATTGTACAAAATAATTCCAGTCCTCCGGCCGGGGCCTGCTATGCGTGATGGCGTCACGTCAGTCGCCGCCCTACACCAGTCTTCGCATATGGTCATCTAGGGGTGAGCAGAAAGCTTATAAACACCTGAACCTTCAATCATCCAGAAACCAGTGCTCCCCTACAGCCCAGTGGTGGACTGTTCCTGGTCTATGGAGCCTGCTCTGGGCGTGATGACGTCCGGGACGGTTCACTATTCAAGACTGCTGGAGCGTGGGGCCTTACTTAGCCTGTCTGCACATAAATGTAGTGTGCCTAGGAACACCCACTCCTCCAAACTGACACCAGCGTATTGAGGGGTTTTGATATTTGCATAACTCCTCTAAAGAACCAGAATCCGCTGCTTGCATCAGAGTGGGGGCGGCTGAGAGCTCTAGAGAGGAATACTAAGGCAGATTGCTGTAATGTTTTTGGAAAACTGTGCACAGCACAATGACAGTCCCTCCCACCAGCCATGGTCTGTCTACAAGAAGCACAGAGACCCAGTGATGACATCACTGGGTCTAAAATGAGGTATATATATATATATTGAAAACGGGAAGGTTTTATTTAAAAATGTCATTATCATGTTGGGGGGGGCACAGAGTGCTAAATATAAGTGGATTAAACACCAGCTTTATTATCTGACCCTTGCAGGATTTAGACCAGACTCACAATCTCAACTGGCGGATGAAGGGAGGTGGAGGCATTGGACCTACAAGACAAAATCCTTTTGCCCCTCAAGGTCAGTGTAGAAGAGAACACTAATGCAGATGCAATGTAAATATGAGGCAACATTTATTTGATACAAGTGTTTAAATCAAATGTTATGTGTGTTGAAATTTCCGTAAAAAAAAAGAAATAAAATGTTTGTTGTGCATAGGTGTCAGTTAACCTTCAACAAAAAAATGCTTGAGAATGGGACTATTTACCTGATTCTGCTATAATAACTAATGCATCATTGGGGTTGATTTACCAAAGGCATATACTGTAGACATGTGCAATTTGTTTCGGTCCAAATACAAATTCGGACAAATATTTGATACATCGGAATCTCCAAATGAAATAGTAACTAGAATTTCGTAGAAATCAGTTAAAATTTGTTTTGTTTATTCATTTTCTAAAGAATTCCAACTTTTCAGAAAGATTAGAATTTGGATCGGTTGAAAAACGATCGAACGATTTGAATTCTGTGTGAAGAAATAGCTGGTTGTTAACCACTACAATACAGGGCACTTTCGCCCCCTTCCTTCCCAGCCCAATTTTCAGCTTTCATCGCTCTCGCACTTTCAATGACAATTGCGCGGTCATGCTACACTGTACCCAAATGAAATTTTTATCATTTTGTTCACACAAATAGAGCTTTATTTTGGTGGTATTTATTCACGACTCCGTTTTTTATTTTTTGCGATATAAGCGCAAAAAAAGCGGAAATTTGGAAAATAAACTATTTTCTTTTTTCTATTTAAAAAGAAATCCAATAAAATCAAATTTTGTCATAAATTTAAGCCAAAATGTATTCTGCTACATGTTTTTGGTAAAAAAAAATTCGTTAAGTATATAATAATTGGTTTGTGTGATCACGGACATATGAACGCAAATGATCATGTACAGATGTGTGCAGGTGATCACGTGTGTAGATAATCATTGGAACATGTGATTTTAGTGGGACATATGTGGGGGACATGTGTTTTTTTATTTGGGGACATGTCTTTTTATTATTTGGGGACATGTGTGTTTTGGGGGCATGTGTGGTGACATGTGTATTGTGGTGACATCTGTGTTTACATAGTGTGGTGATGTGTGTTTACACTAGACTGGTGATCAGTTAGTAAAATGCTGTAAAAACAGCTCATACTCACTGATTACCAGCCGGCTGCAGCGATCTGCTCTCCTCTCCTCAGCGATTACTTCTGTGTGAGGAGAGGAGGAGCCGATTGCCTAGCAACCTGCTGTTTGTTTACATCACATGACGGCCGTGATTAGACACGGCCGTCATGTGATCAGGAGGGCCAATCACAGAGCCCTCCTGCTGATCCCAGATGCGCCGTGTCCGGGTGACACAAGCACATCGGGATCGCGCCGCTGCGCGGGCACGCGCGCACATGATCCCCCTCCTTCTAAAGGACGTTCCTGAACGTCCTATCAGAAGTAGACGGCTCCCACCCGGCCAATGTACATATACATAGCCGTCTACTTCTGATAGGACGTTCAGGAACGTCCTTTAGAAGGAGGGGGATCGTGTGCGCGCATGCCCGCGCAGCGGCGCGATCCCGATGTGCTTGTGTCACCCGGACACGGCGCATCTGGGATCGGCAGGAGGGCTCTGTGATTGGCCCTCCTGATCACATGACGGCCGTGTCCAATCAGTGGTTAAGCAGCAGACCAGGAAGCCGACCGTCCACGTCCTTAACAACCATGAGTCATCATCTGTCAACAGGCTTCCCCTCTGACAGACGAATGTAATGAAAACAATGCAGGCAATTCCCCCGCAATAGAAAAATGTTTTAAAAAATGGGTTAGGGTCCCCTACCCCAAGTCCATTCCAGGACCTTAGGGTCTGGTACGGATTTTAAGGGGACTCCCACGGCAAATTTATTTTTAAAAACCGTATGGGGCCCCCCAAACTTCATTCCAAAGCTTCTCCGAGCATGCAGCCCCCCTCCTGAACCATACCAGGTCACATGCCCTCAACATGGGGGGGATGCTTTGATGGGGGCAAGGGCCACTTCCCGACAACCCTGGGCTGTGGTTGTTGGGGTCTGTGGATGGGGGGCTTATCGGAAACTGAATATTGGAATACCCCTATGCATTCACCAAAAAAGTGGCAAAAAGTACTAATCACAAGAAACCGTTTTTGACAAGTCCTTTGTTAAAAATAAAAAACTATTGTCCCTTGATGTAAATCCATCATCAGTCACATGATGTCTGAAGGGGGCCTCGCCTCATGCCTATATAAGAACTGTCAAAGCGCAGAGCGGGCAGTTGGCCGGAGGCCTCCCAAGAGGTGGAACATTTCTTTCTTTTTTTGATTTTTCTGGTTCAGCGGGCGTCGTGATTGAAAATGGATTTACATCGAGGGACATTATTTTATTTTTTAATAAAGGACTTGTCAAAAACAGTTTCTTGTAGTTATTACTTTATTACTTATTAGACCCCTTTCACACTGGGATGGGGGGGGGGGGGTTGGTGTCGGTGGTAAAAAGCCACTATTTTTAGCTGTGACTTACCGCCAATTTTCGTGGTGCTATTCGGCCACTAGTGGGGTGATTTTACCCCCCCAGTGGCCGAAAAAGGGTTAAAACCACCGCAAAGCACTGCTGCAGCAGCGATATGCTGGTGGTATAGTTGCGCTGCCCCATTGATTTCAAGGGGCAGGAGCGTTGAAGGAGCAGTGTACACCGATCCTTCACTGCTCCAAATACTTTTTTTACCGTCCTGCCAGCGCACAGCTCCAGTGTGAAAGCCCTCTGGGATTTCACACTAGAGACACAGCGGCAGCTCTTTTAGGGCACTTTGCAGGCTCTATAGCACCTGCAACGTGCCCCATTGTGAAAGGGGTCTAAGGCCGCGTACACACGCGCGGACTGTTCGCCCAACTTTGTCCGCTGAACAGTGTTTGGGCGGACAGTCCGCTCGTGTGTGGGCTTTCAGCGGACAGTTTCAGCGGACAGTTGGACGGACAAGGTTTTTCGGAAATTCCGTAAAACTGTCCGCTCGTGTGTAGGCTTGTTCGTCAAACAAAGTTGCGCGCATGCTCAGAAAGGATTTTCACGCCGAAAGCTATAATGCAGTGTATAGGACGTCGTATTTTTCTTCCCGTCGTACGTGCCGTTCACGTCATCGCGCACGGTTTCAGCAAACTGTTCGTCCGTCGTGTGTGGCCATGTCCGTCCATGCTAAGTTTGAGCGGACTGTTTGCCGAAACTGTTGGACGGACAAAGTTGGGCAAACAGTCCGCGCATGTGTACGCGGCCTTACTCTCACTTGTTGTCCCTCCTGACCTGCATGCTCGGATAATGGTCTGGTATGGACTGGGGAGCCCTACGCTGTTTTTTATTAACATTTTTCTATTGCCGGCATTGTCTTCTTTACATTGCCCACTGACAGATGATGACTTATAGTTACATAGTAAGGTTGACTAAAGACACCAGTCCATCCAGTTCAACCTGAGTGAGTGTCTACAATTTTCTCTATCCCTGTACATTGCACACTCACATAGGTCCCTACCCTCAAGGAGATCAAAATCCAAGGTCCCCATTCATATACTATGGCCAATTTTGCAAAGAAGCCAATTAACCTACCTGCATGTCTTTGGAGTGTGGGAGGAAGCCAGAGTACCAGGAGGAAACCCACAAAGGCACAGGGAGAACATGCAAACTCCAGGCAGGTAGTGTCGTGGTTGGGATTCAAACCAGCAACCCTTTTTACTGCTAGGTGAGAGTGCTAACCACTACACCACTGTGCCGCCCAAATAATTTTTAAGGGCACGGGCGGCCTGCTTCCCGGCCTGCTGCTTAACAACAAGCGTTTTCTTCACACAGAATTCGGATTGGTCAATCTTTTTCCACTGATCCGAATTCTAAGGCTTGACTCACGCTGGTGCGATGCGAGAACCCCTGCGAATCCAGCACGGGACCTTGCATTGCACCCAACTCGCAGGTAGTTCACACTGCCATATGCAAACCGCTGTAGGTTTCAATACAGAGTTAATGACACCCCCAAATTGGTTCACATATCGCAGTGCAAATTGTCAGTTCGGACATGAATCGCATCGAATGCTTGTGATTCGATTCTGGTGCAGACCAAAAAAAGGGTCCTGCACGACTTTGGTCCAAATGCAATGCGAATTCAGCCATACAATTTGTATGGCTGAATTTGCATCGCACTAACATCGCATGTGGTTTGCACTGCAGTGCGGTGTGAATCACATGTGATCTCGCACAGTGGACCAGTGTGAACTGAGCCTAATTGCTATTGGTAAGAGAACCCCACTATCTCACAGCATTTGCCATGCTCCAATCCCCTCTTTTTTGGCCCATGACTGCTAGCCTCCATTCTTGCTTGCTGTTGCCCAAATTCCATCTATGCAGCCCCCTTTTCTCCTGCCTACTGATCCCCATTTTTCATGCTGTACGTTCAGTGAATCTTCTTCTGCCTATTGATTCTCATTGGCTCTCTTATGATATAATCAAACGCCAGGCCTGGGATTCTGAGTTTCATATCGGTACTCAGTGAGCCATTGACCTAGAGAACATACATTTGTGTAACAAGTATTGGGATAAGATGAAAGCCTTGCACCCATTTTCTTAAAACAAGTTAGAAATGACAACTCCTTTTCTTTGTGATCAAATTCCATCCAAGGTTCCTCCATTTGATTCCAGTACTCAAATAAATTGAAGCTGATTTAGCATCAGTTTTTAGGCCCATAGATATACTTGTCTAATGTACAGCATTCTTCTGCCCACATATTTGCTGACCAATGCCATTTACTCACATCCCTCAGACACTGCATATATTATGTTGAGTGGAGAGCGGCTTTATATTACCAAGATAAGAAAAAAAATGGTCAAAATTTAAAGACATATATTCATTTCCAAATTACATTTCAATTATTCCTACCCCCCCCCCCCCCCCCAATGTTTACCTTCTTGAATTCTGTGACACGTATTTGCTATGCGCTGTGATTAGGCACTGATGTGTCACGCTTTTCACTGAGCCTACCTTCTGAACTACAGGGGTGCTGAGAGGAGGAGTGTTAGGAGGCGGAGTTAGTACAAGAATCACTACTTGCAGGCAGCAAAGGTACCATGGGATATGTAGTCTTTAGAAACTGAAAGTAAACAGAAGGGGAGAAGCTGTAAAATATGCAGGACAGAAAGGAGATGTAGCAGGTAAGTTTATATTGGATTGCCAAAAAGAACAATTGTTTGTATGGCTATTACAATGCTGATCTTATCAAATTAGAGTGTATGCTGTGCTCATAGATCTGCTTTAGTAAACTTGTGTGAATAGACATACAGTGGTGTGAAAAAGTGTTTGCCCCCTTCCTCATTTCCTGTTCCTTTGCATGTTTGTCACACTTAAGTGTTTCGGAACATCAAACCAATTTAAACAATAGTCAAGGACAACACAAGTAAACACAAAATGCAATTTGTAAATGAAGGTGTTTATCATTAAAGGTGAAAAAAAATCCAAACCATCATGGCCCTGTGTGAAAAAGTGATTGCCCCCTAAACTTAATAACTGGTTGGGCCACCCTTAGCAGCAACAACTGCAAACAAGCGTTTGCGATAACGTGCAATAAGGCTTTTACAGCGTCCTGGAGGAATTTTGGCCCACTCATCTTTGCAGAATTGTCCTAATTCAGTTACATTAGAGGGTTTTCGAGCATGAACGGCCTTTTTAAGGTCATACCACAACATCTCAATAGGATTCAGGTCAGGACTTTGGCTAGGCCACTCCAAAGTCTTCATTTTGTTTTTCTTCAGCCATTCGGTGGTGGACTTGCTGGTGTGTTTAGGATCATTGTCCTGCTGCAGAACCCAAGTTCGTTTCAGCTTGAGTACACGAACAGATGGTCGGATATTCTCCTTCAGGATCTCTTGGTAGACAGCAGAATTCATAGTTCCTTTTATCACGGCAAGTCTTCCAGGTCCTGAAGCAGCAAAACAGCCCCAGACCATCACACTACCACCACCATATTTTACTGTTGGTATAATGTTCTTTTTATGAAATGCAGTGTTCCTTCTACGCCAGATATACTTGGACACACACCTTCCAAAGAGTTCCACTTTTGTCTCATCGGTCCACAGAATGTTGTCCCAAAAGTCTTGGGGATCATCAAGATGTGTTGTGGAGAAATTGAGACGAGCTTTGATGTTGTTTTTGCTCAGCAGTGGTTTTCTCCTTGGAACTCTGCCATGCAGGCCATTTTTGCCAAGTCTTTTCCTGATGGTGGAGGCATGAACGCTGACCTTAACTGAGGCAAGTGAGGCCTGCAGTTCCTTGGACGTTGTTGTGGGGTCTTTTGTGACCTCTTGGATGAGTCGTCGCTGCGCTCTTGGGGTAATTTTGGGCGGCCGGCCACTCCTGGGAAGGTTCACCACTGTTCCATGTCTTCGCCTTTGGGGAAAATGGCTCTCACTGTGGTTCGCTGGATTCCCAAAGCTTTGGAAATGGCTTTATAACCCTTTCCAGACTGATAGATCTCAATTACTTTCTTTCTCAATTGTTCCTGAATTTCTTTGGGTCTCGGCATGATGTGTAGCTTTTAAGGATCTTCTGGTGGACCTTACTGTGTCAAGCAGCTCCTATTTAAGTGATGCCTTGATTGTGAACAGGTGTGGCAATAATCAGGCCTGGGTGTGGCTAGAGAAATTGAACTCAGGTGTGGACAACCACAGTTATAGTATGTTTTAACAAGGGGGGCAATCACTTTTTCACACAGGGCCATGATGGTTTGGATTTTTTTTCACCTTTATTAATAAACACCTTCATTTACAAATTGCATTTTGTGTTTACTTGTGTTGTCCTTGACTATTGTTTAAATTGGTTTGATGTTCCCGAAACACTTAAGTGTGACAAACATGCAAAGGAACAGGAAATGAGGAAGGGGGCAAACACTTTTTCACACCACTGTAAGGTAGCAGCTAATAGCACCTTGCTTTTCAAGGTGCAAGCTCCCAAGTATGTGGCCTGTGAAGTCTGTGGCCAAACTCCTGTCCTGCCTTGTTTCAGGTCATGTCTTTTGTGTATTTTTTTTTCTTTTCAAAGCAAAATACTTTTTTTCCAGTAAAATGTGGAAAGGTTAGAAACTTTGTTAAGTTTAATTTGCAATCAGGACAGGAAACGATGAGAAATCTCTCCAGTAGGGGATGCGGACTGCAACAAAACACTTTTTTTCCCCAGTAAAGTGAAGAAGGATTATAACGTCTGTCAGGTTATTATTCTTGTCAATGTATTACTGTTGTAGTGACAACTGCTCTCCTTATTTCTTGTCCTGCTGTCACAGGTGGTATTATCTCCCTAATGTGGTCTTTGGCCACATTTTTTATTTCCTCCTAAATCTCCAAAAAAAAAT
The DNA here is from genome assembly GCF_037356315.1 of Lithobates pipiens. Lineage (NCBI taxonomy): Eukaryota > Metazoa > Chordata > Amphibia > Anura > Ranidae > Lithobates > Lithobates pipiens. The sequence continues at coordinate 146,700,435 of NW_027507789.1, forward strand.
ATTAGCTGCAGTTTGGCTTTAAAAGCATTTTCATTAGTGGCAGTTCCAAACTTTAGATCTTCACAGTTTCACTAAAAGGCGTTACAAGAGACTTGGCGGTTTATACTAGTTTTGTTTCTTTACTTGGTGCCCTCGGGACAGAGGTATCTGTTGTGTTGAAATCCAAGGATTTATTTAACTCCTATTGTTTCTGAGTATTGCCGAGAACAGTCAAATCCATAGGCAGCTACAGTATCCATATAATTTAGAGAGAAGATAAAGGCGCCTCTGGTGGAGGTGGATAGCTGGTCAGAGGGATGATAGTGATGAGGTGGCACTTCTGGCAGCACTTTGGTTAGAGGAGAAGGACAATTTAATAAAGTGCAGAAAGGGTTAAAAGCACTTACAACATTGATGAGTGTTAAAAGCAGGGGCGGACTGACCATTCAGCTACTCGGGCACTGCCTGAGGGCCCCGGCCACTAGGGGGTCCCATCAGGGTTGCCAGCCTCAGTAAAACCAGGGACAGTATGTAAAAATCTGTTTTTTTTTTTACATCTGTCTCTGAAATGTCCCTTACCAACATAATTTTCAACTAAAAATCCCAAGATTATAGCTGCCCCACCCCTCCAGTACCTTCTCAGCCAATAGAAACATGTCTGTGTATACTGTTTGTACATGTATGTGTATACTGTGTGTGTGTTTTTGTATACTGTGTGGCCCCATAATCTCTGATTGCTTGGGGGGCCCATAATTTCCTATTGCCCGGGGGCCCCATGAGTTGTCAGTCCGCCCCTGGTTAAAAGACATGATAAAAGAGTCCTCATCTGTGGCATGTCTCCATCCTCAGCATGGTGTCAGAGGGCAGTGTAGAGCCATCCAGCAGCTGTAAAGCATTCTCCAAATGTTCTCTACCACCATCACATGCTACAGATGAGGACTCCTGATTTTATCATGTCTTTTAATACTCAACAATCTTGTAAGTGCTTTTAACCCTTTGTGCACTTTATTAAATCTTGCATACTGCACTTAGAGGTGTCTTTCTTTTCCTTTTTTATCCTTATAATTTGTAGGATATTATTGTGAGAAGGGCCACTGAAAATAACCCAATTCCTTCCTTATTTGTACAGAGCCCAGGTACCAATTTCCAAAGCACACCGACAAAGGTTAAGTCTAGGGGTGTCTTTTTGGAGATTTATTGCAGCACTTGAACACAGGTGGGTAGAGGAATGAGGGTGCAGGATACTCCAAAACACACAGAGGCATTAGATGACAAATTCTCAAGCAAAGTTCTCTTTCAGCAGTGTTTAGTTCTTCAAAAGCAACCTTCAGTCATGCTGAAAGTAGAGGGGGACAGCCAGCTGTTCTGAGACTCTATGCGAGCTGTCACCAACCTTAGAGCAACTTGTGGGGTCTAACCCCGAAGATGCTTGTACACCTGGACTTCTAGACAGGGTGAGTTCGGGATTTGCACCCACACAAACGGTAGACCAAAACAGGATGCCAGCATGGGGCTGCACACAGCATCTGTGTACCCTTGTGTAGATAAAAGATGGGGCACGGAGCAAATTTCCCCATGTGAATAAGGCCTTAGATATTTTGTCTATTTTTTTGCTATTTCTGTATTCTTTTGGTAGATTTTCCCTTAATTGCTCTAACGGGAACTCATGCGGTAAAGGCTAGGGTGAGGACCTAGACACCATTTATAGATGCTGTATGGAGGGGGAAGAGCTATCAGTCATCTACTTGTCCCCCTTTTAGAGATCCTGTGTCATACATAAAAGCTGTATTACAACTTCTTTGAACGCAAATCTAGAAGGAAAGGGTGGTCATAGTTGAGCTCTCTTAATGAGGGCTCCTGACAGCCCTTTAGCTGTATTAACCCCTGCCACACTGGAAGAATATAGTTAATGATAACTGATACTTTAGCAACCTAAGTTTTAGATCTACCTTAAAGCAATATTAGAGCCTTGTTTTTCAAAAACATAAAAATAACAAACATGGTATACTCACCTGCTCTGTGTAATGGTTTTGCACAGAGCAACCCCGATCCTCCACTTCTTAGGTCCCTTGTTGCCTCCTGGCCCCTCCCTCCTGCTGGGTGCCCCCAGAGCAGGTAGGTGCGTTCCCGAGCCACAGCTCTATGTGTCCGTTCATGCATGGAGCCATGACTCTGCCCTGCCCCTCCATCTCCTGATTGGCTCACTGCCTGTGATTGACAGCTGCTGCCAAAAGCCAATCAGAAGTGTGAGTTTCTGGAGAGCCAAGGCTCTCGTGGACATCGCTGGATTGAGAGGGGGCTCAAGAAGTAAGTATTGGGGGGCTGCTGCACACAGAAGATTTTTTTAATTCATGCATGGGATGCATGTAGGTAAAAAAAAACCTTGTGCCTTTACAACCACTTTAAGTTGCTTTCTCTAAACAGATAAATTAGGTTTTTGTGGACATTTCTTTTTCTGAGTGTATTTTAATGTGCCTCCTTTTTTTCAGGTTACCCTGGGGTTGGTGCAATGTCAGCATATTCTATGCCAGCAATGAATGGTATGATGCCTACAATGGGAATGATGCCCACCATGCCAAGTAAGCCTAAAAAGAAAAGTAATGTAGCCCTGTAGGGGTTATTTTAAGGCATATTAAAACTAGAGAGCACTAGATAGATACTGTAAACATAGAACAGTGACAGCAGAACAAAAGACCAAGTGGTCCATTGAGTCTGCCCCAATTTTTTTATGTATAAATGTATCAACAGGGCAGGGGGTAGGAGGAGCTTTCCATTCTGATCTGCAGTTTCTCCCGCCCCCTGCACTGCTGATAGGATGATATTGTCGGCCGGGCGGGCAGAGGAGTCGGGAGAGGACACACACACAGGCATGGCCACACAGCAGGAGGAGAGCAGCGACCACAGTCTGTGATAGCCCTGTGCGAACCTTGGTTGCTGCTCATCTCCTGCTGTGCAGCCCGTCAGCTACAGGCCACGGACCAGCACCAGCTGTGGCCCAGGTGTTGGGGACCCCTGATTTAAAGGACATGTTCAGGTTTAGATAAAAAAAAAATCTGCACTACAATTTCCTGTCCACCTAAGCTAAAAAAAAAAAAACACCAGATGCCCAATTACCTTGCTTCAATGACAGTGACATTCTTTGGTGTTACACTCTCCATTGAGAAGTCTTCTTGGTGCTGCCCATACCTCTGCATTAACTTCACATTGATTTCAGTGGGCCATACCAATACCATTGGAGTAGGTTCCCATTCAAGTGTTTGGGAAGTTACAAGAAGAGTTCTGAATGGAGGATGTAAACTACATGGAAGGCTGCCTCCTTTAGAAAGAGGTAAATGGGCACCTGGTTGGGGTTGAGGGGTGGTTTAGTTTAGTTTTAGGTTTGGTAGGCAGGAAGTGAGGGCCAGAGACATTTTAGCTAAACTTGAATTTTCCTTTAAAGAAAATCATTACATTTTTTACATTTATGCTTTGTAATCTGGTAGTCTTTTTTCCTGTATTTTTATTATTTATATAAAATTTTTGTTTTACAAATAAACATTTAAAAGAGTATACACCCATGGCACTGGTATCACAGCACTCTATGGGTTTAGCTGCACAATCCTTTTGCTTTCAGATTCTCTCTCTCTCTCTCTCTCTCTCTCTCTGATTGAAACTTTATATGACTCTGTCCGAGCAGAGCAGACAGGGAGGGGGAATAGCCTGTTCTATGGCCCATTTAGTTGTGTAAATTTTAACCTGAGCTGCTGAGCTATTTTATATGACAGAGTGGCTAATGCCGCGTACACACGACCGGACTTTTCGAGGGACTAGGTCCAACGGACTTTCGGCGGAGTTCTGACGGAGTTCTGACGGAGTTCTGACGTGCTTTCCGAATGAACAGACTTGGCCACACACAATCACACCAAAGTCCGATGGATTCGAACGTGATGACGTATGACCGGACTAGAATAAGGAAGTTCATAGCCAGTAGCCAATAGCTGCCCTCGCGTAGTTTTTTGTCCATCGGACTAGCATACACATGAGCGGATTTCTCGGTAGGAACTGGGTCCGGCGGAGTTCCGGCGGAAAAATTTGAAACATGTTCCATTTCTAAAGTCTGCAGCCCACACACTATCGAATGGTCCGCTGGAATTGTTCCGTCGGACCTTTGATGTCGAAATGTAAGGTCGTATGTACGTGGCATAAGAAGAGCTTGATAATCAGAAATATGTTCCAAAAACGTAACCTACTGGCTGAATAAAAATATGAATTTTTCATTAAATTAAATATGTTATAGTTACCTGGAAAAAATATGTATATTTTTAATTGTGTGTTTTAGAGCCAGCCAAAATAAATCTAAAATATGGGCCAAGCTGCATGGGCTTCCTATTTCCATGGCCATCTCTAAGGCATGCTGCTCTGAGGCCATCCCCATGAGAATGAACTGCAAGCTCTGTTAAAGTTTAAAGTGGTTGTTAAGTCACTCTAACCTGTATACACCATCAGCATTGCCTCCTATTGTAGTATCCCCCTCTGCGTGTGATTTATAAATATAAATGCTGCAGATATCTCATTTCAACACCTAGATTGCGATCACATGACTGGGCAGCTTTCTTCTTTCCTCCTCTGAGAGATGCAGCAGGTGGGGTTGAGATTCCCCTGCTGGTGTCAGTCTGGAGGGGAGGAGGAAAGGAGTAAAGAGCTGACCACGATGTGTGGACTGAGCAGCCATGATACACCATGGTCAGTTTACAGAGGGGTGGGGAGAAACTGGCAGGATCAGCCAGGTTTTTTAGGTGTTACAGGGGGCCAAATGACACAGGACAGGCATATAACATGCTTTAAAGGAGCAGGATCCTTTTTTTTGGTGTTAACAAACGCTTTAAGCCTTGTACAATAACCCCCCTATTTTGTTCTACCTCCAACACATTTTTCTCAGTGAATTGGCTTCCCTGTGTAGACTACGTTACCTGTTATGTGGCTTCCTGCAGCAACAAGTAATGGTGTCATGAACTAGACATGTGCAAAAACTAATCGAAATTCGGCCGAATTTTGCATCTAAAAAAATAACGAATTTCAACTAATACGAAAGAAATTATAGCAAATATAATGAATGAATTTCGACATACCCGTATATACTCGAGTATAAGCCGAGATTTTTAGCCCCTTTTTTTAGGCTGAAAGTGCCCCCCTCGGCTTATACTCGAGTCACGGAGATCAGGTAGACAGACGGCGGCCATTCCACTATTCAAAAGCCGCGCCTCCCTGTCTGTGATAGGCGGGACACTCAATTTCCCAGCAGTCAGTGTTCCGCCTATCACGGACATCCGCTCATTCTCATACTACGGACGAAGATGAGAGGATGTCCGTGATAGGCGGAACACTGACTGCTGGGAAATTGAGTGTTCCGCCTATTACAGACAGAGAGGCGCGGCTTTTGAACAGTGGAATGGCCGCCGTCTGTCAGACGAGGAGGAGAGGTGCGGCATGGCACACAGAGGCTGCAGAAGGACAAAGAGGCTGCAGATTGGCACAGGTAGGCTGCGATGGACACAGGGATGGATGGGACACAGGGATGGACACAGGGAGGGACGGGACACAGGGATGGACACAGGGATGGACGGGACACAGGGATGGACACAGGGATGGATGGGACACAGGGATGGACACAGGGATGGACGGGACACAGGGATGGACACAGGGAGGGACGGGACACAGGGATGGACACAGGGATGGACGGGACACAGGGATGGACGGGACACAGGGATGGACACAGGGATGGACGGGACACAGGGATGGACACAGGGATGGACGGGACACAGGGATAGACACAGGGATGGACACAGGGAGGGACACAGGGATGTCTCACCCTCGGCTTATACACGAGTCAATAAGTTTTCCCAGTTTTTTTGTGGTAAATTAGGGGCCTCGGCTTATATTCGGATCGACCTATACTCGAGTATATACGGTAATTTGGTAATTCGTTAAAGATCTAATGAAACAAACGGTTAACGCAAATTAAAGTCCAATCAGCTGATTCATTTTGTGCTGGAGGTTGGATTACTGGCAAAGTGCATTCTGAGAACTGAGTGAGAAGGGTGTTATATTGTATTTGAGCAGAGAAGAGTTATTGTCATTGTGTGTGTTAATAGATTCAATAAACAAATGACTTTCCAATCTACAAATCATTATCACGAATATATATACATACATAAATATCAAATTTCAACTAATACGAAAGAAATTATAGTGGATATAACGAATGAATTCAACATGATTCGAGATTCAGTATAACGAATATCGACACTCTACAGAAATAATGAATTATCAGAAAATGACTTAACGTAATATAAAGAATATAACAGAACGAAATTATGTATTTTACGAATGACAACGAACCGAAACTAAACTAAATGTTCCATTGTGCGCAAGTCTATCATGAACCTGCTGCAGTTTGCGCTGTTCCTTTCTTAGCAGGCCCATTCCCTGCAATCTTAAAGCTGGCTATACAATCTAGTTGTACAATTTCTGTGCAACCTAATTTTTTTTAAATCGGAAAAATACCTTTTATTGTAAGATAAAAAAAGGAAAAAAATTCCAACATGTACATCATAATCAAAACAATGATCTATGTTAATTCAATTAGTACATTACATGCAAAACAGCATCAGACCAACTAGGGTGTACAAGATATGCGATCTTTGAATAATGTATAAAAGTAATCACCAGCAAAATAAACTTTGCATCTCATCGAAATTACAATCTAAATAAACAGAGAAAGAAACAAAAATAAATAAATAAATAAATAAATAAATAAATGTTCCTATAGGAACAAGCTCTCACTAGATTTAGATCTCCCTGTTAGTGCTCCTTCACATGGACATGTCCGTGTATGGAGCCCGCTCTGCTCAGCGGGGGATCGTTCCATCATTCCCCGCTGAGAAGGAAGATGACAGGTCGGTCTCTGCACACTGCGCAGGGACGGACCTGTCATAGCGCCACTCTCCCCTATGGGGGATCGGATGAAGACAAACCGTAGAGTCTGTCATCATCCCATCCGATCCTCAGATGGATGGAAAAGTAGGTTTTTCCTCCGTAACACTTTTTCGGAGCGGGTCAGATGTCAGCGGACGTGTCCCCGATGACATCCTATGCGCCATAGACCTCTATGGGGCATCCGTTCAGGTCCGCCTAAAAAACTGACAGGCAGACCTGAACACACAGTCCATGTGAAGAGGCCTAATGCTTTAGTCCTCCATTAATCTATTTAGCACCAGCTGATGCGGTGCGAGACCTGGAATATCTAACCAGGGTTTATATATGCAAAAAGATATTGCGCTCAGTGTATATAAATTATTAACTCAAATGATAAGTGACAAACAGCAGCACTCACAAATATGTACACATCATAAATGAAAAATTCAAATAACGTGTTGAGCTGTCAAACATAACCTTATCTGCATAAAGTGTACAAAGTCCATCAAATAGAATAAAAGGAAAAAAAAAAAGAAATGATAGTCCAAAATTCCAGCTACGATCCTTAAAGTGAACTTGAAAATGCGTTGATCCAATTTCAATCGGTGCAAACACCCAGTGCTAACCACAGGATATGTGGAAAAAATAAGTGTAGCGCTCAAAATGATGCCCATATAAATGAGGACAAAAATAAAGTGGCAAAAAATATTACTGAATATATAACACTGCGTGAAAAACAGTGAAATGTGATAGTGATATAAAACAAGTGTAAACACTGAATAATATAAATGAAACACGATGATACAAGGCAAAGTCCATGTATGGAGTGTAGGGGTGCAACGGATCAAAAAACTCATGGATCGGATCGTTTCTCGCATCACGGATCGGATCATTTTTTGGATCAGCAAATAATAATTGAATTTGCAAAAACCTGTGAAAATGCCACCACCATATAGTCCCCACTGCAATATACATCTCCCCCACTGTAATAGCCACGTCATCTCCCCCAATGTAATATTGGCTGAGCATGGATGGGTATGGCTGGGTATTGGCAGGGTATTTCAGAATATTGGCAGGATAATTATTGGCAGGGTAATTATTGCAGAGTATTGGCAGGGTAAGTATTGCAGAGTATTGGCAGGGTATGTATTGCAGAGTATTTATTGCAGAGTTTTGGCAGGGTATGTATTGCAGAGTATGTATTGCAGAGTTTTGGCAGGGTATTTATTGCAGAGTATTGGCAGGGTATTTATTGCAGCGTATTGTTAGGGTAAGTACTGCAGCATATTGGCAGTTGGCAGGGTAAGTATTGCAGCGTATTGGCAGGGTATTTATTGCAGAATATTGGCAGGGTATTTATTGCAGAGTATTGGCAGGGTATGTACTGCAGAGTATTGGTAGGGTATGTATTGCAGAGTATTGGCAGGGTATATATTGCAGCGTATTGGCAGGGTATTGCTGGGATGGCTGTGGCTGCCATCCGATTTCTCCCCTCCACTGTACAGATCAGTACAGAGAGGGAAGAGAGGGGAGGGAGAAACCGGCATCATCATGACGCCGGTTTGTTTCCAGGTGATCGCTCCGTCACATTGTAAACGCCGATGGGTGTACCAAGATGGCAGCCACTCTGCAACTAGGCCGAAGCCGTGGCCTTTCCTAAGGCCGAGACCGCTGAGTGCTCCTCGGATCGCATTGTGTGCCAATCCGAGCGGGTGACCCATTCCGTTGCACCCCTAATGGAGAAATTACAGTTCTAAACTCCATTTCAGGATGAAATCATGGGTGTAGGGTCCCGGTGGGCCAATGAATGCACCCATAGACACTGCAGAGCAAACAAACGAAAGAGGTGAGGTACTCTTACCAGCTGTGATGGACCCACCTACCATATGGCAGTGGGTCAAACGAACTTGTAATCCTTCTTAAGGTATCGATCAATGATCCCAGGACCAAAGAAGTAAGCAAGCAACAGCTAGATGAACCAAGGGGGTAGATGGAAGGATGATCAGCAGTATCAAAGTATAAAAGGAAGAAATTTTTTTTCCATATGGTGAGGATCAACCAAACATTGGTTTATTGGGCAATACAAAAAAACCTTACACTGATAAGTAAGATCTGATAAAAGTGATCACAAAAGTTGAACAAAATGGATAAAAGCAATGTGGAGGGCAAAAGCTAAGCAGGCCCTCAGCTTTTGCCCTCCACATTGCTTTTATCCATTTTATTCAACTTTTTAAAACTTAAAAAAAAAAAAACTTTCTGATTTTGAAAAGAAAATTTGTTCGAAATTTGACCATGTATGGCCTTGATTAACCCCCCATCTGATTTATGGTGAAGGTGTCACAACGGTGAATGTCTGAGCATTGTGCCGTCAGGACTGATCTATCCAGTGTTGGACACTGGCATGCATAAATTGTTTGCACAGGAGCACTTTATTGATCAATTTATGAACTTTGCACTTTATGAATATGATATATTTTCCACTTTTGCATAAGGACATTTTTGGATTGAATAATATTTTGATTGGATTTTCTGTTCACTTCAAAGGTCATATATGGTGTTTTGTACATGGTAATTTTATTTAGCGCTGCACTTTTAGGACATACATAATATTGTATTTGCTGACTGATCTTATATGCAGTTTAACCACTTCCCGCCCGGTGATTCAGTTATCCTGACTGGGCGTCATATGAGGTCCTTCAGGATAGCAGCCCTTACGCGTATCACGGTGATCGGTGGTACGGTTTGTCAGTCTACACCGATCTCGGTAAATCACGGCTGATCATAATGTAAACAGGAAAAGCCGTTGATGAGAAAGGAGAGCCGATTGGCGGCTCTTGTGACGGGGGGTCTGCTCTGATTGTTTATCAGTGCAGCCCCCCCTCAGATGCCCACACTGGACCACCAGGAAGGCCCCCAGGACCACCAGGGAAGGGGGCAACATGTGGATGGCCAGGTATGTACCCCATGGCCATCCACATGTGGAAATGAATGCCCAATCTGTGCCAATCAATGCCCACAAATGGGCACTGACTGGTACCATTATATAACAAATTACATCAGTGATGCCCAGCAATGCCACCCGTCAGTGTCATCAGTACCACCCATTAGTGTCCACCAGTGCCACCAATCAGTGCCCATCACTGCCCACCTATCAGTGCCCAATGCCACCTATCAGTGCCACAACAAGTGCCCATCAGTGCCGCCTATGAGTGCCCATCAGTGCCGCATATGAGTGCCCATTAGTGACGCATATGAGTGCCCATCAGTGCCACCTATGAGTACCCATCAGTGCCACCTATCAGTGCCTATCAGTGTCACCTATTAGTGCCCATCATCAGTGACTGTTATGCCCCGTACACACGAGAGGGATTAAGTCTGACAGACTTCCGACGGAGTTCTAGCGGAGTTCCGCCGGAGTTCTGGCGGACTTTTCGACCGAACGGACTTGACCACACACCATCACACCAAACTCCGACGGAGTCGAACGTGATGACGTACGACTGGATTCGACGTAGGAAGTTCATAGACAGTAGCCAATAGCTGCCCTAGCGTCGGTTTTAGTCCGTCGGAGTAGCACACACACGAGCGAATTTTTCGAAGGGGACCGGGTCCGGCGGAGTTCCGTCGGGAAAATTTGAAGCATGCTTCATTTCTAAAGTCCGTCAGACTTTTGCGAAGCTAAAGTCCGTTGCAGCCCACACACGATCGGATAGTCTGACGGACTCAGTCCGTCGGAGTTTGGATGTCGAAAAGTCCGCTCGTGTGTACGGGGCATCAGTGCCACCTCATCAGTGCCCATCAGTGCAGCCATATAAGTGACCTGTCATTGAAGCAGAAAACGTACTTATTTACGAAAAAATTTAACAGAAACAAAGAAAAACTAAATTTTTTCCAAATTTTCAGTCTTTTTTTATTTGTTGCACAAAAAAAAAAAAAAAAGAGGTGATCAAATACCACCAAAAGAAAGCTCTATTTGTGGGAACAAAATGATAAAAAATGTGTTTGGGTACAGTGTTGTATGATCACGCAATTGTCATTCAAATTGCTACAGCACTGAAAGCTGAAAATTGGCTTGGGCAGGAAGGTGTCTAAGTGGTTAAACAGCAATATGTTCAGTCAAGGGTGTTGTAATAGAGTGCAGTGGATCCCTCGGAACATGGCTGCCATGTGATGAGTTTTGAACTACCAAAATGGTGGTGCGGTTCACAATGGTTTTGAATACCATCTGATGATCACACTGCTCTCTAGTGTTCATTACCATTTTTATAAAATTTATAAGGAAGTGATGTGAGCACCGCTGACCCTTACTGCCTCACACAAGAAGTCCCATTGGACGAAATGTACTTTAGACTAGGCACAAAGCAGTGTTGATGTTAGAGCACCCGCAAAGGGTACTGAACGAACAAGTGTTTCCATAAAAGCTAATTTTATCATTTATGCTACAAGCAAAACCTTTAATAAACTCTTGTGTGCTTTTAAACAAATGTTGCTCAATGAGTCTATCTTCCATATGTTTTACCGATTGATCGGACTCTGGAGTTCACTTGAAGTATAATAGCTGTGGGGGATATACAGTATCTCAAAATTGTGAGTACACCTCTGACATTTTTGTAAATATTTTACTATATCTTTTCATGTGACAACACTGAAGAAATGGCACTTTGCTATAATGTAAAGTAGTAAGTGTACAGCTTGTATAACAGTGCAAATTTGCTGTCCCCTCAAAATAACTCAACACACGCCCATTAATGTCTAATGTCTGGCAACAAAAGTGAGTACATCCCTAAGTGAAAATGTCCAAATTGGGCCCAAAGTGTCAATATTTTGTGTGGCCACCATTATTTTCCAGCACTGCCTTAACGCTCTTGGTCATGGAGTTCACCAGAGCTTCACAGGTTGCCCCTGGAGTCTTCTTCCACTCCTCCATGGTGACATCACGGAGCTGGTGAATGTTAGAGACCTTGCGCTTCTCCGTCTTCCATTTGAGGATGTCCCACAGATGCTCAATATGGTTTAGGTCTGGAGACATGCTTGGCCAGTCCATCCCCTTTACCCTCAGCTTCTTTAGCAAGACAGTGGTCGTCTTGGAAGTGTGTTTGGGGTAGTTATTATGTTGGAATACTGCCCTGCGGCCCAGTCTCGGAAGGGAGAGGATCATGTTCTGCTTCAGTATGTCAGAGTGCATGTTGACATTCATGGTTCCCTCAATGAACTGCACTGCTGGCAGCACGCACGCAGCCCCAGACCATGACACTCCCACCACCATGCTTGAATGTAGGCAAGACACACTTATCTGTGTACTCATCACCTGGTTGCCACCACACATTCTTGACACCATCTGAACCAAATAAGTTTATCTTGGTCTCATCAGACCACAGGACTTGGTTCCAGTAATCCATGTCCTTAGTCTGCTTGTCTTCAGCTAACTGTTTGTGGGCTTTCTTGTGCATTATCTTTAGAAGAGGCTTTCTTCAGGGATGAAAGCCATTCATATCAATTTCATGCAGTGAGCATATGGTCTGAGCACTGACAGTCTGACCCCTCTCCCCTTCAACCTCTGCAGCAATGCTGGCAGAACTCATACATCTATTTCCCAAAGACAACCTCCAGATATGCCGCTGAGCACATGTACTCAACTTCTTTGATCGACCATGGTTAGGCCTGTTCTGAGTGGAACCTATCCTGTTAAACCACTGTATGGTCTTGGCCACCGTGCTACAGCTCAATTTTAGAGTCTTGGCAATCTTTTTAAAGCCTGGGCCTTCTTTCTGTAGAGAAACATTTTTTTTTTTTTTCAGATCCTCAGAGAGTTCTTTGTCATGAGCTGCCATGTTGAACGTCCAGTGACCAGCGTGAGAGCGATAACACCAAATTTAACACACCAGCTTTCCATTCACACTTGAGACATTGTAACACTAACGAGTCACATGACATGGGGGAGGGAAAATAGCTAATTGGGCCCAATTAGGACATTTTCACTTAGGGGTGTACTCACTTTTGTTGCCAGCGGTTTAGACATTAATGGCTGTGTGTTGCGTTATTTTGAGGGGACAGCGAATTTACACTGTTATACAAGCTGTACACTCACTACTTTACATTGTAGCAAAGTGTCATTTCTTCAGTGGTGTCACATGAAAAGATATAATAAAATATTTACAAAAATGTGAGGGATGTACTCACTTTTGTGAGATACTGTATAGTTGGAATTAAATCAAATTGTCTGAACCACTAAGGCGGCATACCCATAATGAGGGGCAAATGCTCACTGATGCGCATAATCACCTTGGGAGGTCTAAATATCTGGTAAGCAGATATTTTTGCCCTATCTATCCTGTGGTTAGCACTTGGTGTTTGCACCGATTGAAATTGGATTAACGCATTTTCAAGTTCACTTTAAGGATTGTAGCTGGAATTTTGGACTATCTTTTCTTCCTTTTTTTCGCTTTTACTCTATTTGATGGACTTTGATGGACTTTGTACACTTTATGTAGATACGGTTATGTTTGAGAGTGCAACATGTCATTTGAATCCAACCAGGGTTGTCACAAAATCTTTTAGGTACTATTCTATGTTGATGCGTTTATTTTTCATGAATAAGTATAGCGTTTACTTGTCCCACCCATTGGTTTAAAGTTGGTACATGTGGGAAAATCCAATAAAGGGGAAATCCATTTACAAGCAACATATAATAAACGCCAATCCTGCCACATGGGCATTTTGAGTTAGCGTATCTATGAACAAGACTCCAAAAAGACAAACAATAGGCAAACTATTAAGCATAAAGTTCTAGACCTGTGAAATGATACTTGTAACCTCTGCCCAATAAGGAAAGAGCTTGGGGCATCTCCATATCATGTGGAGGAGGTCCCCATGATCCCATTCGCATTTCAGGCATAGAGGAATATCTCTACTCCCCCACTTATGTAGTTGGGTTGGTGTTCTATATGCCCTGTGCAGAATAAAGAGATCTGAAAGTTTCTGTGAAGCGGAAGCAGAAACTAAAGGTGAGGATGACAGGCAAAGTTCTCAGGTGTCTCCATCAATATCGCCCACAACACATCTTCCATCCCTTCTCACATGGCAATGCGGAAGCATTCTGTAAAGAATTGAGTAAGATCGAACAGACCCACAAAATCATGCCTCTCTCATCTGTTTGCTAGTAGGGCATCTCTCACTATGGGATGATCTGTCAAAGTAAGCCTAGATAAGCGAGATTGAGAGTTGATAGCATGTCTCAACTACAAGTATCTAGAATTGACTCTTACGAAGAGCAAATTCCCCTTGTAAGTCCATAAAAGATTTACAGTATCTCACAAAAGTGAGTACACCCCTCACATTTTTGTAAATATTTTATTCTACCTTTTCATGTGACAACACTGAAGAAATGACACTTTGCTACAATGTAAAGTAGTGAGTATACAGCTTGTATAACAGTGTAAATTTGCTGTCCCCTCAAAATAACTCAGCACACAACCATTAATGTCTAAACCACTAGCAAAAAAAAGTAAGTACACCCCTAAGTGAAAATGACCAAATTATCATTTTTTTCCTCCCCAATGTCATGTGACTCGTTAGTGTTACAAGGTCTCAGATGTGAATGGGGAGCAGGTGTGTTAAATTTGGTGTTATCGCTCTCACTCTCTCATACTGGTCACTGGAAATTCAACATGGCACCTCATAGCAAAGAACTCTCTGAAGATCTGAAAAAAAGAATTGTTGCTCTATATAAAGATGGCCTAGGCTATAAGAAGATTGCCAAGACCCTGAAACTGAGCTGCAGCACGGTGGCCAAGACCATATAGCGGTTTAACAGGACAGGCTTCACTCAGAACAGGCCTCGTCATGGTTGACCAAAGGAGTTCAGTGCACGTGCTCAGCGTCATATCCAGAGGTTGTCTTCAGAAAATTTGTGCTGCTAGCAATGCTGCAGAGTTTGAAGGGTTGGGGGGTCAGCCTGTCAGTGCTCAGACCATATATCACACACTGCATCAAATTGGTCTGCATGGCTGTCGTCTAAGAAGGAAGCCTCTTCTAAAGATGATGCACAAGAAAGACCACAAACAGTTTGCTGTAGACAAGCAGACTGAGGACATGGATTACTGGAACCATGTCCTGTGGTCTGATGAGACCAAGATGAACTTATTTGATTCAGATGGTGTCAGGCGTGTGTGGCGGCAACCAGGTGAGGAGTAGTGTGTCTTGCCTACAGTCAAACATGGTGGTGGGAGTGTCATGATCTGGGGCTGCATGAGTGCTGCCGGCACTGGGGAGCTACAATTCATTGAGGGAACCATGAATGCCAACATGTACTGCCACAGGGCAGTATTTCAACATGATAACGACCCCAAACACACCTCCAAGATGACCACTGCCTTGCTAAAGAAGCTGAGAGTAAAGGTGATGGACTGACCAAGCAAGTCTCCAGACCTAAACCCTATTGCGCATCTGTGGGGCATCCTGAAACGGAAGGTGGAGGAGCGCAAGGTCTAGCTGTGTGTTGAGTTATTTTGAGGGGACACAAATTTACACTGTTATACAAGCTGTACTCACTTTTGTGAGATACTGTAAGTACAGTGTGTAGCTTACTTTAGATTTACCAAAACATGTATGTAATATAATTACACTTAACAAAACAGATTGTATAGTGTATGGTCAGCTTTAGGGTGTGTGAAAACCTTTCTACACCTTCTCTTTTAGTATACAAGGAAATGCTTCTTGTTACAATGGAAAAAATATATCTCCATACTACTAGTTAACACAAACCTAATTATGTCTGTTTTTTATTTTGCTTCCTCTGGATCAACTGTGGATATAGGATTGTTTTTTTTTTTTTTTTTTTAAGGATTTTTTTTCCCTCTTTATTGGTTGAACAGTTGGTTTGGTTGGTTTTTCAGTCAGACAAACTACGTAACTATGTTGTGCATGATGTTTTTTCATTTACATGCTAATCCCATTATGGTTAATTTTCTGCCTTGACAGAAAACAAGGTTAGTCTAGTGCTGAACAAAATTTGCAGTAAATTATTACAGCTTTCTTTTAATTTGTAATATAATTTATCCTGTTATGCCCCTGCAGAACATTGTTGAAATCATCCCAGAAACCTATGGACATGTCCCTTCCTCTCACAAAGCAGTGCTGAAGCCTAAGCAGCCAGTCCCCAAGGCAGGGCATTTTTACTTGGGGCGGGGGGAGGGCAAGATTTTTATAGGATATTCAGTGGTTCTGGTGCTTTGTTGTTGTTCGGGGAGTAAGAGGTGAGATGAGAGTTATGCTGTGGTACCTTTAGTGCCTTCTGTTTAGCTCTTTGCTTAGTTTGTATTTTAGACATGGTGTTTTAGGCATTCAGACAGTACATGTACATTGTGATATATAAAAGCCCGGGATCATGACCCACCTGTATTTGTAAAAGCCAACAGTCCTTTTGTGCTCAGCAAGGGAAAACCAAACTAAAGTAGTTTCCAAACAGAAAGAGTCCATAATTCTGGTGTGATGAAAGTAATCTGCTCGCCACCAGTACACTAATCCCACACCAGAGGTTTAGGGTTCCCGCCTGTTTCAGGGTGCTGTAAGGCCACTGAAATTCGGCAAATACCACCTCAGTCGTCAGACTGACCACGCTTCCAATAGCTGTGATCTGACTCACACTTCACCTCACCAACAGATACTGCTTTCTTCAAGCTGCCTTTCAAGCCTCCTTTGCAGGTCGGTAAATCCTTCATTACCAAAATCCCTGTAATCAGGGTTTGCAAGTTCTTTTCAGCCCTAAGGTCTCTTAGACCCTCCAAATTCTGGGTCCCTAATGAGGACTTGCCAATCCATAGAGTACTGAAAATCAGTCCTCTCCTCTCCAACTGGACTACCCCAGAACCCTAAACCCTATATGCCTAAGAACCCTTGAGTACTAGCATAGATTCTTGAACCCTCCCCTAAAAGTACCACAGCCCAAAAAGTGTGGAAATATATCTTCCGTCCCGGACCTATCCCTGTCGTTGTGTACAACATATTAACGTTTATATTGCAATCTTGTAAATATAATTAGAGGAATAGTGACATGATGATAGGATAATTGGCTTCTGTCTAAATTTGCCCTAGTATGTGTAGGTATAAATGTTAGTTACGGACCTTAAATTGTAAGCTCCTTGAGGGTAGGGACTGCTCAAGAGCGCTGTCACCTATTTACAGTAAATAAACGATTAACCAGAGATAACTGTAGATATAAAGAACTAATATCAAAACTGTAGCACATTTGCATTTCTACCACAAATAACTATGTGTTCTCATTGCTTATAGGTATGATGCCCCAGCCTATGATGCCTCAGCAAATGATGTCCCAGCCTATGATGCCTCAAATGATGGCTCAGCCAATGCCCATGGCACAGCAAATGATGCCCGCTGTAGACCCGTCACAAATGGCTGCCCAACAAGCATTTATTCAACAGCAGGCCTTGCTTTTGGTATATATCTTGTCTTTTCTTGTGTCATGTCTTCTTTACACTTTTTCTGGCCTCAAAAAATGATTTCCATTTGTGGCCTAAGTTGTGGAATATGCTGTATTTCTTTCAACTACTGTTTTATTATTTCTATCCAGGCACAACAAATGACACTTCAAGCTACAATGTTGTCCCAGCAGCAGCAAGCACGCCAGGATCCTCCACAAAGAAACAGAGACCGTTCCCCCCCTCCAGCTCCAAAACCTGCTCCTAAGATACTTCCTAAACCATCCCCAGCCTCCCCCCAAGGGTCAAAGCCAACACCAACCCCACCTACAGCTCCTACATCACCTCCAGCTGCTCCACCTCCACCGCCTGTGCCTGCTGCTGCACCTCCACCTCCTGCTGCACCTCCATCTTCATTACCCCCCATGCCCCCTCTGCCTCAAACTTTAGAGAATCAGATTCCAGAAAGGCCCAGGGAGGTAATTTATGGATTATATAAAATTAACTGACAGTGTTTTAAAGGGGGAAATGTTGAATATGTTGTGTAAGTTGGAAGATCTGGGCTTGAATCAGACCCATATGTAAAGTGAACATATCTAGCCTATAAACTAAAATTTTTGGTAATGCACAAGCAAGTGTGCATTATAATCAGTTAATTTCTTCCTAGTTTTATGGGGCATTGACTTCTCTGCAATCCAGAAAGAAGCTCTGACCTTTCTTGGTGCTAGGTCGCACTGCCTGTTATTGAAATGTCAAATGCCAGAGCTTCTACTGACAATTGATGTTTTGCAACTTTACAACTGAGACAGGGGGCAGTGCATAGTGTAGGAGAGGCAGGGTTAAATCTTATCTTGGAAAGAAGTCAAGGTCCTTTATAGAAGTCTGAACCCTGGATCCTGGGCTGTCACACAGGGGCTGATCTTAAGGTATACCTGCACTTATAAAACAGTTGTGCTTTAATTGATGTCCCACCTCCATCCGATTAAATGTTTATTTAACCGCATTGGATTGCAGAGAAGTCAAGACCCTTTTCTTCCCATGCCAGGGAATTCACTGTGTGGTCCTGCCTGACAACGCACATCCTTTCCATCCAAAACCTGCCAGTTCCTCTTCTTAATTTATGTGCATGCTGGTGCCTAATTATTCCTATGAGAGAGTCAGCTGGATTGTTTGAGCACAATTCTCCAATAGGATTGAATTTGGCTAAGGTGTGCATGCCCGGTAAGAAGAGGACATGCAAGGCCTATTTATGGTGGAATGCATGTGCAGTGCTGGGCAGGGCTGCACAGTAAATATTGCTGCAACGGAGAGATAGGTACCAGTATCTAACCAGTAATGTGTGTTTGGTGGAGATGGCATGTTCTTTTCAATTTAAAGCCATGTTAAGACAGGAATAAGTAAATAAAGAGTTATGGAAGGACTTAAAAACATAACTTTCTTGGAAAAAACACTGAATCCAAAGCATCCAATGTGGTTCCTCTTTCTTCTCTGATCCCTCTGTTATCTGCATGTGTTATAGATAGAACCTCTCAGGAGACACCCACAACACCTCAGCACAAAGCAGGTGACTCATAGCTTCAGCACTATAGGTTCTTCTTTGCACAGGGGGGGTGTACCTCTTCCCTTCCCTCAGCAATCCAATTACAGACAGCTCTGTGTTCTAGCTCCGCAGTGTGTCTGAGGTCAGATCCCAGCCCCCTGCTTTGTGCTGCTATGAAAAATCCTTTATTTTGTATGTTTTAGAAAGCTTTACAGGAGAAATAGTGACAGATAAACAGGTACAACTTATGTACAATTGTAAAGAGGTGTAATACTGCGCTGACCAAAAATTAAATTGAAGTGAACGAACCACAAACAATACTAACTGCTGCAACTAAATTATGTGAGATACCCACACCAAAATAACAATACAAATACTTATTAGCTGCACTGAAAGATTACAAACATATATTGCCTCAAAATACCAATGAGACTAGTGAGACATTTGAGTGTTGAATATAGATGAAAACATTCAAACCAATCAGTGAAATTACATAACCTGAAAACAAAAAATAAATAAACCAATAAATAAATAATACAGTCCTGGAAAAAACAGTCCAGAATCAAAGTTCCACTAGGTATAATTGGATCCTTAATGGTCTGTTTAATGGTGACACCATGCAAAAACACCCAAGAAGCAGTGACAAGTTCCAATAGAAAGAGTCCTCCACCACTATTCACACTGCCGCTTACCAGATTTGGAGATCTCTTTTTAGGGAGATCTGCAAAAGCTTGTGACTCCTTTCCAGGTCAAGGAACACATAGAATCCTTGACCGGGAAAGGAGTCACAAGCTTTTGCAGATCTCCCTAAAAAGAGATCTCCAAATCTGGTAAGCGGCAGTGTGAATAGTGGTGGAGGACTCTTTCTATTGGAACTTGTCACTGCTTCTTGGGTGTTTTTGCATGGTGTCACCATTAAACAGACCATTAAGGATCCAATTATACCTAGTGGAACTTTGATTCTGGACTGTTTTTTTCCAGCACTGTATCATTTATTTATTGTTCTTTTTTTTTCAGGTTATGTCATTTCACTGATTGGTTTGAATGTTTACATCTATATTCAACACTCAAATGTCTCACAACTTATGTACAAGCATTTGTTTGATTTCTGTGTATCACCTGAGGCTAGACATTTTATTGGGTGTATGTAAGGTTTTACAACCACTTTAAATAGAGACTGTAAAATGTTGATACATTTTATTAAATATCGTCAGTATAGTGTAATAATGGCATATGTCTCTAAGGTATACTGGGATGAAGTGGATGGTACCGAGTATTCATACCAAAGGAAAACATTCCAGCAGAAGAGAGACTTCTTTCAAAAGATAGGTAAGTAATATAAAACATAAAGGTTTAGGATTCCAATTTTTTTTTTTTTTAGGAATTTATAACATATTTATGTTACAGAGGCTCAAGCGATTCGAGTGAAATCTGTGAAACCACCTTCTAAAATTCTGCTACCAACTCCTGCAACAAAGCCAGTAAGTGACAGTGACAGTGACAGTGATGAGGAACCTCCAGAGCCACCAGAACCAGAGCCACAACCAAGTGAGTCACAACTAAAAAAAATCATATTTTAGTACATACATAGTATTCATTCCGTTTTCTAAGGCCCCCTAGTAACAGTTTTATTATCCATTGATCCTGCCAGGACATTTGCTATTTTTCCACTTCCTTTAACAAGGTTACAACACTGTTGATCCTGCGGTGAAATCACATAGCAACATTGTCCCCTAGTAGGCATAGTCAGTTTCAATAAACTTGCTTTTTAAAATGTATTTTAAGACAAAAAACTTGTGTATTGCAATGTTTGCAGACACATTTAGAAAAAACCCCACTATATGTTTGTTATGTGTTAGTATACCTAAAAAACTGTTTAAAAAATATTTCTTATCTTGCTAGTTGTTTCTGTGGGGCAGGCCTTTGGGCAGATTGCAAGCTATTCTGAACAATTTAAAACTGAAAGTGGAGGGACAAAGTGGGGGCAGACTGTTAGAAGTGAATTAACATACAATATAGAACTGAAGCCTTGAGATCTTTAAATATTGTTAGGACAGATGTGTTCAACTAGAGTTTACAACACATACTGAGATTTCCCAGTACAGTAACAGATAAATTAAGTTATGATAAGCAATAAATCATCAGCCCCCTCTTTAACATTACATTGCAGGGGAAAGCGTTTTGAGTTTTTATTTTTATTTTTTTAGAAAAGAACAAGTAAAGGGTAAGCATGAATGACAACATGGAACAAATATAAAGTATTTGGCTGCAAAACTGGAAATACTGGTTTTCCAGTGTGTGCCTTTGTCTGATTACAGTCAATGTCACCATGGGTCATGATTGCCAGGTGCTAGGCCTGCTAAAAATGACAGGCTGTGTAATTCCTGCCATGGATGCAAAGCATTGCAGCCACAATATGTGCACACCACTCTGCAGCTGAAAAAGTAGCAGTTGAAGGGCATAAAATGTGGCTCAAATGCAAGGTTTTACTGCCACTCAACCTCACATGTGAACAAGCTCTGAATGTGAAGCCAGTCAATCACCACCACACCAGTCACTTTGTCAAGAAAGGTGCCAGCTTCTAGAATGCCTGAATGTGCTCCTTGGATTCTGGGCCTCACTATGTGGCCAGGCTGTGAAAAAGTCTCACACGTGGTATTGTCATACTCAGGAGGAGGACCAGAATGTATTTTGAGGGGTAATTGCAGTATGCATATACT
This sequence comes from Lithobates pipiens, assembly GCF_037356315.1. NCBI lineage: Eukaryota > Metazoa > Chordata > Amphibia > Anura > Ranidae > Lithobates > Lithobates pipiens. The sequence goes on from NW_027507789.1 coordinate 146,722,064, forward strand.
GTGTTTTAGGGTGTTTCTCCTGTCCTGGCACTTCGGGGACTCAAGAAATAGTCAGCAAATTATATGTGTCATTTATGCTCTTTGAAAGCCCAAAAGGTGCTCCTTGGATTAAAAAAAAAATCTTATTAAAGGAGAAGTCCAGCCTGAGCTTTTTAGGCTGGGCTTCTCCTAAGGGTCACAGGAGTGCAATTTGTTTTGCACTCCTGTGACCCGTTTTCAGTGGAGAGCGGTCTGAAGTCCGCTCTACATTGTCATCACTGCAATCAGTCGAGGCACCGCGTCATCCCGACTTAGGAAGTCTGGATCCACCAGCTGCCTTGACTGATGGCAGTCTCAGCATCTCAGGGAGCTGCTCAGCAGCTCTCCACTCGGGGAGGAGTGAGAACCGAGTCATTGGCGGTGTTTGGTAGCTCAGTTCTCAGTACAGAGACGCCTGGGGACAGCTGCAGCATCGGTCTGATACTCCATCCACCTAGGTAAGTATGAATACCCCCCCCCCCCACAAAAAAAAACATTCTTCTTTTTTAATTGACAACTTTCTGTAAAAAAAAATATTTTAATTTCCTTTCCTGCATTTTACTAAAACCTGTGGCAAAACATTTCATTTTTAAAAGACTCACTATGCCTTTCAGAAAATGCCTTGGGGTGTTTGTTTTTTAAAGTGGGGTCATTTCATGGGTGTTTCTCCTGTCCTGGCACTTCAGGGACTCGAGAAATATGATAGTCCTTGAATGTCCAAAGTTCTCCTTCTCCCTATATGTGTCTACGCTATGAAAAAGTCTCAAACGTGGTATCTTCATCCTCATGGGGAGTGGCAAAATGTGTTTTGGGATATAATTGTAAGGATGCCTTTGCTGTGTGTGATAAACAACTGGTTAAAATACATCTTTGTGGGAAAAAAAGCACATTTTATTTAATTTCCCAATTTTCCAGGAAATTGTGACAAAAAAATTACAATTTCAAAAAAACATTACCATGCGTCAGACTAAATACCTGCCACTGTCTACTTTCCCTTTTGTGGGAATTCCTACTGTCCTGGCATTTTAGGGCCTCACAAATGAGATAGGCAGTCAGTACATAATGATTGATCTATCTTCCAATATGTACAGTATACCATGGTTTGTAGGGTCTATAACTTTTACACAGACTAAATATTATACACTGATTCTTTTTTTTACCAAAGAAAATTAGCAGAGTACAATTTAGAACTAAATTTATGATGAAAGATTTTTTTTTTTTTTGCAAAGTTTTATAACATACAAAACATTTTGAAAAAATTTTCTTAGTTTCTTTATTTAGTAAAAAATAAAAACCCAGTGGTGATTAAATACCGCCAAAAGAAAGCTTTATCTATCTAAAAAAATTATTTAAAATAGTTTTTAGTATTGTCAATCAAGGTGTGACAGCACTTAAAACGGAAAAATTGCTTGGACTGGTAGAGGATGAAACAGTGTGGTCTTCAAATAGTTAAGCAAATCCAGCAATCTTTATTTTTCTTTTGGGAAAAAGTTTAAATCGTATGAATAAAGCTGACTGCTCTAAGCACCTATGTCAATGGTATATTGTTTGTCCCTACCCAGTGGTGTATTTTGGTTTTGTGTTTCCCTAAGCAAGACTAGAAACTAAAACTGGGTGCCCTCCATCTAAATTTGCCACACCCCCTCATCTATAAATCCCACCGCTTCCTCTTTTAGGCCCCACCTCTTCCTACTAGAGCTTCTCCTCAGGGGAGGGGAGAGAGAGGGGGGGCAGAGAGAGAGTGGGGAGAGAGAGGGAGAAGAGAGAGGAGAGAGTGATGGGGAGGCAGAAGGGGGAAGGGGAAGAGAGAGGGGGAAAAACGGGGAGAGAGGGAGAGACGGGGGGCCAGAGAGAGAGTGAGGAGAGGGAGGGAGGGAAGAGAAGAGAGAGAGTTGGGGAGAGAGAGGAAGGGGGAGGAGGGGGGGAGAGAGGTATGCTATTCCCACTTCCGGGAGCCACAGCCACTGGTATTGACGTCCCCGCCCGGGCTCCCTCCTCCTTCCCTGGCCGCCAGGCCAGTAGGAGAGAGGAGAGGAGCGGAGCGCATGCTCAGTAGGGTTCCCGGCATGAATTGCCGGGTTCTCTTACTTGCAATGGAGGCGGCATGCACCTGACAGCTGATGGAAACCTCAGCTGTGGTGCCGACATCGCTGGACTCCAGGACAGGTAAGTGTCCGATTATTAAAAGTTAGAAGCTGCAGTATTTGCAGCTGCTGGCTTTTAATTTTTGCAGCAGTGGGTGGACCTCCACTTTAGTAAAAAATAATGTTCTTTACTATTCTTTACTTTTCTACCAACGTGTGCTGTAAATTGCCTCCAGCATTGTTCTTGTTTCTTTTTGCTGGAGACTGCCATTTTGTTAAAGCCCAGAGCCCCTGAACAGCAGTAAATCTTAAAGCAGAACCAAACCAATCAATTTAATTCTTTAAAAAAACAGTTACATTCCCGGAAGGCAGGAATTGCTAACTGTCATATTTGCTTGTGTCCTCAATCAAACTGTCAAACCATTACATGGCTGGCGTCATAACTGATCACATGTGCAGCGCCATGGCAGTTGCATATCAAACAGAAGCTGCTTCCTTGTCTGTAAAGAATAGGAGGGTTTCATTCCGTTTTAAGGCTGTCAGAAGATCAGCCTCTACAAAGCAAGAAGTGCCTAAAAATGCCTAAAAAAAGAAAGCAACTGAGCATGTGCAGAGCAGGGTGAGACAGTGTATTACTGGATTTTAAGCATAGCTATATACTTGCAAAAGGGGCCAGCCTGAAGTGATCTTGGCAGGACCTAATTTTTTTTTAAATTAAAGTTTCACTTTAAACGTGGAGAAAAATATATATAAAACTATGTGAATTTTTTAAAAAATGAAGTTCATACACTGAATACTAGGGATGAGCTCGGTGTTCGAGTCAAACTCATGTTTGACTCGAACACCGGCTGTTCGCCCGTTTAGTGAAGCCAGAACTCTGTGGGCCGTTCGCGCCATATTCGTTTGGTGCTCATGGCCCACAATGCACTGCACCATCGCAGTGCATTGCTGGCTCATGATTGACCAAGCATGCACTGTGACCCCGTATGCTTGGCCAATCACAGCGCTGGCAGCAAGGAGAGCCATAATTGGCCACAGGCAGGATGCCTGTGGCCAATTATAGCTTAGGGGGTTTAGTACACGGCGGCCTTGTGTAGTGTGTTGCGGTGTTCAGGGAGAGAGCAGGATAGGCAGGGACAGTGTGTTCTTTTCTTGTGAACCTAGCATAGTATACACCTGAAGATTCTCTTTATTACTAGTGTTCTGTAATACAGGCATCTGCAGCAGTTAAAGTGGGTGTTGTGTACCTTCAGCACAGTATACACCTGAAGATACCCCTTATTACTGGTGTTCTGTAATACAGGCATGTCCAGCAGTTAAAGTGGGTGTTGTGTGCCTTCAGCACAGTATACACCTGAAGATACTCTTTATTATTAGTGTTTCTGTAATACAGGCATCTACAGCAGTTAAAGTGGGTGTTGTGTGCCTCTAGCACAATATACACCTGAAGCTACCCTTTATTACTAGTGCTCTGTAATACAGGCATCTGCAGCAGTTAAAGAGGGTGTTGTGTGCCTCCAGCACAGTATACACCTGAAGCTACCCTTTATTACTGGTGTTCTGTAATACAGGCATGTGCAGCAGTTAAAGTGGGTGTTGTGTACCTCCAGCACAGTATACACCTGAAGATACCCCTTATTACTGGTGTTCTGTAATACAGGCAGGTGCAGCAGTTAAAGTGGGTGTTGTGTGCCTCCAGCACAGTATACACCTAAAGATACTCTTTATTATTAGTGTTCTGTAATACAGGCATCTACAGCAGTTAAAGTGGGTGTTGTGTGCCTCCAGCACAATATACACCTGAAGCTACCCCTTATTGCTGGCGTTCTGTAATACAGGCATCTGCAGTAGTTAAAGTGGGTGTTGTGTGCCTCCAGCACAGTATACACCTGAAGCTACCCTTTATTACTGGTGTTCTGTAATACAGGCATGTGCAGCAGTTAAAGTGGGTGTTGTGTACCTCCAGCACAGTATACACCTGAGGATACCCCTTATTACTGGTGTTCTGTAATACAGGCATCTGCAGCAGTTAAAGTGGGTGTTGTGTGCCTCCAGCCTGTGGGGCACACATCCTTAAGCTGGTGGTGCAGCGGTTCTTGGGTAGGTACCCGGGCTTACAGGATGTCCTGAGGCAGGCCAGGAAAGTCTGTGTGCATTTCCGCCGATCATTTAATGCCAGTGCTCGGCTGGCTGAGCTCCAAAAGGAGTTGAACCTGCCCAAGAACCGCCTTATATGCGACATGCCCACCAGGTGGAACTCAACGTTGCCCATGCTGCATCAATGAGTACCTGTGCAACTAGGGCACCAGGACAGGGTCAGGCGAGCTTGTTTTTTTTCACCACGCCAGTGGGGCATGATCAGGGATGCATGCACTGTCCTGTCACCATTTGAGGAGGCCACAGGGATGGTGAGTAGTGACAGTACATGTATCAGTGACACTGTACCTCTTGTCCACCTGTTGGAGCATACGCTGCGTGGAATAATGGACAGGGCACTTGAGGCAGAACAGAGGCAGGAAGAGGAGGACTTCCTTGCCTCTTAAGGCCCCCTTTATCCAGACAATGTTCCTGCTGTCCCACCCTACCAAGCACCTGAAGCTGATGTAACCGAATATTTTTTTTTGAAATGTCACATCCCTTCAAGACTGCCTATGCCTATTCTGAGTGACTGTCCTGTTATGTTGACTGACTATCCTCTTCCTCCTCAATGATCCTGCTGATAGCTTGGAAGAATATTTTTGGTTCTGGGTGACGCCACCTGTGGCTAAGGCCCAATTTTTCAGCCCCTAGGAGCATGTAATTACAATTTTTGATGCAATGCTTTGCAGCGGGGCTCATTCCTGCACTCGAACTAGAGTATCTGGGAGAGGTTGAAGTGTCTTGGCACCAGCACCCGTGCCTGAGGCCCAATTTTTCAGCCCCTGTTTAACAGGGGCATGTAATTACAATTCTTGATATAATATTTCACAGCAGGGCCTGTTCCTCCGCCCACCGAGAGTAACTGTGAGGACAATGTTGTGGCAACACCAACACCTTACACCTTAGGGCCACATTTCTGCAGAGCATATAGGGCAGGCCCCTACTTTCAAACATCCAACTTACAAATGTCTCCTACTTGCAAACGGAATGAGACAACAGGAAGTGAGGCTTAAAAAATTATACATGGGTGATAACCTATTTTTTCCAAAAAGCTTAAAAATAGATTTTTTGGACTGGAGCTACACTAGTAATGTACCAGTTCAAAATTACAAACCGATTGTACTTAACACAACAAACCTACCCACGCCTTTCCTTTTTTTAATTTGGGTACGGGGTTATCCTTAATATCTGTACAAGACCCAAAGGGGCTGGTAATGGGCAGGGGGGCTACCCATGCCAATTTTTTTCTCAATGATTTTCATCCGTATTGCCGGAACCAGACATTACATTAAAACCGCAAGCAGTTTTAAATGACTTTTTTTCCGTTAAATGTCATTTTGTGCAGGGACTGTTCTAAACATGGGAAACACGTGGCACTTCACAGGCATACTATAGACACCCCCCAGGCACGATATTTAAAGGAATATTTCACTTTTTTTTCACTTTAATCGTCATTAAAATCAGTGCTCCCGAAAAAACAGCCATTTTTAAAAAAAAAATTGCCATTGACCCATGTCCCCTGGGGCAGGAGCCAGGTCCTCAACCCCTTTTTAGGACAATATCTTGCATATTACCCATTAAAATGAGCACTTTTTATTTTGAATGTTGGAGTCCCATAGACTTCGATGGGGTTCTAAAGTTGTACGAATTTTCAGTCCGTTCGAAAGTTCTGGTGCAAACCGAACCGGGGGGGTGTTCGGCTCATCCCTACTTAATACTATCATTACAGGTATTGACTACAAACAGTTACATATTTTTTCAATTAGTTTAATAAAAAATAAATAATGTTTAAGTCATTCCCTGAGTAAGATATCACAGCTGAGTAGCTTATTAATTATTTTCATTTTCAGGTAAAATTCAGTTTATTTTGTGTTTTCACAGAATTATCACCTCCAAAGGCACCACCCATCATACCCCCTCCTCCTCCTAAACCAGACGACGCTCCACTTAAAGAGACCAAAAAGGATCCTGAAGTAAAACCTGCACCTAGACCACAACCCAGCAAACAAATAAGAGATATAATCAAGATGTATCAAAGCCGTCCCCAAGAAGAACCTAAACCCTATGAACCAGTCAGGTATGACACCAAATAAAGCAGAGTTAAACAAAAACAAAAAATCTCTGAGATCATTTCAAGTCAATCGCCAGACAAACTGGTAAATACATATGTGTGAAATGTCTTATATGCCAAAGGATTTATAATTCTGTGCAGCCAGCGTTGAGACTCAGACACCCCTGCCATGTGGCAAAGCCAGAACCTGAATTTCCTCTGTTGTCCCCGCTAACTATGCTGCAATTTAACAATCCAGCAAAATAAAAAAAACAATCCAGCTTCTTACTGGACAGTGAAGGAGCAGCAGGATATTAGGTCATCTTTCTACTCTCCTCTCTTGTAATAAGCTTGTCATACAAGACACCAGATCCTTGATTGTCTCTTTGTCACCTTCCCCCACTCTGGATGTGGCTTTGCTACAGGTGGCTGATGAGAGATTGATTCAGATTTATATAAAACATTTTTTGTTCTTTTCTAATGAACAAATATATGAATAAATGATGATTTGTAATATCATCCTCACATTTATCTTTAAAATAAACCTGGGAAAAGCAACACCTTCCCAGTGGTCCATATTTACCTTTGCTCCTCTCCCTGTTGGTGTAAATTGCGAGTTTCTTTTGTTTGAGCATATACTGGCCCGGTGACTGTCTTTCCACCAGTACCATACCTCCAAGACACTGGTTATTTTCTTCAGCGGCTGAACAGAATGGTTGGGGGGAAATGGTATGTGCTACTTTGACTAAACATTTGTTTGTAACGCATCCTGTTAGGAAAATTTGGTTGTGTGCAGGCTGGTCGGTAAGTTGAGCAGGAAATTCCTGAATTTGTTTTTCTGGCTACATGAGTGGCCGGAGCCACAATGACGTCACTCCCACGCATTCGCATGGGAGCCCTCATTTACGGTACGGGCTCAGAAGGTCCAGCACAGTATGCCGGACATTCAGTGTGCCTGCACCGCTAATGTCACCGGCTGCATGCAGTGTGAATATCTCCTAAACAGTGCAAGTTTACGAGATATTCACTGTACTTACAGGTAAGCCTTTTTATAGGCTTTCCTGTAGGTACAAGTCAAAAAACAAAGTTTACTACCACTTTAAGTAAGTAGGATTTTTGAGGATTAGCAGAAGAGGCATCTGGGAGAGAGCAATTGTTTTATAAACCTAGACAACAGCCATTGAGATAAGTAAAAGTTGTTCATGTCTTTGCTTTCCTGGAATTAATGCCATTATGGTTTGTGTGATCCTTTGTTTATTGTACTGTAGGAGGACAGCCCAAACCTTCTTAAAGAAGAAAGATCCCAAAGAGGAGGCCCTAGAGAGACTCCGGAATGCTGCTCCCCCTCCAGATGGGGTAAGGCCAATAAGAAATACTGGAATATTCAATAAAGACAGTTTAAAGAGCAGTTGGGATGGGAAAGTGCATTATTGGCCATACAAGAAACAATATGATTTTTTGATAAAAGTATCCTCTCTGTCAGAAATTGAGTGCTTTAATCAATACATGAACATTTTCACTGAAAAGTAACAATCAGCCCTGATGTAAAATGTGACAAATGTGGGCTATGGCATACAGCAGCAGAGGTGGCGCAAAGCCATCACTCCTCATGTCGCTGTCAGTCACACATTACTGTGTAAATTAAAAATCCATTTCCAGGAGTCCACTGAGGGGCACAGCCCAATGATAAATAATCACCCTAGGGTTATACTACTTTCAAAAGAAATAAATGAACGCTGGGCACATAGAAAACTGAAGGCCAGCCCCCTCGAGGCTTTGAGCCTTCCGATCTCACACATTTTAAGTTTTTGATGACAGTCCAAAAAAAAAACAATAGCATATAGGAGGAGGGAGCTGTGTCCCTCAAAGGACTCTAAGAAAAGGATTGTATGGTGAGTACCAAAATCCTAATTTCTTTATTGCCCCATGAGGGACACAGATTGATGATACAAAATACAACCTAGGGATGTTCAAAAGCAGTCCAAAACAGAGGAACGAGCACATCAAATCAAGCACAGGCGAACCATTCCAATAAGGAGAAAACAAAGCAAAAGGGAAACCAAGGACATTAAACAGACGTTGAAGAACCTTTCAGCCAAATTTGAAAGGTTGAAAGCCCAAGAAGCTCTCATAGCCCTAGTGGAGTGGGCTTTACCATGAAGACAAGGCACTTCATCTTGCAACTCATAAGCCTGCACAACAACCAAAGAAAATGTGTTTAATTATATACTCTACACCAAGGATCTTCAAACTACGGCCCTCCAGCTGTTGCAGAGCTACACATCCATTGTAAATGGGTTGTAAAACTCTGAGGCCGCGTACACACGCGGGGACTGTTCGCCCAACTTTGTCCATCAAACAGTTTCAGCAAACAGTCCGCTCAAAATTAGCATGGACGGACATGGCCACACACGACGAACGAACATTTTGCTGAAACCGTGCGCGATGACGTGAACGGCACTTACGACGGGATGAAAAATACGACGTCCTATACACTGCATTATAACTTTCGGCGTGTAAATCCTTTATGAGCATGCGCGGAACTTAGTTTGACGAACAAGCCTACACACGAGGGGACTGTTCGCTGAAACAAAGTTTCAGCGGACAGTTTTTCGGAAATTCCGAAAAACCTTGTTCAGCGGACTGTTCGCTGAAACTGTCCGCTGAAAGCCCACACACGAGCGGACTGTCCGCCGAAACACTGTTCAGCGGACAAAGTTGGGCGAACAGTCCCCGCGTGTGTACGCGGCCTTACATTCATTATGGGAATTATAGTTTCTGAACAACTGGAGGGTCATAGTTTGAAGACTCCTGCACTAAACAAAAGGGACTTTTAAGGTGCCAAAAAAAAACTTCACATAATTATATAAAAAAAATTTAAATTTTATTCAATAATTCAAAAATAACAATTGATATAAAAATGACATGTGCGTAAAGACGGTCCAACTTTTATCATCATACTTACCTGCTATGTGCATTAAACTATTGAGCAGCCCCAATCCTCCTCTTCTCAAGTCCCCATGATAAACTAGTGAGCAACCCCCCTCCCCCACAGAGTGGCGGTTTGTTATGGGGATACCTGTGCGGGCTCAATCCCACATTGACCCAGTGGCCCCGTCCCCAGCTGTGATGGACAGCAGCAGGTGCCAATGGCTTTCACTGCTGTCTCTGAGCCAATGAGGAGGGAGAGAGCAGACAGAGCCTCTGCTCTCATGTACATCACTGCTGGACTGAGATCGGGCTCATGTAAGTATAAGGGGTGCTGGCGGGGGGGGGGGTGCGTGAACTACATGCAGAGGGTTTTTTACCTTAATGCTGAAAATGCATTAAAGTAGAAGTTCATCCTAAAACGAAAAACTCAAAATCTACAGACATCCACGATCTAAGACTAACATATCTAAGCCTGTAAAGGAGAAATCGCAATACATACCTTTTTTGAAGCCGGTCCGGTCTCCAGCGTCAGAAGCTCTGCAGAGGAGACCAGTGACAATGGCTGGGAAATTAATAGGAAGTGACGTCACTCATAGAGTTACTTTGAGGCTTCAGTTGTCGGCTGCCTCCTCTGCACCTGCCTCTACAGTGAAGTCGTCGTTGACAGCTCAGCGTGGGATCGCATCAAAAAAGGTATGCATAGCGATTTCTTCTTTACCGGGCTAGATAGGTTAGGGTTAGTCTTATACCCCATACACACGGTCGGACTTTCCGACAACAAACTCACATCCAACATTTCCCATCGGAAAATCCGACTGTGTGTATGCGGCATAAGATTGAGAATGCCTATAAATGTACAGATTTTAGTGTTAAGGTGAACTGCTACTTCAAGGTAAAAAACCTTTGTACAACTTTAATCATCAGTCCATGTAGAAACATAAGGGGAGTGGTCTTTTGCCTTAACACATTTTGCACTTAAGCTTCTTCAGGAGATAGAAGAAGGCTAATCTATAATGTCAATAACATTCAATATTAATTGAGATTTTCAAGACATTGGAACAAAATTATCATCTATATGATTACATACGCTTACATTGTTCATCCAAGCATCACAAAGAGCATTCATTAACCAATAATGCCTCCCAACAATGGAAACAACCCATCAAATTTTCTTATAAATAATAGATCTGTAAGCAGGAGAAAGAGGCAGTGGCTGTGAGATAAATCCTGGCAGCCCTCACCACAGCCAAGTAAAAGAGAAATATTTCCTTGAGGTGAAGCAGTGCCCAACATAGGAAAGTTAGCACAATATCCTCAATAAAAAAAAAGCTAGAGATCACTTTCGAAAAAAAGAAGGTCCTTGGTCTCAAAACAACCTTGTTTTTGTAACATTAAATGGGCTCCTTAAAGGACAATGCTAATTACTCAGAAATACTTCTGGGCAAAGTGATGAGCTAACTTAAGGGGGAGTGACAGCAAGGAGATTTCAGAACTAGCTTTTAAAACCTTGGATTGCAAGCATAATTTGTTACAGAAACATGCTTGTAATCCAAAGCACTTGTATATGAAAATGAATTTCCCCATAAGAAAAATGGAAATAACGGATGATTCGTTCCACAACCATTTATCTATAAGTCCTTCAGTTTATAGTCCATATAAAAAGATTATGGCAATCTGAATGTTTATGTAACCATAAAATGTCTATCCACAAATGGCAGCCTCCACAAGGGGATTAGATGCAAAATCCAGCAGGAACTACAGAGTATAAAAGAGAAGAGAGGCACCTCTAAGAGTAGCAATATGGTTACATTTAATGAAGGTAGAACATTTAGCAACTGACATGGTTGATGATTAAAAGAGGCACATCTAAGTATGCAGGCATCCGGGGTAAATCTGACTGCTTATTGCCCTAGGCTTTCTAGCAGTTTTCAGAGCAACCCTGGGTGCTGTGCCTTGGGGTCTGTACCCAGATCCCTCTGTGTGGGCCAGGCTGTAAGAAAGTGTTTCAGACACACAACAGGAAGTTGGAGGAAATCTCCCAAAGTGGCAGGAATTCCCTCCTAGACAATTGTTCCCGAAACATATGTACTCATTGGAAGTTTTCTCCTTACCTTTTGTTCAGTGGACAACTTTAAAATTTTGGATTACCATTCAATTTCTCTTTCTGTGACAATAGACATTAGGACAAACAGAGTGGGGAATTGTCCCAATTACTACACATGAAATATACTGTAGACCAGGGATATGCAATTAACAGACCTCCAGCTGTTGCAAAACTACAAGTCCCATCATGCCTCTGTCTCTGGGTGTCATGCTTATGGCTGTCAGAGTCTCGCTATGCCTCATGGGATTTGTAGTTCTGCAACAGCTGGAGGTCCGCTAATTACATATCCCTGCTGTACACTGATCAGCCATAACCTTACAACCACTGACAGGTTAAGTGAGTAATATTGATTATCTCCTTACAGTGGTATCTGAAAGTCAGTGGGATATATTAGGCAGCAAGTAAACACATTTGCCTGAAGTTCATATGTTGAAAGCAGAAATATGGGGATCGTAGTTGTATAGCAGCATAGCTGGAGACCGGTAAGGGTGCCCGTGCTGACCTGTGTTCACAGCCAAAAACACTTACAAGTGAGCATCAGAAGTGGATAACGAAGCAATGGAAGTAGGTGGCCTGGTCTGATGAATCATGGTTTATTTTACATCATGTGGATTGACGGGTGTGTTGCTTACCAGAGGAGTATATGGCACCTGGATGCAGTAAGGCAAATAGGCCAGCAGAGTCAGTGTGAATGTTGGTCAATGTTCTGCTGGGAAACCTTGGGTCCTGCCAGTCATGTGGATGACACATATACCTACTACGCAAAGGATTCTTGTGAAACTGGGGTGACCCGTTTATTAAAGAACACATTGAATTCATGTCTTTATGTACTCATACTCAAACTTTGAACTTTCCCACGAGGTCCTTCAATACAGAAGTGCTTAATATTTGGAAGATTTTTGTTTAAATTTGTTCATTGCTGGCAGATCTTGCATTCAATTACTCTGATTACTGAATAGATCGCTATGCTCAAGGGTTGCAGCTGCCCCACATTTACCAGTATTTTCATTACCATTCAAAGTTATTGAAATCTTGGCATGAAGTTATATAAACTGGATGATCACTATAGAGTCATTATAGTGATCATTATAGTCAATTCATATTATTTTTCTTTTTTTTGGATGCTAGTCTAACGTGCAGTTGGGTAGTTATTTGGGTGTTTTTATACTTGTGAGCCTATAGAGGGAATATAGGTATGTATGAACTATGGTTTTTGATATTAAATAATAATTCAAGGAGAAGTACAGCCAAAGCTTGTTTGGCTGTACTTCTGTTGATCACAGGAGTGCAGTTCATTCTCACAGAGCCAGTCCAGTCTTGGGCAAGATGGTGACAATGAAGTCAGGATATGCTCACATGCCTGGGCCGACACCTGGCTCAGCCTCTCAGCGAGCTTTCTTTGTTTCTGTTAACATTTTTTGTAAATAAGTATGTTTTCTCCTTCACTGATGGGCACTGATGAGACTGCACTGACGGACACTGATAAGGCAGCACTAATGGGCACACTGCCAGAGGCTCTTTACTGAGATCGCTGTAGCAATGTGTTGACTGACACGCTGCACCACAGATCAGTGCGCGCCGGCAGTTATCCTGAAAGTCAGTATAACTGAACCACCGCCTGGCTGTCATTTTGCTATAGGCCAGGTAGGAAGTGGTTCATTTGCAGAGATTTCCTCTCACTTTTTTTGGCTATGGGACAGGAAGTGAGTTGCGCAAAAAATAAAAACCCCAGCAGTGATCAAATACCACCAAAAGAGCTCTATTTGTGGGAACAAAATGATAAAAAAAATGTTGGTACAGTGTAGCATGACCACGCAATTGTCATTCAAAATGCAACAGTGCTGAAAGCTAAAAATTGGCTTGGGCAGAAAGGGGTGAAAGTGCATGGTATTGAAGTGGTAATAGGGAATCTTTTGGGGACCGCCAGGTCACCAGAACTAGGTCACCAGAACTAGTGTCCCCATTAGTTCCCTCTATTACTTTTCTGGGGACAACCCAAAATTTGGGTTTTGCTTTTACTTTCATTGATAATGGTATACAGGACAAATAGAGGGTGATTCTCCCTAATGGGGGCACAGACAGCAATAACAACTGGCAAGTGTTCTAATCTCTCTCCACTCTGTCAAAAACATTTAAAAAAGTTTTTACTTTAGTTGTACTAAAAGAGTTGGAGAGGGGAGGCACAAGACTCTGGGCCTGGTGAAGATGGTGGAGTGGAGGGTTATACAACTGGCCTTAGTTGCTATATTTAGCATTTTGTTTGTAACACACTCATTTACTCTTTTGCCAACTTTTGCCTTCTTATTGATTTTGATTATTTTTTTTTTTTAAGCAACCTAATCATGTAACTAAATGTGCCAGGAAACGCTATCCCTGCAAAGAAAAAAGTGAATGCTGCCCCACAGGGCCAACTTGATATATTGATTGGACCCTGGGGAAAACGTTTTCTTGGGCCCCCCCACTCATACAATTTCACTTTCGACCTGCTCTGAGACATATAATAAATAGCAGCTAGACTTAAAATCAGTTTACTGTATCAGATCAAGCAGCGATTGTGATTGGTTGCCAGAGGTTACAGTGTACCATTACCGCTTACTGACGAGGGCCGCCAGTTTGAGACCCCTGCTGTACAGTAAGACTGCTCACTGATTGGTTGCTAGAGGTTACAGCACATCATCTCCTCACTGCAGGGGTCATGATATACATATACATGCCACCTTTATTTACATATCTATGCCGCCGGATGCAGCTATTTACATATGAATAATTTACATGTAAACACAGGGTTTGCTGGTGAGTCATCTCTACACAACAATAAGGCAGAGCTGTGCAGCATTAGTACCAGCACTTCACACTGGGATATCAGGACACAGTAAGGGACTAAAACTTCAAGGGACAAGGGAAATTAAAATGGGATTGTTGGCAAGTATGAGGCAGCTGATTTGGGCCCCACAACAATGAGAGGGCCCAGGACAGCTGCCCCTTTTGCCCTGCTTTAAAGACGGCCCTGCTTTCCCAAGTTCTGAATGCTGCTTAGTTGAAGGGAACTCCATAAATGAAATTTGTTTTTAAATCAACACATTTGTAAAAGCATTGCACAAAACAAATAAATCCTTTTCTTTTTTTTTTTTGTTTAAGAATGCTCCAAAGCCACCACCACCTCCTCCAGTTCCTCCTACAGAAAAGAGTGAGCCGAAAAATTCTATTCGAGAGAAGCAAAAGCCACTTTTAGGGCTGTTTGCATCTGGTTTTATACCACCAGCCCCAGAAGTTCAGGCTCCAAAGGGTGCAGGTAAAAAGAATAACCATTGTTTTTCTAAACATCTTGTAATTTCTTTTTCAAAAGCATTCCGTTGTATTCATTTTACCAATTGAACTTCCTTTGCATTCAGGGAGAACGCTTGAAGGTGACCACACCACCAAGTCAGCTCTCATCAAACATAGTGCCAGTGTTTACTTCTCCTACAGTGATGTGAACTGGAGTCTTTATGTGCGGAAGGAAGTAAGTTTATAGAGTTTTTAAAATTAGGCACTGTCCCATTACAAGGGGGAAGTGCCAGTGCAATGTATTCATTCAGTTTACTATAGGACACTGATATATACATAATGCATGGGGGACCAAACCATCACTTCCAGGACTCCTTGTTCTTCTTTACGCTGAAGATAGTTTCTAATGTTTGGGGTCATGTCCTGCTGCAGAACAAATTTGGGGCCAATCACATGCCTCTCTGATGGTATGGCATGATAGATAAGTAGCTGCCTGTATTTCTCAGCATTGAGGACACCATTGATCCTGACCAAATCTCTAAGTCCATTTGCAGAAGCGCAGCCCCAAACTTGCAAGGAACCTCCACAATGCTTCACTGTTTCCTGCAGACATTCATTATTGTACCGCTCTCCAGTCCATTGGCAAACAAACTGCCTCCTGCTACAGCCAGATATTTCACATTTTTACTCATCAGTCCAGACACCTGCTGCCATTTTGCTACACCCAGTTGCTATTTTTCCGTGTATACTTGAGTCGCTTAGCCTTGTCTCCACGTCGGAGGTATGACTTTGTAGCCACAATACTTCCATGGAGACCACTTCTGGCCTAAATTCTCCAGACAGTAGATGGGTGTACCTGGGTCCCACTGGTTTCCGCCAGTTCTGTGCTAATGGCACTCCTGGACATCTTCTGATGTTAAAGGGAAGTAAGCCTGATGTGTCTTTCATTTGCTGCATTAAGTTTCCTTGGCCATCCCCCTACATCTATTATTATTATTATTCAGGATTTATATAGCGCCAACAGTTTGCGCAGCGCTTTACAATATGAGGGCAGACAGTACACTTACAATACAAATCAATACAGGAGGGATCAGAGGGCCCTGCTCGTTAGAGCTTACAATCTAGAAGGGAGGGTCAAGTTGAAACAAAGGTATTAACTGTGGGGGGATGAGCTGATGGAGAAAATGAAAATACAGTTAGGTGTGGGTGGGGTAGGCTTCTCTGAAGAGAAGTGTTTTCAGGGATTGTCTAAAAGCTAATAAAGTAGGAGATAGGCGTAGGATTGGGGTAGGGCATTCCATAGGATTGGAGAGGCTTTGGAAAAGTCCTGGAGGCGAGTATGGGAGGAGGTGATGAGGGAGCTAGAGAGCAGGAGGTCTTGAGAGGAACGAAGAGGACGAGTAGGTTGGTATTTAGAGACTAAGCTAGTGATGTAGCGGGGGGCAGAGTTGTGGATGGCTTTGTATGTAGTTGTTAGTATTTTGAATTTAATTCTTTGGCAGAGCGGAAGCCAGTGGAGAGATTGACAGAGAGGAGTAGCAGACACCGAGCGATTGGTAAGGTGGATCTATGGTCCTCAACCTTGCTCAATCAATAGTGTCCTCATGCATGTGATTGGTCCCAAATGTATTCTGCAGCAGGACAATGACCTCAAACATACAGCCAATGTCATTAAAAACTATCTTCGACATAAAGAAGAACAAGGAGTCATAGAAGTGATGGTTTGGCCCCACAAAGACCTAATCTCAACATCATGGAGTCTGTCTGGGATTTCATGAAGAGACAAAAGGATTTGAGGCAGCCTAATGCTACGTACACACAAAAGGAATTTCCGTCAGAATAAACTCGGAATGGTCTTTCCGATGGAGTTCCGACCAAACGGACTTGCCTACACTTGATCACACCAAAGTCTGTTTGTTTCGAACGCGATGACGTATGACGGGACTACAAAAGGAAGTTCAATAGCCAGTAGCCAATAGCTGCCCTTGCGTCGTACTTGGTCCGTCGGAATAGCATACAGACAAATGATTTTCCCAATAGGAATTGATTCCGTCGGAAACATTTAAAACATGTTCTAGGTCCGTCAGAATTTTTGAATAAAAAAGTCTGAAGTCCACACACTATCGCAATATCCGATGTAATGATTCCGTCTGACCTTTTCTGCCGGAAAGTCCGGTCGTGTGTTCGCAACATAAAATGTGGTTGGTTCCACTCCAAGATGTGTGGAACAATGCACCTGCCTAGTCCCTGCAAAAACTCCACAAATGTACCTAGAAGAAATTACGCTGGTTTGAAGCTAAGTCGGCAATCACACCAATAAATCTTCTGTTTACGCACTCTGCATTTTGTGACTTGATAAAAATAAACAGTTAAAATATATGTATTTTTTTGACAGCGTTCTTAATAAATGTATATATATATATATATATATATATATATATATATATATATATATATATATATATATATATAGCCGCCAATAAGAGGGTACCACTGGTCCTCCTGTATGGGGCCAGGCCGGCTGAAAAGCAGGAGGGGGGGGGGTACCTGAGTAGGAGGGGGTGATCGGTGCCACGGGGGGGTGGCATTATCTGGTACTGATCCCCTGTAGTTCTCCCGCCTGCCAGTATTCAGCTGTTGCGAGGGGGAATTACAGGGAGTAATTTCCAGTAAATGCCACCCCTCCCCCCCGCACCATTCACCTCCTCCTGTGCAGGTTCCCCTTCCTTCTCCTGCCTAGGGCCCCCTGGTACCCCTTCCCTCTGCGATGCTGGTGGCTTCCTTTCCTCTCCTCCCACTGATTGCTGCAGGTGTTTCAGGATGGAAAGCGTGGTGGGGCCAGTAAAATGTAATATTTACTGGCCCTTTTGTTTTTCTGAATGAACATAGTGAGTGATCGGTACTGATCACTTACTATGTTCATTCATAACTGAAGCACAGTAAACTGTACAGAGCTACGCCTGTGCATTCATTCTGTGCAGCTGGGTCTGCAGAGATATAGACTGGGTTCTCTGGCCCATACAGTGTTAATGAGTGGTTTGTTTGTGCTGGAGCCACCTGTTACTCTATGGGGATGCAGCGGCTGTATAAATATAGCCATGGGTCCTAATTTGTTAAAGGCAGCAGCTACAAATGCTAGACATGTACACACTGAAATATTTCATTTCAGAATTTAGTTTTCATCCAAAGAATACATTTATTTAGTTACTCCCGAAATATGTTTTTATTTATTTAGTTTAGTTAAAAAATGCATTCGTCCGAAAATCCAAAATAACTAAATAATATAAAATTAAATAATAATAATATTATAATATTTATATTATTATAATATAATAATATAAAATTAATTAATTAATATTAAATAATAAAGGTTGAATCTGTCATTGAAGGCTTATGGTGCCTGTCGAATGTTCTAAGAAGATTCGATGGAGCAGCTAAACTGTACGATGCCGAAATTGTACATTTCTGGTCGAATGTTTCGCCTACAAGCTATAGTAGAATTCTAATGTTGTGTGACACTAGTAATAATTATATTAATTTTTATTACTAGTCAACCAACATTAAAATTTTTCTATAGCCTATGGGCGGAGCATTTGACCACTCGGATCTTTTGGGTTTCGTATTCTGCACGTTCGCTATCGTTTGTTAAAACAATAACAGAAATACCAGAAATTCAGACGAAAATGCATTCAGACGAAAATGATTGCACATGTCTAACAAATACTGCAGCTGCTGACTTTTCATAATCGGACACTTAACTGTCCCATCGATATGGGAGAACAAAGCCCTGCTCCCCTCCCCTCCCTCTCTGCGGTGACGGCATTGTAACTGCCGGGCACCCACTGCACATGCATGAAACGCGTTGCGCCGTAACTGTCTGGGCAATCATTTGGGACCTGTGACATGTCCTAGATGATTGCCAAGAGGGAGGGGGAGAGATGATCTCCCTTCCGGTGCCGCTGTGCACCAGGAGGAAGCGGGAGCTGAGACCCTCTAAAGAGAGGGTATCCTCTCCCCCCCCCAAAAAAATTAAATGCCAAATGTGGCATGTCACGGGGTCAACCCCCTTAAAGCAGAAGTTCCATTTTTGGGTGGAACTCCGCTTTAAGTGTGCAGGTTTGGGTGCGTGACCCCAAATGCAGTTTGTATGTTTTGCGGGCCGCAGACCTGCAACCACATGCTTGTCAAACCTGTGGCTGCGCTTGTACAGCTGCTACATCCCAATAGTGTGACATAGGCTGCCTGCACATAAATCCAGCCACAGAAGAAAAAACACTGGTTCACACTGGCCACAGCGCCCATGTGACTGAGCCCAAAGACTTGATTCAGCAGAAATTTTGTAAGTTATGTTTGTATCCACTAATGTTTTTATTGTATTTTTAGCAAAAATATTATTTTGATTTGTTTTGATTGTTTTCAGGACGGGAGGCGGTTTGTTGGGGGACCCTATCAGGTAGTGATTTCTAGTGCTTATGGGTGCACATTGGGGCCCTGTATAACACATTGTTAAGCAGAGGTGCCAATGATTTTTGAGGTGCTGCAGCAGTGGAATGGGGCAGTGGTCGGGAACACTAAGGCTGCGTTCATGCTGAAAGCGCCAGCCATTAGTGCTAAAGAGACTCTTTTCGGCTGCTAGCGGGACACTTTTTACCTAAAAAAGGGTAAAAAGTGCAGTTTTGCGGTGCTTTCAAAGCAATTGCAGGACTTTTCAGGAACGTCCCACAAAGGCACTATACCCCAGTGTGAAAATACACACTGAAATGAATGGGAGGTGGTTTTCAGGCGCTTAGCAGGGGCTGTTTCTAGCACTAAAGCACCTGAAAACTGCCTCAGTGTGAAGCTGGTAAAGTTGGCTATATTGGGATAGACAAAAGAGAACCAAATAGCTGTCCACCTAAAGTAAATGATGTTTTCTGTTTTTTTTTTTTTTTTATAAGCATATAAGAGGAACTTCCTAAGTGATGTTTACATTGATATCTTCTAATTGTGAATAATTTTCTTTCCAGATCTTCTATCCGAAAGAAAAATTCACTCATCCATATTATTTGAACCTTCTGTGTGAGCAGGTGAATGATAGTACCAGATGCAGTCTTTTTTAATTAAATATTTTCCATGTGTGTGAATATTATCCCATTATACCCAGATCTGCAATTATCAAGCTTCAAAGGAAAACATATATGCAAGAGAGTTTTGGGCATCAAGCAGGTGAATCTGAAATGTCAAAGACAACTAACCAGTACTTTGGGGTCTTTGTATAAACCGTTCGATGAACAAATTTGACACACATTCGCTCAGCTACAGCAAAACTTTCCATGTTCTGTTATAAAAATATCTTGCATGATTGAAGCCTCATCTAGTGGCCAAAATGCAGTATTTGTTTTTGAACACCTCAATACGATAGCCTTGTGGCTAACAGAAACCTGTGTTCAAAAAAGAAACTAGAAAAACATATTCTGAATAAATCACTAGAAGCAGATGGCTGGAGATTTTGCAAAGAACTTAGCCACACAATAGCCAGACCATTAATCCTAAATTTTAAGGCCAGCTTGCTGACTAGAATAATACCAGCTGATTGGCGAAAAGTAAATGTACCAATATTCAAAAAAGGTCAGAGATATAAACCTGGAAACGACAGACCAGTCAGCCTAGCATCGAAGGTATGTAAACTATTGGAAGAAATGATAAGGGACCATATCCAAGTATTTGCTAATGAAAATAGCATCATTAGTAGTAACCAACATAGATTTATGAATAATTGTTCTTCCCAGACCAACCTCTTAACATTCTATAGGGAGGTGAGCTGTAATTTGGATAGTGGAAGGCCTGTGGATGTAATGTATCTAGATTTTGCTAAGGCATTAAATTCAGTACCCCATAAATGCTTAATTTACAAATTCATTGTCAGCTCACCTTGAGGCAAGGTGACAGGTGCACACCGTAGGGATGAGGAGTGCACCGCGAGGTTGTGGACTCTACGGCTGACTGCTGCAGACGGGGACAGATCCCACTGGGGATAGAGCGTGAGATTCCCTGGGGCGCGGAGTCTAAGAGCCAGCTGGTGTTCACCAGAGCTTCGAGTGGTGAAGATGGTCTTGGCTGCAACTGGCTCCAGGTCGCGACCCCCAGGGTCCCCCAGCTCACACCCACAGTAGGCAACAGGAGGATAGGGATGGTGAGGGACAAAGCCAAGGTCGGGGCCACAAGCAGAACAGAATAGTCGGGTACACGCCAATAGGTCAGGGTCACAGGCAAGCAGGGATGGTCAGAACACGCCAAGGTCGGTAACGGAAATCAGTAGCAGAGCACACGACAGGAAACAGGAAGCTAATACACAAAGGAATACACAATGGTTGATCAGCACTGAGCCCTGCAGTGCACAGGTTTATATAGGCTCCCTGATAGGGCCTGGGGTGGAGCCATGCTTAGAGGAGAGGTTATAAAAACCACCAGGTGGAAGTAGCTGGCTTCTTAGTCTGAAGACATGAGGGAAGGTAAGCAAACACAGGAAAATCACTGCATAACCATGACAGTACCCTCCCTCTTACGAGGCCTCCCCCTTCCCTGCCTGGGTCCAGGCGTAAAGGGAAACTCCAGATGGAACCTCCTTAACAGACAGGGAGCAAAGACCTCAGATGCAGTGATCCAAGACCTCTCCTCAGGACCCAACCCTTTCCAAAGTACGAGGTATTGAAGAATGCCTCTACGGAGCCGGGAATCCAAAACTTGACTAACCTCGTATTTTAGATTATCCTCAGAAACCAAAGCAGAGGTAGGGAGAGGACGAGAGGACTTGAGGACTAAAGGCTTTTTAGGAATGGGTAAGGGCATGAGAAGATCAGGAGTCTGAGCAGGGGCCCCCTCACCCTTAAAGTTGAGTTGGGCATCCATCACAGGACCACCAAACTGGGCAGAGGTCAGTGGATCCCTGAGGTCAGGTTGGTTAGAGGGTGACATGTCGCAAGATTTAAGCTGGATAGCAGAAACACAAACAGAACCCTGAGAAAAAGATTGAAAACCCCTCTTGGCCGAATGAGGTATTCTATCCAAAGGATGGATTGAGCCTCTAAAATGGGTTTGAACGGACATAGTAGTAGTAGGGTGAGACTGGGTCACAGAAGGTCCTGAACAAGAAGCAGGAAGCTCATAGGGCATGGGCTGGACTGGCATAAGTGGTGTGGAGGCAGACTGATTAGTATTGTCAGATGTAGCGACCATCTCAATCGCATCACAAGGCATAGCGACTCTGGAACTTGCAGACAAGTTAGCCTGGCTGTGCGTCCAAGGGAGATTAGGGACAGGCAGAGGTAAATGGTTATGCGAACTGGAGCGAATGATCGACTCAGGTTCATAGGTGGGCTCCTCATCCAGAGTATCACAAGACCCAGAGAGTGCACCAGTCCGACTATTGCAGGACGCGTCCCAGAGATCGCCATATACAGTAGGAAAATCAGAAGATACTGGGGTGGTGGTAACGGGAAGTCTCTCCTTTGGGGTACCCTTGAGTAGACAGGAAGAGGAACAGGAGGAACCCCAAGCCAGGATCCGTCCAACAGACCAGTCAACATGTGGAGAATGGAGCCGAAACCAAGGAAGACCTAATATGATAGGAGATGAAGCCTTAGGTAAGACAAGGAAGGATATCCACTCCTGGTGGAGTGTCCCTACTGACATCTTAACAGGAATAGTCTGGAAGCGGATAGGACCCCCTGGGAGAACCGTGCCATCAATCGCCAAGACCACCAATGGTGTTGTAAGGGGCAAAAGGGTAAGTCTCATGGAGGATGCAGTTTCCCAATCCATGAAATTGGCAGCGGCTCCGGAATCAAGATGTGCTGAGACCGAACGAGAGGAAGCACCGACATGAAGCAACACAGAAAGGAGAAGACGAGACGGTGAAGGTGATATTTCAGGGTCTAATACTCCACCTTCCAGATGTATTAGCCCTGAGCGTTTTTCCGGACGAAGAGAACAAGTTTCACGGAAATGACCTTTAGCTCCACAATAGAGGCATAGGCCCAGAGTTCTGCCCCTAGCGCGTTCTTCGGGAGATAACTTAGTCCAGCCCAACTGCATAGGTTCCTCGGTAGGCAGGGGGTGCTCCTCGAATCGAGGAGAAGGGACTGGGGACTCAGGATGCCTAAAGAACGGGGAGTGCTGGCGTCTTTTTTCCAGGGCCCTCTCCTGAAAGCGAATATCGATCTGGTTACACAAGGTGATGACACTGTCCAGATCAGCAGGAAGGGATCTTCCTGCTAATTCATCCTTCACTCTATCAGAGAGGCCATGTAAAAAGGTTGCAACTAGGGCCTCATTATTCCAGCTCAATTCAGCTGAGAGGATACGGAACTGAAGAGCATACTGTCCCACAGAAGCGGCCTCTTGACGGAGACTTAAAAGAGCGCTAGCCGCTGAGGAGACACGACCTGGTTCCTCGAAGATATTCCGAAAAAGTTTCAAGAAATCAGACAGGCTAGAAACCACTGGATCATTCAGTTCCCACAGAGGGGCGGCCCAAGCCAACGCCTCGCCGGACAGGAGGGATATGATATATGCGACTTTTGCCCGATCGGACAGGAAGTTTTGGGGCTGAAGTTCAAAATGAATTGTGCATTGGCTGAGGAAGCCCCTGCAGGCCTTGGAGTCCCCAGAGAAACGGGACGGAGCTGGCAGTACTAATGAATGTGTGGCTGCGACTGGTGCGATAGGTGCAGTCGCAGATAGTGGTTGAGGTTGTTGAACTGGGGGTCCTAATGAGGCCTGAACCTGTTCAAAACGGGATGCCAAATCCTGAAGGAATTGCATCACCTGCGTCTGATGCGATTCTTGGGTCTCAAGTCGCCGAACTAAGCTCTGCAATGGATCATCTGCAGGAAGCGGCACGTCAGCTGGGTCCATGGCTGATCAAACTGTCAGGTCACCTTGAGGCAAGGTGACAGGTGCACACCGTAGGGATGAGGAGTGCACCGCGAGGTTGTGGACCCTACGGCTGACTGCTGCAGACGGGGACAGATCCCACTGGGGATAGAGCGTGAGATTCCCTGGGGCGCGGAGTCTAAGAGCCAGCTGGAGTTCACCAGAGCTTCGAGTGGTGAAGATGGTCTTGGCTGCAACTGGCTCCAGGTCGCGACCCCCAGGGTCCCCCAGCTCACACCCACAGTAGGCAACAGGAGGATAGGGATGGTGAGGGACAAAGCCAAGGTCGGGGCCACAAGCAGAACAGAATAGTCGGGTACACGCCAATAGGTCAGGGTCACAGGCAAGCAGGGATGGTCAGAACACGCCAAGGTCGGTAACGGAAATCAGTAGCAGCGCACACGACAGGAAACAGGAAGCTAATACACAAAGGAATACACAATGGTTGATCAGCACTGAGCCCTGCAGTGCACAGGTTTATATAGGCTCCCTGATAGGGCCTGGGGTGGAGCCATGCTTAGAGGAGAGGTTATAAAAACCACCAGGTGGAAGTAGCTGGCTTCTTAGTCTGAAGACATGAGGGAAGGTAAGCAAACACAGGAAAATCACTGCATAACCATGACATTCATGTCTTTATTGTTGTACCCAGACAAAAAAATGGCTGCAGGAGCACATCCAGAGGGTGGTGATTAATGGAATATTTTCTGAATGGTCTGGAATGATAAGTGGGGTTCCCCATGGCTCTGCCCTGGGACAATCCCGTTAAACTTGGGAAATAACTTTACAACAGGAAATAGCAACTTTTCAAGAAGACCTACTTTAGTTAAAGCAGTTCTCCACTTTGAAAAACAAAAAGTCAGCAGCTACAAACCTTGTTTCTTCTGACTTTTAATAAAAGAACACTTAGTTGTCAAGGGATCCAGCACCATCCTCACCTGGGCTAGATCTTCACTAGCCTTCAGGTTCCTGGCATCAGCATCCTAAGGCCGCGTACACACGGGCGGACTGTTCGCCCAACTTTGTCCGCTGAACAGTGTTTCGGCGGACAGTCCGCTCGTGTGTGGGCTTCAGCGGACAGTTTCAGCGGACAGTCTGACGAACAAAGTTTTTCGGAATTTCCGTAAAACTGTCCGCTGAAACTTGGTTTGAGCGGACAGTCCGCCCGTGTGTAGGCTTGTTCGTCAAACTAAGTTCCGCGCATGCTCAGAAAGGATTTACACGGCGAAGGTTGCATTGCAGTGTATTGGACGTCGTATTTTTCGTCCCGTCGTACGTGCCGTTCACGTCATCGCGCAAGTTTCAGTGGACTGTTCGTTCGTCGTGTGTGGTCAAGTCCGTCCATGCTAATTTTGAGCGGACTGTCCGCTCAAACTGTTTGACGAACAAAGTTGGGCGAACAGTGGACAGCTGGCTATGTTGCTTGCGGCGTCACAGCTGGCTGCTCAATGCACATGCACAAGCCACGCTGTGCTTTTTGAATGGTCCTGCAGTCTTCTGGGAACTGTGACTTGTCCCAAAACACTGCGGGTAGGGAGGGAGTAAGGAGAACTATCTGAGTGGAAGTGGTAGCGGGTACCTGTCAAAACTAGGTACCGCCCCCAAAAATATATTACAAACATGATAGAGGAGGGAATAAAAGACTTGGGAACTAAAATATAAATATAAATAGTTTCTTGCTAGGACACAAATCTCTCGGGGAATCAAGAATGCAAAAGGATCCGAGGTTGCTAGTAGATCACAGACTCACCAATAGCATGCAATGCCAAGCTGCATTGAGAAAGGCCAGTAGACTATTAGTATGCACTAAAAATGTAATTTACTCATGAGAGAAGACTTTAATTCTACCACTTTAAAAAACTTGGGTTTGGCCACATCTTGAGTATGCAATAAAGTTCTGGTCACCAGTCTTCAGGAAGGATGTGCTGGAACTAGAAAGAGTCTAGAGAAGGGCAAAAGGCTAATAAGGGGGCTGGAGGACTTCAATTATGAGGAATGACTACAAACATCAAATGTATTCTCAGTGGAGAAGAGGCGCTTAAGAGGGGGATATAATAGCGGTATACAAATATCTAAGTCATTCTAGCAGTTGGAGGAAACTATTTAAACTTAGGTCCCTGAATAAGACACACAGCCACATCGCTCCCCACCCCCCGTTGTGTTCTGGGAAATACACAGTTCCCAGGACACAACGGGGACCAGTGAAGACGCACAGTGTGACTCCTGCATGCGCAGTAGGGAACCGGGCATTGAAGCCGCAGCGCTTCACTTCCCGATTCCCTGACAGAGGATGGCGGCGGAGCAGCCGAGAGATGAGCGATTGATCGTCATCTGCTGCCGACAACGCTGGACCCTGGAACAGGTAAGTGTCCATTTATTAAAAGTCCGCAGCTGCAGTATTTGTAGCTGCTGACTTTTAATATTTTTTTTTTCAGGTGGCACTCCTCTTTAAACTGTATAAAGCATTTATTAATGCTAAAGCAGTAAGAATGTGGCATTCCCTTCTATAGTTTGTGGTGTCAGTGGGGAGTCTAAATAAATTCAAATGATTTTTAGATGTGTTTCTTAGCAAATGGTAGCATATGGAAAACAGTAGGGAAATAAACACACACACTTAAACTGGATGGACCAGTGTCAACCTTACCAACTATGTAACTCATAAAAAAAGCAATAATGTAAAAATACAATTTTCAGCTAATAGGCTGCTTGTGAAATAATATCTGTTTCATGTATGCTAGGAAACATGGCAATTAGGCAATACGTTTTTTTGCTGAGCCTCAAATTTGAACAGATTGTGGAGCAAGATAAGAAGAACCACGTGTGAATAGAAAGTCTTGGAAAATCTAGCTGGTAGAAGAACAATGATCAAATATTGAAAGTGTTAGATATGTTGGTTACGGGCACTGCAGTCTGTGTCCTAATATGAGAATACATAGTTACATAGTTACATAGTTACATAGTTAGTCAGGTTGAAAAAAGACACAAGTCCATCCAGTTCAACCTTAAAAACAAATAAATAAAATAAAAAATAATCGTACAATGAAGATGAAATCTCTTTTCCTCTAGACGTAAAGAGTGCCCCCGTGTCCTCTGGGTTGACCGTACAGAGAACAACTCAACACCAAGTTCACTATATGGACCCCTAATGTATTTGAACATGTTGATCATATCCCCCCTTAATCTCCTCTTCTCAAGAGTGAATAAATTTAGTTCCTCTAATCTCTCCTCATAGCTGAGTTCCTCCATGCCTCTTATCAGTTTGGTTGCCCTTCTCTGCACTTTCTCCAGTTCCCCAATATCCTTTTTGAGAACTGGTGCCCAAAACTGAACGGCATATTTCAGGTGAGGTCTTACTAATGATTTGAACAGGGGCAAAATTATATCTCTTTCTCTGGAGTCCATACCTCTCTTAATACAAGAAAGGACTTTGCTCGCTTTGCAAACAGCAGCTTGGCATTGCATGTTGTTATTGAGCTTATGGTCTACCAAAACCCCCAGATCCTTCTCCACTATGGATTCCCCCAGTTGTACTCCCCCTAGCATGTATGATGCATGCATATTCTTAGGCCCCAAGTGCATAACTTTACATTTATCAACATTAAACCTCATCTGCCACATAGTCGCCCAATTAGACAGTGTATTGAGGTCGGCTTGTAAATTGGAGACATCCTGTAAAGACGTTATTCCACTGCATATCTTGGTGTCATCTGCAAAGACAGAAATATTACTTTTGATCCCAGACCCAGTATCATTTATAAAGATGTTAAAAAGTAAGGGTCCCAACACTGAACCTTGGGGTACACCACTGATAACCTTAGACCATTCAGAGTAAGAGTCATTAACCACTACTCTCTGAATTCTGTCTTCTAGACAATTTTCTATCCATTTACAAACTGATATTTCCAAACCAGTAGACTTTACCTTACACATGAGCCGTGTGTGGGGAACTGTATCGAATGCTTTTGCAAAATCCAAGTATACCACGTCCACCACCACCCCTCTGTCCAAGGTTTTACTTACCTCCTCATAAAAAGAAATCAGATTTGTCTGACAACTTCTGTCTTTCATGAATCCATGTTGTCTGTTGCTTAAAGTGTTTTTGTTCAGCAAGAACTCGTCGATGTGGTCTTTTATTAAACGCTCCAGTATCTTCCCAGCTATAGAAGTTAAGCTAACAGGTCTATAGTTACTTGGTAAAGACTTTGATCCCTTTTTAAATATAGGCACCACGTTCGACCTGCGCCAATCCAGTGGGACTTTTCCCGTCATTAATGAGTCCCTAAAAATTAGATACAATGGCTCTGAAATTACAGAGCTCAATTCTTTTAGGATCCGTGGGTGGATGCCATCAGGGCCAGGTGCTTTATCCACCTTTATTCTATCTAAGTATTTCTGGACCATATCACTTTTGAGCCATTGTGGATCATTTGGGGCTGTGTCACTATCACCCCCATTATGGACATGCGCTCCCCCATGCTCTTTTGTGTACACAGAGCTGAAGAAAGTGTTTAATAAATTAGCCTTCTCTTTGTCCCCAGTCACCAACTCTAGATTGTTTTGTAAAGGGCCTACATGCTCAGACTTGACCTTTTTACTATTAATATATTTGAAGAATTTTTTGGGGTTTGTCCTACTATCTTTTGCAATCTGTCGTTCGTTTTGAATTTTTGCATCCTTGATTTCCTTTTTACATATTCTGTTAATTTCTTTGTAACATTTAAATGACACTAGTGATCCTTCATTTTTATATTTTTTAAAAGCTCTTCTCTTACAGTTTATAGCTTTTTTAACTTTGGCCGTGAGCCACATAGGTTTTGTTTTTAGCCTTTTAAACTTATTCCCCATGGGAATATACTTTGCAGTGAGGTCCCCAACAGTCTTTTTGAAGAATTCCCATTTCTGTTCTGTGCCCATTGAAGCGAATATTCTCTCCCAGTCTAAGTCCTGGAGAGTAGCCCTCATCCTCGGAAAATTAGCTCTCTTGAAGTTAAGTGTTTTTATCTTACCCGTATGTATTTCTTGTTTAGCGCTAACATCAAAGGAAATCATGTTATGATCACTGCTACCCAGGTGTTCCTTTATCTGGACATTAGTAATAAGCTCCGCATGGTTTGAGAATAGTGATTCAGAATGTCTGCTGTAACAGATTTTGTAGAATTTGACCAGGACAGAACATTGATCCTAAGCTTTGGTTTCACCAATATCATAAGATGCTCTTAGTATCCAAAGCCCATATAGTAAACATTGTTGATACTATTCTATCTTGTTGTTTTGTAGAAGTCAGATCTTTAGTAACTTGTACCTGGGTACCTGTTAATTATGAATATAGGATTTGATGTGCACAATAGTCATGTAGGTTTCTGTTGTGATAGATAATTCGAGACACATTCTCAGACACTGCTTTCAAGCTGTCTAAAGAGGAGAGACGGAAGATGAAAGACTTCTTAAGTAAGTACAAAGAAAATGTATGAGATTTACCTGCCCACATCCTTTGCCTTCCCTTCCTGTGATTAGCCAGCTAGTGTTGCTCTTTGCTAAGCAGTAAGCTGTGGACTATCAAAGTGGTCAGGTGCTTGGAGACTTTAGATCCAAACTCTAGCTAGATATGAAAAGCAAAGATTTAAATTAAAGCGGTAGTAAACCGCGTCAGTTTTTAAAAAAAATCACCTGCAAGGCATTGCATACTAGCACATTATGACATACTTGCCTTAGAACTAAGCCCGCCAGCGACGTGCTGTCACCACTGACAGGGCTTCCATCTTCACCCAGTCTTTCTTTAGGGTTCACGGGCTCCAGCTATATGAGTGGCTGGAGCTACAATGACATCACTCCCACAAATGTGAGCAGTAGCCCTTCAGCGCGGTATGACGGACCTTCAGAGCGCATGATGTCACCAGCTGCATCCAGGATGAATATCTCCTAAACTGTGAACGTTTAGGAGATGTTCATTTTACCTACAGGTAAATCTTCTTATAGGCTTCTCTGTAGGTAAAAATCACAAAGCAGACTTTACTACCGCTTTAAGTATGTATTCCTTAAAAAAGCATCAATTTATTTTTTTATGCAGCTAGTATAAATACCTGAATCTGCCTTCATATCAGCTTCTAACGTTCTGCAGAGCAGGGCACTGACTAGGAAAGGGAGAGTTAGTATTCTGAGGTAATTGGGCTACATGGCATTGTACATTGTTGCCAATCTGATACTGCAAGCTTCACTAGGTGACACAAGGTGACAGTAGCTGCTCTTTCACTGTCCATTCATAGGCCAGGGTAAGTCTTTGGCAAAGCTGTACTGCTTAGTTGCTGTGGATAAAACAAATATGGCAGATCAGGGCATGTTGTCTGACAGGCGTTTGTGGATCGTCAAGTCTTAAAAAAAAAATATATATATATATATATATATATATATATATATATATATATATATATATATATATATATATATATATATATATATATAATATTTCAAGTTCTTATTTAGCTGTTTTCTTGGATTTAAAGTGGAAAACCAGTTTAACCCTAACTACTGTAGCGCTACCCATACAAGAGCTGCTAGTTGATTGGGTCCTCTGTTCTTTGCCTCAACTCAGTGAATAATCTTCTGCTCTCTGGTACACCTGGTTGAATGAAGCAGCAAGCACTTCTAAGAACACCAATATGGATATCTTTAAATTTAATGTTAGTATCAGGAAATAGATGCAAGACCATTTAGTGTAACATTAACTGCAATGTGAATAATAAAACTATAACTAACTTAGAGTGCACCCTAAGAGATTAGCTAGAATATGTTCCAGTGTCCCAGAGAGGTATCACTTAGCATAAGCATAGATGAAGGTCTTGCTATAGCATTGGTAAAAGGGCAGTTTTTAGACCTAACTCTTTAGCCAGCTAGCACTGGGGCCCAGTTGTACCGTTGGTGCACATGAGAACAGTCCCAGTTCAAGCTGCAGGCAGCAATAAGGCTACTGGATGGCTGTATGGTAAGTTCTTAAATGGCTCAGTCTCTCTAGCAGCAGATAGCAGATCCAGGGGGGTGGACCGCCTGTCAGAACACAATAGCTCAGCAGGGGGATCTCTGTACTAACATCACATAGTTAGTCCAGGATCTCCTCACGCGCTCCTCTGTTTTTTTTATTCAGCCTGCTGGGTTGAATGAAAAAAACTCATAGTGTGCACAAGGCTTAAGTCAGACATGCAGATGAGCATGTACAGTATTTACAGTAGAAACGATTGTGTGTATAAGTGGCCTTTTTCTGATTTCTGTTGACCAGGTGACCACCAAGTAGGAAGTGATGCCAGCTCCATCACAGAAGATTCTATTAAGAAACGTATTGTTATAGCTGCCCGGGATAACTGGGAGAATTATTTTTCCCGCCTCTTCCCTGTCACGGTGAGTAAAATTAACCGTATAGTTTTGTAACTGAGTACATTTCTTTATGCTGTGAACTCCCAAAACTTTACTTTTTCTGGCTTTCTTGCTAAACCAATGACTTTTATGTTAGGACTACGAAAAATATACAGCGTTCTGAGTTGGTGCAGGCTTGTTCTAGGTCAGTGATACGGGAAGTACTGAGGTCAGAATTTGCCGGCCACATCTTTCTTCCATGACACGTCCATTTAATTGTTTTTTCATTTTTTGATTTTCCAACATCTATTTCTCATTTCATTATCCATTTGTTAGTAGCACCTTTTCACTATGTGTTGAAGTTTAACTGTACTCCTGAAAAACAGGCATCAAGATGTGAGCCACGGAACCAGGGTGCTAGGTTTGTAATTCTTGACTCTAAACTCCAAAGACATTGGTAAATACACAGTGAGCCCCTTTGTTTTGGAGACTCATGTTGCTCAGTAAAATTGAAGCTGAACTTCAAGCAACAGCTAAATGCACAAATGTGTACCTGTCAGAAGATATGTATTTCTGCCCATCCAGTCCTGATATTTACACAGCTCTGCCACACAACACAGCCAGGAGGATGGCACCACATTATCTGCTACAGTTTAGACTGTATAAGAGATACATTGGTGTCATCTTCCCACCCCCAGCCTGCTGTTTGGACAGGGTAGGAGTAGCAGCAGACCAATCAAATCATCTATTCGGAAAGAACAGGACCCTTTAGGGTAGTCATCGTGAACACCAAGGTAATTATAGAACAAAAAATATTTAAAGCAGAAATAAAACTCCACAACAAAAATAACCAGGAGTTTTTTCAATAGAAAAGACTTGCAGAGTCTGTTTTTCCAAAAGAAGCTCTTCCCAAACTCCTGGTGTTTCTTTTTGTCTTCGGTCTACATTGCATGGCATATGCATCGCACAATGTACATCCTGTCACAGTGTGCTAGGTGCTGGCACATGCTCAGGAATTACATCACCAGTTGCCTTCTAATGGTCAAAGCAACTTGCTACAGAAGTTAAAAGAAACAGGGGCGAAGGGGAACAAAGTGGTGACAGAATCATGGTCCCATCATCACTGGAGGCTGGCACAGTAGTGCTAGATGTGCCATAATGCGCACATATAGCACCAACAATATTTGTTACTAAACCCACAAAGTGAAATCAGTCTGTATATGTAGTAAAGCATGCTTGTTATTCTCACTGTGGAACCTAAAGGGTTAATCCTCTGCATTGTATACAAAGGCTGCTTGATGTTGTATGCACAGATCCTCCCCTCCCTGCACTGTCCCCCTGGAAAAGTCCGGATAAGATAGAGGCTTTGGAGTCAGGCTGCACATGCTCAGTTTGGTGTGTATTGCTAGAGAGGTTTTTTCTTGGGAGAGTGCATGTGATCATCACAAGGCCAATCAGCATTGTCCGAACATGTCCAGACAGAGGGTCAGGAGCCCTGCAGCCTCATTGGACAGCTCAGTGCAATATGAAAACTCCTCCTACGAGCTTCACCAGGTACTGATAGAAATCACAAGACTGCTATATACTGCTGATGAGAAAAGGTATTTACAGTGGTGTGAAAAAGTGTTTGCCCCCTTCCTCATTTCCTGTTCCTTTGCATGTTTGTCACACTTAAGTGTTTCGGAACATCAAACCAATTTAAACAATAGTCAAGGACAACACAAGTAAACACAAAATGCAATTTGTAAATGAAGGTGTTTATTATTAAAGGTGAAAAAAAATCCAAACCATCATGGCCCTGTGTGAAAAAGTGATTGCCCCCCTTGTTAAAACATACTATAACTGTGGTTGTCCACACCTGAGTTCAATTTCTCTAGCCACACCCAGGCCTGATTATTGCCACACCTGTTCACAATCAAGGCATCACTTAAATAGGAGCTGCTTGACACAGTAAGGTCCACCAGAAGATCCTTAAAAGCTACACATCATGCCGAGACCCAAAGAAATTCAGGAACAATTGAGAAAGAAAGTAATTGAGATCTATCAGTCTGGAAAGGGTTATAAAGCCATTTCCAAAGCTTTGGGAATCCAGCGAACCACAGTGAGAGCCATTATCCACAAATGGCGAAGACATGGAACAGTGGTGAACCTTCCCAGGAGTGGCCGGCCGCCCAAAATTACCCCAAGAGCGCAGCGACGACTCATCCAAGAGGTCACAAAAGACCCCACAACAACGTCCAAGGAACTGCAGGCCTCACTTGCCTCAGTTAAGGTCAGCGTTCATGCCTCCACCATCAGGAAAAGACTGGGCAAAAATGGCCTGCATGGCAGAGTTCCAAGGAGAAAACCACTGCTGAGCAAAAAGAACATCAAAGCTCGTCTCAATTTCTCCACAACACATCTTGATGATCCCCAAGACTTTTGGGACAACATTCTGTGGACCAATGAGACAAAAGTGGAACTCTTTGGAAGGTGTGTCTCCAAGTATATCTGGCGTAGAAGGAACACTGCATTTCATAAAAAGAACATTATACCAACAGTAAAATATGGTGGTGGTAGTGTGATGGTCTGGGGCTGTTTTGCTGCTTCAGGACCTGGAAGACTTGCCGTGATAAAAGGAACTATGAATTCTGCTGTCTACCAAGAGATCCTGAAGGAGAATGTCTGACCATCTGTTCGTGTACTCAAGCTGAAACGAACTTGGGTTCTGCAGCAGGACAATGATCCTAAACACACCAGCAAGTCCACCACCGAATGGCTGAAGAAAAACAAAATGAAGACTTTGGAGTGGCCTAGCCAAAGTCCTGACCTGAATCCTATTGAGATGTTGTGGTATGACCTTAAAAAGGCCGTTCATGCTCGAAAACCCTCCAATGTAACTGAATTAGGACAATTCTGCAAAGATGAGTGGGCCAAAATTCCTCCAGGACGCTGTAAAAGCCTCATTGCACGTTATCGCAAACGCTTGGTTGCAGTTGTTGCTGCTAAGGGTGGCCCAACCAGTTAGGTTTAGGGGGCAATCACTTTTTCACACAGGGCCATGATGGTTTGGATTTTCTTTCACCTTTAATAATAAACACCTTCATTTACAAATTGCATTTTGTGTTTACTTGTGTTGTCCTTGACTATTGTTTAAATTGGTTTGATGTTCCGAAACACTTAAGTGTGACAAACATGCAAAGGAACAGGAAATGAGGAAGGGGGCAAACACTTTTTCACACCACTGTAGCTGTTTATATTTACTAAAATAATTGCATTTCCATGTACTGTACTGTGGGAGACCTGATATAGTGAATGCAGAGTCCTGGGTTTAATAACACTTTAATTCCACTTTCGGTTATCAAACTGTCAGTTGGGATGAAGAAAAAAAAAAAAAAACAAGGCTGGAGTTTAAACTTTAACACATTTCAAGGGTATATTTGATATCTCTTTACACAATTTCCTTTTTTTTCCTGTTTTGCAGTATATAATTTTTTTCATCCCCTTCTTATTTAAAAACATTTTACCTTTTTCATGATTTTAGCTGGATGATGATATAGAAAAACTGCTTTTGGGAGTTTCTCACCGAGGGATCCGGCTGCTGAAGGATGTCAATTCAACAGGATTCCAACAGAGATACCTGAAGACTCTGTACAGCTACAGGTGGGCCATAACACAACCAATGGAAGATAAGTAAATCTTGGAAGGAATCTTTCCAAAAACATTTTAATTTCTTTATCCTTCAGTTATGTAGATATCCTGTCCTTGGAAATGTCTGATTCCCGCACTTTGCGCTTTTGTCTGCGTACCGAGGATCTGAGTTTGCGCTCCGACAGAGCACAGGCACTAAAAAGCTTGGTGGAACTGTTTCTGCAGGAACTGGTGAAGGTGATGAAGGAGATCATACTATAGCAATTGGCCTAGTATTCGAAAAGAAAATCCCTGATAAAAGTGTCCTTTTGTTGGTGTTTTCACAGGAATCCAATCATGTGGTTGCGCTACGTAGCCATTTTACTGATGATAAAAGTCTACTTGAGTTCAAGAAGGGTGACATCATCAAAGTGATGCCAATGGATGGATTGGAACCAGGTAATGACAACAATCATTGGAGTAACGTGGTTTTGTGTGGCGTGCATGGAAACAAAGAGGCCGGTACATGGTGGTGAACCTATTTACAGAGTACATGTTTGTGTTATATTGTAGGGGAATTTTTAAATGGGTTGTAAAATGATTACTGAAATAAGTGTGCACTAACACACGATTGCAGGCACAGTGGCCTCCCTAGTTTATTTAATTAAAGTTACTCATGAATAAAGACAATACGGACCCAAAACAAAATATCTTTCACAATAAAGAAATAATATTTCAGAAATGTTTTAAATTTACTAGATTTACTATGTTTATAAAGGCACTGCATCGGTTTTTGCAGCAGCACGTGAACACATCAAAAATAAGCTACCTGCTTGCATTGTACTGAACTCAGTGCATTACTTAATCCTGATCCGTGGACTCTATGCAATACCTAATTCTAAGCCCTCAGCTTCAGGGTTCAGGATTAAGTGATGCTCAAAATTCAGAGGTCAGGATTAAGTAACATAGATATGTAACACTAACTTTCATAGAAGCCCCTGAAAATATGCCCAGTTTCTTTTTCCCCAGTAATTGCCCCACAGCCAGGCACACAATCACAGTTATTTTTTGGCTCAATAACAAGTCCAGGGGTGTTCTTTTTAGTACATCAAATATATGTCAAGAAAAACTCCTAAAACATTAGCAGCACTGGTGCAAAAATAGCAAGCTTTTAAAATAGCAATAGATTTGCTTAACAGTCCGCTTAGAAAAGGTAGAAAATGGTGATCCACTCAGTGAAAGTCCATTGAGAAAAAAAAGGTGAGTGTAACATAGACCATCGTGGAGGAAAGCATTAACACTGTTCCCAATATGGTACGATCTCCTTCACCACACCACCTGTGTCACAGCCCTGTAGGTAATCCACTTACCAGATCATGCTGGTTTGCATGCTTATCAATCAGACAGATAATCACTGGACACTTTCCATCTGTATTTCACTCGTCACAAGCAAATAGATAAAAGAATTCCACATAGTGTAATTCAGTACAACACTTATTTATTGATCTAAAATTATCTCACGATAAAACAGTCACACTGTAAGCATAAAATAATGGCATGTAACAACAATATTGTGTCAGTCGCGCGTTCTCATCTAAACTCTCACCGATCTCGCTGTGTTCCCGGGAAGGAAAGACGAGGAGAAGCCAACAATGTGCTGCGTAGCAACACCCTGACGTGTTTCTGTCATCACTTTCCTCAGAGGGCGTCTAACGATATAGTGTTCTTTTTATTGTTTATATTTTTGGGGTAACTTGTATAGGGTTGGGGAATGGAAGGGGATGCTCCAAAAAGAACTAAGTACAAGATGAGGACAGTAAAATTCCTTCTGTATGACTGAAACAAAAGTCTTTGCAAAGCAGACTGTGGACTTGGCTTTGAAGTAGTAGTAGCTGAAGGCACAAAAGCCTCCTCCTTTGAGCAATTAGAAAAAACAGGCACCTCTGAGTGCAATTCTGGGGATCCAGGTTGTATAGGGTTAACTTGGCTGTGTACAGGCTCCAACTCATCACACTGTGCAAACATCAGTCCAAAAAAGCATGGCTGAAGTGGTCTGTGTGTGGGTGGCAACATGAATGGCTACGCATACATGGAGTGCTCTAGTGGCCCCATTTTTGAATTGATACTTTAGCAGTGTGACAAGTTGGAAGATTGGCACAGCAAAGATTATGTTATGTTATGTTGGACTTTTCTACAGATAATTAATTGTAATGACGTAAAATATATTTAAAGAACATCTAACATGGGAGACACATGGATTTTGCCATTGCTCACCTTTCCTTCTGGAAATGCTGATTTAGATGCTTTTAGCAGTTATCTTATTAGCAGCAAACTGACATCAGTGACGATAATATAACTCACCAAGCAGTTGAAGTAGATGTAAACCCTAATAGGTCTCTTTCACACGGACTGTCCGTTCAGGTCCGCCTGTCATATTTTTTTTAGGCGGGCCTGCACAGATGCTCCATAGACCTCTATGGAGCGTGCGATGTCAGTGGTGACATGTTTGCTGACATCCAACCTGCTCTGATCCAATAAAAGTTATCTGAATGATTATTGCTCCCAGATGAATACTACACCATTTACTGCACACTGGGGAGAATTTAAAAAAGGGTATCATGGACACCCTTTAGAATTCTGTTGGGGCGAAGCACTAAAAGTGACGGTAATTGGGGCCAATTCGTGTACCTGTCACAGACAGGTACATATATCTGCCATTGCCATCACTGTGGTCGGAGTGTCCATACTGGGCATTCATTTCTCATTGCAATCAGTCCCACCCCTCCCTGGCCACTGCACCTGTCACACTGACGTGAAGAAGTTTTGTACTAGCGGTGGATGGAGCCTGATGGGGGGGAACTGAGAGACTAGTTCCCTATCAGGTCTGCTTTTAGGGCCCTTTCACACTTATTTGCTTTGATGCGCTTTTTTGCAGCTTAAGGGCCCTTTCACAGTGATACACTTTTGATGCTTTCCCATGCCTTTTTGGTATGGTTTTGAAAAACTGCACCCAATATGCAGCGTGCAGGACTAAGCCCAGTGCACCTGCAGTGTGAACTGTGCCATTAGGATTTAATGGGGAATAGCTTTCATGCACTTTTGTCACCCTGCACTGCCGTGCGCTGTCAATCATAGGCAAGGGGGGCCTGATGGGGAACTAGTCTCAGAGTTCCCCACCAGGCTCCCCCCACCCAACAGACACAGTGGCCATCAATTTGAATTTGAGTTTTCAAGTGGGTGGAGACTGATCGATAACTCTGAGAGACTAGTTCCCCATCAGGTCCACCTTGCCTGTGATTGACAGTGAGTACATTTCAAAGCTACTATTGCACCAAATAGCTACCTTCATGGCAGGTTCACCAGGTATTGCTTTGTTGAGAGCTGCAGATCTAAAAATTCCCAAAAAATTATTTTTAATTAAATTAATATGTTAACGCTTACAAAAGATTTTAGTTTTTTTTTTCCCTATACCTTGTGAAGAATGAAAGTAACCTTCATCCAGGTCCCTCGCCATGGCCATATCAGGATGCAGGAGATCACTAATCCCGAACTGCAAATGTGCCCATCCAGCAAGATCCTTTTTTCTGGATCCTGCATATTTTCTCATCGATAATTTTTAAATCCCCCTGTTATTATGTCTATCAGAAAGCTTTGAAGTGGATGTAAACCCTCCATATACCCAGTGAAGTGAACAGCCTTAGATGATACACAGGGATGAAACAAATCGCCCTACATAAGTTTTACATGTATATCTTCTGTCTTCACTTTGATATACTGTTTATAAAGTGCTCGTTCTGTTAGAATTTTCACTTCCCGATTCCCCTGTAGGAGGAGATCATTGCTAGACACTGTGAGACAGCTGATTGGAGGAAAGGCACACACCTCCCCTCCCCACACATGCAGAGCTTGCCTGTGTATGGTTTAGCAGTGTGCTAATCTGTTTATAGTAACCTCCCCCGACACACACTTCTTTTTCTGGATCTCGGAGAGATTTTCAAAAGTTCTCAGGCTGATAACAAACAGAGCAGGACAAAGCTAGGAGACACAGGGCTTTAGAGAGATAATAAAACACTACAGATATATGTTCCCAGTTCAAATTTCATGAATCGGGTTTACATCCACTTTAAGAATTCCCACCTTACCTTCCATCTTGCACAGATGTATGTGCATCTCTTCTATACTAAAATTGCTTACTGTGATATCACTGAACACTTTAAGCTTCCCACTGTATGCATTAGAAGCTGCAGTAAGTTAGGTAGAGCCTGCCCAATTCCTGGCTGGACTACACCCTCCAATATCCAGCCTTGTTCTCCCAATTTGACTGACTGTTGTAAAGATCCTTGCATTTGCATTGTTTTTACTTCATTTCTGACTTCTTTCATTTCTGTCTTTCAGGCTGGCAGTTTGGTTCTCTTGGTGGACACTCAGGTCTTTTCCCATCCCGATTTGTGCAGCCAGCTGCAGTCCCAGACTACTACTCTACAGTGGAGAAAAAAGAAAGCCAAAACATCAAGCCCCGTCCTGTGGGTCTCCGCAGAACCTTCAGCACGGAGGTGAGAGAGAAAATCCCACCACATTTTGCAGTTAAGGAAAAACATACACCTTATGGAAATGAGACATTCCTGGGTAAAAGTGTGTATATGGCCAAAACATGAGCACAGGACACCTTTCACCTTTGGGTTATACTTCTGCCGACAGGAGGATTGGAAACAGGCAAATTTTAAAAACTATATGTCAGCCCAGGATATCCTCTCTTACTACCAGCATACCTCGGGCTTTTAGTAGCATCCTAGGAGAAAAGACAACTTTTCTTCAGCTCTATGGTGTAAAAAAACTAGCCTCATTTTGCTTGCCCCTTTTTTTTTGATGTTGCGCGTCTGGACCCGGCTGGACTGGATGTTGCAGGGATTGCATGAAAGTGACTTTCAGGCACTGAGTTCCACATAAGGTGCTTTCCAATCTCAGTTCTGGTAACAACTTAGCCACAGAGTGCTTTCCAGATCCAGAGCTCTTGGCATTGCACTGAGGCCGCGTACACACGCGGGGACTGTTCGCCCAACTTTGTCCGTCAAACAGTTTCGGCAAACAGTCCGCTCAAAATTAGCATGGACGGACATGGCCACACACGACGGACGAACAGTTTGCTGAAACCGTGCGCGATGACGTGAACGGCACGTACGACGGGACGAAAAATACGACGTCCTATACACTGCATTATAACTTTCGGCGTGTAAATCCTTTCTGAGCATGCGCGGAACTTAGTTTGCCGAACAAGCCTACACACGAGGGGACTGTTCGCTGAAACAAAGTTTCAGCGGACAGTTTTTCTGAAATTCCGAAAAACCTTGTTCAGCGGACTGTTCGCTGAAACTGTCCGCTGAAAGCCCACACATGAGCGGACTGTCCGCCGAAACACTGTTCAGCGGACAAAGTTGGGCGAACAGTCCCCGCGTGTGTACGCGGCCTTACTGTGGATATGAAGCCTCAGAGAATGGGCCAAGATAAAAATCAGATGGCTGCACACTCACACGATGCAATTTCAGCTTTATTCAATAATACAAAATCCTTTAAAAATAACCAAGCACAGACAGGCAGGGGGGTACAAGGTTTACGCGTTTCACACCGAATTCGTGCTTTATCAAAACCACTCTGGGAGTGGGCCGGTCAGGTCGAGCTTCAGGAACTACCTCATTTACTTAGGTCACAGGGTGTCTTTACAATTACCTGACAATTTCCACCTCAGAAGGGTAACAATATGGGAGTGCTGATATCTGCTGGAGTCTTCTTTAGCTCCATGGGGTTCTGTCAGTTCATATGCACTTTCAGCTGAGGATTTTATTACAGTCATGTAAGACTTTTAGGTTAACCTCTTAGGCCGATAAGAAGCTGTACCTGATCGATGGACAATGTGAACATAAAATAATAATATTTCATGTGACCAGACAACAAATAAGGGGTGCCCCTCAAGGCTCCAGCCGAGTGATCACCTGTAGTACACCGCTGGGAGTGCTGGCAAGGACAGAGCTCATCCCAGCTCCAATGAAACAACAAATAAAAAAGGTCCTATGTGCCGCACATCAATGCTAGACCCTATGGATATATGAAATAACAGTGTCAGCCTGGGCTCCAGGCAAGCCACGCCCCAAACACGTTTCACTCATCTTATTCAGGGGGAAACTTAATCATGGGGAAGAATATAAAATCTTTTTGTAAGATAGTTCACATATTTACAGTATGTACTATAAGACTATTTTGATTTTACCGTATATTTGCAATATTATAATCAACTGCAGCAATTATCAGTCGCTTTTCATCATCATTTTCATTGGTTACTACAAATTTTGCATAATTAAATTGAAGATAAATATATCAGATGTTTGGTATCTTCCAATTGTTATCAAATGAATTGTTTTGTAAAATGGTCAATGTGTTTTGCTGTTTACTTATTTCAATATTTTCTTGAGTTGCATTGCATCTTGATATAGTGTGGTCCTTTACCATGGAGGATCCCGACAGCCTTACAAACACATATACATACTAGGGCTAATTTATAGACAGGATCTGATTAACCTACCAGCATGTCTTTGGAGTGTGGAGGAAACCCACGCAGGCACAGGGAGAACATGCACACTCCAGGCAGATGGTGCCATGGTTGGGATTTGAACCAGTGACCCTATTGCTGCTAGGTGAGAGTGCTAACCACTACACCTCTGTGCTGCCGACATCATGTGGATTTTACTGACATGGACAAATTTACCATGAATCAAAATATTAAAGGCATTGGAATAAAATAATCAAATTGAAACAGTCAATCTCAAGAAACATTGGCCACCAAAATAAGTGTATTAAAAGGCTTAAAACATTTGAGTAATTTCTCATTTTAAAGCAATGTCACTCAAGAATGTGGAAATTCTAAGAAGCCAAATGTGTCTTATGGTGATCTGTTTTGTCAGAGTGGCAAGTTGAGCGAGGGGTCAATCCAAAATCCAAGTCCTTCACCTTCACCACAACCCATTGATGCAACACATTACACCATGGTGGAGTTTGCACTGAAATATTTCCGGGAAGCACAGACCATGTGAGTAAAGTTCCAAGTGTTCTGTTTTTAAAGCTTGTGAAAAGCTAAATGGTTATGATGATTGGAGTTAATACTATTATTCTTATATACATCCAAAAAACATGATTGGTAGCCCAAGACACAAATGCAATACATACTAATATACCGTCAGTGTAATGTATCTAATCTCTGTATCAATTGTAAAGATATTATGCCCAGGGTATAGTAAACTACAACTGGCCATAGAAATGCAGCTATCTTCCCTGAGCACAATGTGCAGGGGATATCTGCTCATCCTCACACATTTTATATGAGAACTTGTACCTGTCTGATCCACCCTAATCATCCTGGTGTAGGTGGCAGCACATGGCCAAGTTTCTGCTTCTTTACTGTTGAAGAGTATAAGATTGGCCCTGGTCTCAGGGAGGAGTGTGATTTGTCCCAAGTGCCCCCAACTGCCTTAACTTGTTAATTATTTACATATTCTTAAAGTGGTAGTAAAGCCCGCTTTGTCATTTTTACCTACAGATAGGCCTAATATAAGACTTACCTGTAGGTAAAATGAATTTCTCCTAACCGTGCACTATATAATATATAATATATTAATATATATTAAACATATATATTATATTTACCCTGCATGCAGCCAGTGACATCACTGGTGCATGTGCTCCGAAGGCCCGGAATACCTTGCTAGAAGTTAAGAGCTTCATGCTGGAACAAAAGGCTCCTGGGCGCATTGCACGGGAGTGATGTCATCGCAGCTCCGGCCAATCACATAGCGTGCGAACCCGGAAGAAAGACTGGAGGAACATGTGAGCCGCCTCAGCGCTGACAGTACAGCGCTGGAGGGCTTTGTTCCAAGGTGAGTATTTCATAATATTCACATTATACTAGCACTTTATGCCATTGCTTTGCAGGTCTTTTACAAATCGCTTTAACAGTAAGTAAATAAGTACTAAAACAAGGCCACTCTGACCTGTGTATCTGCAGACACTGTGGAGCAATCCATCCTCCAAAATCCTCAAAAAGAGAAGTAGACTGTAAGGCTGGCAAGTCACTACTAGAGAAGTGTGGAAAGGGCTAAATAATAGACATTGCAATTTGTTTTGTTTTGTTTGTTTTTGTTTTGTTCCGAATTAGTTTTTTGACGAATTTCAACAAGTTTGTTCATTCAGAAACATCCGAATTAATGAAAACCTGTTTAACAACTTTTCCGAAAATTCGTAAATTCGAAATTAGAAAATCCAAAAACACAAAAATTTGAAAATCTGAAATAATAACTAACTATTAAATTATAGGTATTGGAATTTCCTTTCAGTTAGTCAACGTAATGAATACAAATTTATCCGAAGTTACGAATTATCAGAAATAACAAATGCCGTATCTAAACTAATGGAACGTAACAAATTAATAATAATAAATAACAATGATAATAAAAACTTTTTATCTTTTTATTATTGTTATTTATTATTAATTTGATCCCTTCCATTTGTTTAGATGCGGCATGTTATTTTGGATAATTTTGCAAAATAGCTCAAGCTCTGTCAGATTGGATGGAGAGAGTCGGTGAACAGCAATTTTCAAGTCTTTCCACAGATTCTCAATTGGATTTAGGTCTGGACTTTGACTGGGCCATTTTAACACATGAATGTGCTTTGATCTAAACCATTCCATTTCAAGGCTCTGTAGGTAATAATGCCAGAGTTTGTTGATCCAGGTAATATCCGATTGCCCTCAATTTATGTTGCTCTGCTGAAGCAAATTGGATCATATTGTGGGTTTAGGATTCTGTATATAGAGGTATTCTATTTATTTATTTTTTTATTGGTTGTACTAGATGGATTTGTGTTTTGTTGCAAGCTGACTAAGGCAGACCATACAGGGGTCGAATTTCTAAAGAATTTTCTTTCAAAAATCTTATCTAAGAATTTTTGTTCGAATTTCACACCATTAGTGGGTTGGCAACAGCTGATTTTCGTGCAACCATCGAATTTGAGTATTCGGACATGAAAAACGATTTTCTAATCAATGATGTGAGAATCGTGTGAGAAATGCAATCAAAAAAGAAATGCGCATGTTCAAGAAAAGGAAATTCACTGGATGGACTTCTGGATGTGTCTTTTTTCAACCTGAATAGCTATGTAAGATTCCCAGGCATGAAAATTCTTTCTAAATCAATAGTGGCACCATCGGATCACAAAATGCACAAAATTTCTGATTTTCAAAAGAAAATTCTTTCAAAATTCGTCCATGTATGGCCAGCCTAACTCTGTAACTTTGTAACCTGTAATAAGTAAAGTTCATATTAGCTGTTGTTTCATAGGCTTGGGTGGAAGGGAATGGCTGCTGAAGGGAAGAAAGCAATTGAGCTGGTGCAGCACACAAAGGTAGGAAATTTTTAACGCCATCACAACACCTTAGTCTACAACACTTAGCTAGCAATGCACCAATTTTCTAAGTCTGTCATACTACACATACCACCACAATCTTCACACAATCAATCTATCATGTCCTGTAACTCTTCCTTGATCTCACTCATCGTCCTCATTACAGTCTTACAACTCAATTAGTCCCCTAAACATGTCAATAATCTTACACAGCCGGACTTCTCATCATCACCAGTCAACTTTCTAAACAGTGTTATTGTACCACAATCCTTTCTGCAAACTGTACTGCTCAAGGTCACTCACATGAACCAATATCTAATTTTATGCTATGCTTTTCAGGTACCGATTCAGGAGTCTTTAATATTATTTAATGACAAAGAGCTGAATGAGCTGGCAACAAACAACTTCATGGGTATGTATTTTCATCTTAGTTATGGAAAAAATCTGTTTCAAGGAATCATCTGTAGGGTTTGGAGCTGATAAACATAATAATGCTTTGAGACTGATTTTATAAAAATATATCTTTAAGGCTTTTAGTTGGTTTGCTGCATGTAAATTTTAAAAACTAAGCTAAAAATGAACAGCTCAACATGCAGTTGAAATACACATATGTAAACTAGTGC
Organism: Lithobates pipiens; assembly: GCF_037356315.1. NCBI lineage: Eukaryota > Metazoa > Chordata > Amphibia > Anura > Ranidae > Lithobates > Lithobates pipiens. Next base: position 146,766,590 of record NW_027507789.1, read on the forward strand.
AAGGGATTTGTAATTCTGCTCAGCCTTTCTTGTGATCCAGGATCCCTCTCACAGACAGCGCCACCAGATGTTGGACCTCTCTCTAGACCATGCTGCTGTTATGTCAAATGTCAGATGTCAAATCACATGTCAAATCGGCAGCAATTGCCGTCAATGGTACCGTTCTAATCTGTGTGACGCCGCATCTGCAACGCTGCACCGATTTTAACAAGTAATTTCTGAACTACTTTTTGCGATTTTGGGGTACAATTTACATTGACATCGAGTTCAGCAGGACCATAAAAAAATCTTTTTAAAAAACAGAGTGGGTTCCCCCCCCCCCAGTCCATATCAGGCCCTTAGGGTCTGGTATGGATATTAAGGTGAACTCCACCCCAATTTTTTTTTTTTTTAAATGGCGTGGGCCCCCCCCCCTAAAATCCATACCAGACCCAAAGGGCTTGATATGGATGGGGGGAACCCATGCCGTTTTTTTCTTAATTCTGTCATAGGGCTCCCCTTAACCACTTCAATATACTATATTAATATATTATACACTGCACTATATACCCTGTACTGTAATATATATACTACACTGACTGCACTATATACTCTGAACAGCAGTACATGGCTTGGTTTGGTATTTTCTTTAATTCATGTTATCTGGAAGAACCCCCTGCGTGGGCAACTGATGTATATGTGAACTTTCTTAAATACTTTAAATAAAAGTGGGCTACTACAGCCTTAAGATACAGTTTTGGACTGGCGTACACACTGCAAACACACCTACGGCTTGAGTCTGATCACCCCAATCTTACACGAGATATATATATATATATATATATATATATATATATATATATATATATACAGTGCCTTGCGAAAGTATTCGCCCCCCTTGAACTTTTCAACCTTTTGCCACATTTCAGGCTTCAAACATAAAGATATAAAATTTAAATTTTTTTGTGAAGAATCACCAACAAGTGTGACACAATTGTGAAGTGGAACGAAATCTATTGGATATTTTAAACTTTTTTAGCAAATAAAAAACTGAAAAGTGCTGCGTGCAAAATTATTCGGCCCCTTTACTTTCAGTGCAGCAAACTCACTCCAGAAGTTCAGCGAGGATCTCTGAATGATCCAATGTTGTCCTAAATGACTGATGGTGATAAATAAAATCCACCTGTGTGTAATCAAGTCTCTGTATAAATGCACCTGCTCTGTGATAGTCTCAGGGTTCTGTTGAAAGCGCAGAGAGCATCATGAAGACCAAGGAACACACCAGGCAGGTCCGTAATACTGTTGTGGAGAAGTTTAAAGCCGGATTTGGATACAAAAAGATTTCCCAAGCTTTAAACATCCCAAGGAGCACTGTGCAAGCGATCATTTTGAAATGGAAGGAGTATCAGACCACTGCAAATCTACCAAGACCTGGCCGTCCCTCTAAACTTTCAGCTCAGACAAGGAGAAGACTGATCAGAGATGCAGCCAAGAGGCCCATGATCACTCTGGATGTACTGCAGAGAACTACAGCTGAGGTGGGAGAGTCTATCCATAGGACAACAATCAGTCGTATACTGCACAAATCTGGCCTTTGTGGAAGAGTGGCAAGAAGAAAGCTATTTCTCAAAGATATCCATAAAAAGTCTCGTCTAAAGTTTGCCACAAGCCACCTGGGAGACACACCAAACATGTGGAAGAAGGTGCTCTGGTCACATGAAACCAAAATCGAACTTTTTGCCCACAATGCAAAACGATATGTTTGGCGTAAAAGCAACACAGCTCATCACCTTCAACACACCATCCCCACTGTCAAACATGGTGGTGGCAGCATCATGGTTTGGGCCTGCTTTTCTTCAGCAGGGACAGGGAAGATGGTTAAAATTGAGGGGAAGATGGATGCAGCCAAATACAGGACCATTCTGGATGAAAACCTGTTGGAGTCTGCAAAAGACCTGAAACTGGGACGGAGATTTATCTTCCAACAAGACAATGATCCCAAACATACAGCAAAATCTACAAAGGAATGGTTCACAAATAAACGTATGCAGGTGTTAGAATGGCCAAGTCAAAGTCCAGACCTGAATCCAATCGAGATTCTGTGGAAAGAGCTCAAAACTGCTGTTCAGAAAACGCTCTCCATCCAACCTCACTGAGCTCGAGCTGTTTTGCAAGGAAGAATGGGCAAGAATTTCAGTCTTTCGATGTGCAAAACTGATAGAGACATACCCCAAGGGACTTGCAGCTGTAATCACAGCAAAAGGTGGCTCTACAAAGTATTAACGCAAGGGGGGCGAATAATTTTGCACGCCCCACTTTTCATTTTTTTATTAGTTAAAAAAGTTTCAAAAATCCAATAGATTTCGTTCCACTTCACAATTGTGTCCCACTTGTTGGTGATTCTTCACAAAAAATAAAAATTGTATATCTTTATGTTTGAAGCCTGAAATGTGGCAAAAGGTTAAAAAGTTCAAGGGGGCCGAATACTTTCGCAAGGCACTGTATATATAGTTACAGATTCATGCTATACGGGCCCAGTCCTGGCCTCTTATTAGAGTCCTGCTGACACGCCAGACTCTCACTCCTCTGAGACAAAAGCCCCGTACACACGACCGGACTTTTCAACATCCAAAGTCTGACGGAATGATTCCGGCAGACTATTCGATCGTGTGTGGGCTGCAACGGACTTTTGATTCGCAAAAGTCTGACAGACTTTAGAAATGAAACATGCTTCAAATTTTTCCGCCAGAACTCTGCCGGACCCAGTTCCTACCGAAAAATTCGCTCGTGTGTATGCTATTCCGACAGACTAAAACTAGGGCAGCTATTGGCTACTGGCTATGAACTTCCTTATTCGAGTCCAGTCGTACGTCATCACGTTCGAATCCGTCGGAGTTTGGTGTGATTGTGTGTGGCCAAGTCCGCTCATTCGTAAAGTCTGTCAGAACTCTGTCAGAACTCCATCAGAACTCCGTCGAAAGTCTGTCAGACTTAATCCCTCGAAAAGTCTGGTCGTGTGTACGCAGCATTACAGATTCCCTAAATCTCCTGGACTTGCCTTATTTCTCATATGTAAATAAGTGAATAAAGTCGTGCTATGGAAAGAATACTAATTACCGTATATACTCGAGTATAAGCCGAGATTTTCAGCCTCTTTTTTGAGGCTGAAAGTGCCCCCCTCGGCTTATACTCGAGTCATCGCTGTCTGCCCGCTCGATCAGCGTGTCGAGCAGACAGACAGCGGCCATTCTATGATTCAAAAGCCGCGCCTCCGGCTCCGCCTTCGCCTGTGATAGGCGGAACACTGAATTTCCCAGCAGCCTGTGTTCCGCCTATCACGGGCATCGTCTCATCCTCGTACTACGGACGAGGATGATACGACGTCCGTGATAGGCGGAACACAGGCTGCTGGGAAATTCAGTGTTCCGCCTATCACAGGCGAAGGAGGAGGCGCGGCTTTTGAATTTTACAATGGCCGCCGACGAAGAGGGCACGGGACGGAGGCAAGGCAAGGCACGGCACGGGACAGGACGGGACGGGACGGGACGGGACGAAGGCAAGGCACGACACGGGACGGAGGCTCGGGACAAAGGCTCGGGACACAGGTAGGCTGGACACACACACACACACACACACACACACACACACACACACACACACACACACACACACACGGATGGAGACACACACACACGGATGGATGGATGGAGACACACACACACACAGGGATGGATGGATACACACACACACAGGGATGGATGGATGGATGGAGACACACACACACAGGGATGGATGGATGGAGACACACACACACAGGGATGGATGGATGGATGGATGGAGACACACACACACAGGGATGGATGGATGGATGGACACACACACACACAGGGATGGATGGACGGACACACAGGGATGGACGGACACACAGGGATGGACGGACACACAGGGATGGACGGACACACACACAGGGATGGACAGGCATGTCTCACCCTCGGCTTATACACGAGTCAATAAGTTTGCCAGTTTTTTTGGGGGTAAATTGGGGGCCTCGGCTTATATTCGGGTCGGCCTATACTCGAGTATATACGGTATATAAAAATAGAAATAGAAAACTCCAATGTGATGAAATGTGTGGATCAAATGTACAGGGTTAGAGCTGCCTTTACCTGGAGCCCTCACTTCCTTAACAGGGAGGGGAGGGAAGTTTTTAAAGTATTGAATAAAAAGGTTATGGAGCTAAACCCAATTAGTGATTCATTAAATTGGCCTATCGCCACAAACTAGTGTTATTAGGAAAGCACTATGTGCAATTAAAGTGCAAATGCTTCCTAGACAATGTGATCAATATTAAATAAACATATGTGTCCCATAAAATTCCAAACCAATATTAAGTCATCATATACGTGTCAACATTTTGTGAATAAAACCAAAAAAGTTATAAACATTCATTTTAAGGTCATTGCAGGTATATCAAAAGATATAAAATCTAAAAAGCACTGTATGCACTAGCGAATGAAACGTTCCCCACTGTTTTTACGTATTTGATTACAGCATTAGTCTATGGTGGCAGTACCATCAGCCAAATATTAACATTGGACACGTATTGGACATACATGCGTCTATATGCGACTTTGGCTGAATTAGGTTTTTGGACCCCTTTTTTGCACTTTCTTTGTACCTTTTTTGCACAGTTCTTCTGAAAGAGAATACTGAAGGACACCAGTAATACTTTCTAGGTTGTTTGAAGGAACTTTTATATTATTTTATATCTTTTGATATACCTGCAATGACCTTAAAATGAATGTTTATAACTTTTTTGGTTTTATTCACAAAATGTTGACACGTATATGATGACTTAATATTGGTTTGGAATTTTATGGGACACATATGTTTATTTAATATTGATCACATTGTCTAGGAAGCATTTGCACTTTAATTGCACATACCCGTATATACTCGAGTATAGGCCGACCCGAATATAAGCCGAGGCCCCCAATTTACCCCCAAAAAAACTGGCAAACTTATTGACTCGTGTATAAGCCGAGGGTGAGACATGCCTGTCCATCCCTGTGTGTGTGTCCGTCCATCCCTGTGTGTCCGTCCATCCCTGTATGTCCGTCCATCCCTGTGTGTCCGTCCATCCATCCCTGTGTGTGTGTGTGTCCATCCATCCATCCATCCCTGTGTGTGTGTGTCTCCATCCATCCATCCCTGTGTGTGTGTGTCTCCATCCATCCATCCATCCCTGTGTGTGTGTGTATCCATCCATCCCTGTGTGTGTGTGTGTCTCCATCCGTGTGTGTGTGTGTGTGTGTGTGTGTGTGTGTGTGTGTGTGTGTGTGTGTGTGTGTCCAGCCTACCTGTGTCCCGAGCCTTTGTCCCGAGCCTCCGTCCCGTGCCTTGCCTCCGTCCCGTGCCGTGCCTTGCCTCCGTCCCGTGTCGTGCCTTGCCTTGCCTCCGTCCCGTCCCGTCCCGTCCCGTGCCGTGCCTTGCCTTGCCTCCGTCCCGTGCCCTCTTCGTCGGCGCCTCGGCGGCCATTGTAAAATTCAAAAGCCGCGCCTCCGCCTTCGCCTGTGATAGGCGGAACACTGAATTTCCCAGCAGCCTGTGTTCCGCCTATCACGGACATCGTATCATCCTCGTCCGTAGTACGAGGATGATACGATGTCCGTGATAGGCGGAACACAGGCTGCTGGGAAATTCAGTGTTCCGCCTATCACAGGCGAAGGCGGAGCCGGAGGCGCGGCTTTTGAATTATAGAATGGCCGCTGTCTGTCTGCTCGACACGCTAATCGAGCGGGCAGACAGCGATGACTCGAGTATAAGCCGAGGGGGGCACTTTCAGCCTCAAAAAAGAGGCTGAAAATCTCGGCTTATACTCGAGTATATACGGTAGTTATTTCTCATATATTCACCGACTGACGCAGCTTCTCTGTTTAGACCATTGGGTTGTTATGCCACCTTCAGGAGAGGACTGAGATAATAAAACTAGAACTTTCTAGTTCCGTCCAAGGGGTGGTCCCTTAGGTAACAACCCCTCAGCATGCTACTGCAGCCTCAGTTTTATTTTGCCTATTGAAAGAGAAGGACCTAGGAACCCTGCAGGCGCATCGTTCTGTGGTTTTTCTGCAGAAGCTTTGCTTTTTGCGCAAGATGAAAGATCCTGTGATCTGCTATCAACAGCCGGCTGGATGACAGGCTGGATACTCTTATCCTTGTAGTTTCCCCAGCCCGGCCAGCAAGCGTGTGCAGGTCACAGCCACGCTCTAGGCCGGCCACAAAGTACCTCAGCTCCAGATGTGGTTAGTGAGCTTTTATGCTCCGGGACGCACATATGACCGGGCTACTGATGTCTGCGTCACAGTGTGCCGAGGCCAGCAGCCACCCTGTACTGATCAGAGAGTGGGTCTGTAATGGAATATCTCCCAGCTCTTCATGACTGGTAAGTACAGCTATCCCTGCCTCGGTGGGGCTGAGCAGCTGGGAATTCCCTGGGAGGTCGATTCGAAGTCCCTCACCTCCCTCTCTTCTCTCCCTGTCCCTATCTTCTCTCCACCTCCCTGTGGGGGATGATGCGTGTGGCTGCTTAGCGGTGTGTGTGTCATGTGCAGGGGCTCTCCGGGGGGGCTCTCACCTGTGGGGGGGCTGTGCTGGCTGGCTGTGTCCTGAGTGGTGTTTTTCATGTCCCTGGGGGTGCCTCTGAGGCTGTGCCTGTGATATCTGCAGCGCTGTTCACCGCCATTTTCTAGCTCTGTCCCTCATGGTTTTTCAGTGTCAGTGGCCATCTTGGGTATGGGCAAGGGAAAGCATGCTCTCCTTTGTCTCGGCGGCCGGTGGACATTTTCTAGAAGCCTGAGCATGTTTTTTCAGCATCTGTAGATACAGCATGTGTTCCTGTAATCCGGCGGCCATTTTCCCAGTGCTTTATGTCTTTATGCTGGACGCTGGGAGGCCATTGTTTTTGAGCCTGAGCACATTGCAGAGTGGTTTCAGCGCCCTTAGCAGCAGCTTTGAATGACACAGAGCGGATTCCTCTGCACCTGGGAGCTGACAGAGAACACGGGCACTATTTGCTGGACAGCGCTGAACCTGTCAGGTTGGTGAGTCCTGCAGGAAAGAGCCCCTCAGCCAGCAGCAGTAAGGAGGGTGGGACCATCGCTGTCCTAAGTCCCCCGTCAGGTGGCAGACAGGGTAGGGTTAGCATGGCTTCAGAAACTGGTGTTTCTTCCCTTGAAATCCAGGCAATTGCAACCGGTTCACCTGCGGAATGCGCAGTGCCCTTGGACGCATTGACGGCAGTCCTCAATTCATTCGTTGCCAAGATGGAGGCGGTGCGTGGGCGCAAGGTGCTAAAAAGTGGCCCCTGCCCCTCGTCCTTTGGGGAGAGCTCTGACGCAGACTCTGGCCCTGCTGAGGCTGGTGACCCCTGCTCTGTCGTTTCAGATGACGCTGACCAGAACCGTTCAGACAGTAAGGTTGAGTCCCCATCCGGGTCCGTGTGCGACAAAGCGCTTGTTGGAGCACTTATCACTGCTGTGCGTGATACCCTGAGGATTCAAGAGCAGCAGATCCCTCTGCTGGTGTAGCGGTTCCTTAGACCCCGTAAGCCAGCCATTCCCCTAAGGTGTTCCCGTATCTGAGTTATTTTGACAAGTTCATTTACAAGGAATGGGGTCGACCGCAACGGACCTTTTCGGTCCCCAAATACATGGCGGTTCATTGCCCCTTTGAGGAGAGCATTCTCAAAAAGTGGTCGGCTCTTCTGGTCGTGGACCCCCCAGTAGCCAGGTTAAACAAAGTAACCACGATCCTCATAGAGGGGACTCCTGCATTTAAGGATCCCACTGACAGGAAGGCCGAGGCAGTGGCTCGTTCCTTGTTTGCGGTTGTGGGGTGAACCATGTGACCAGTACTGGCATCCGCACTTGTGTCGCAGACACTAACTGAGTGGGCAAAACGGCTGCACCGCAAATTGGGAGAACAGCAGGTTTCTCCTGTCTGCGTGGAACTAGCAGACCAACTAGTGCAAGGCCTTAAGTACATTTGTGACGCAGTCCTGGATACCCTCCCCCTGTTATCCAGGGCTTCAGTGTCAGCAGTGGTGCTGAGGTGCCTGATTTGGTTGAAATGCTGGTCTGATGACCAGGCATTCAAAAAGCCCTGACGGATCTTCCCTTCCTTGGCGACCGGCTCTTTGGAGCCTCTTTGGATGACATTATTAAGACTGCCACAGGTGGCAAGAGTACTCTACTCCCACAGGCCAGGAAGGCTAAGGAGCCATGCCGTAGGCAAGGGCCCTCTTTTTCCACTCACAAGCGGCTTTTTCGTCCACCCGGAGCGTCGGCTAAATGTCCCCAGCCTGACAGGACGACCACGGCAGGACAGAAATGCCTAACAAGCCTGCGAACAAAAGTGCTACCACATGGAGGTTTGCCCCCACCCATGACTCGGGTGAGGGGTCGCCTTCGGGAGTTTGCAGCCCAGCGGTCCTCTCGACTGTCCGACCAATGGATCTGCGATCTGATTTCCTACGGCTACAAGATAGAGTTCCTCTCTTGGCCGCAACACAGTTTCTTCCCCTCCAGCATGCCCGTTCTCCCGGTTCGCCAGGAGGCCCTCTTGGGGCAGTAAGGGACCTGCTGAATCGTGGGGTGATTGTACCTGTTCCGGAATCTGTAAATTTCCAGGGGTTCTACTTATACCTGTTTGTAGTTCCCAAGAAGGAAGGGGTACGTCCAATCTTGGATCTAAAAGCCATCAATCACTTTGTGAAAGTGCAGAGGTTCAGAATGGAATCAGTTCACTCAGTAGTGCTGCACTCCATCAAGGGGACTCCCTGGCATCCTTAGACATCCAGGATGCGTACCTGCACATACCCATATGCCTCAGGCATCAAAAGTTTCTGTGATTTGCAGTTGGGGAAGCCCACTACCAGTTTGTGGCTCTCCCCAATGCGGGATCGCGATCGTGGGTTACCTAGACGATCTCCTCCTGAGAGCTTCTTCCACCTCAGAGTTAGAAGAGGATGTGGCGATCACCATGCAGACCCTGCAAGAATTTGGGTGGCTGTTGAACCTAAAAAAGTCGGTGATAGTACCGACTCAGCGCTGGCGTACCTAGGCTTGCTGCTGGACTCCGTGGAAGCGAGAGTGTTTCTTACTTCAGACAAGCTGCAGACTCTCAGCGCCGTGGTAAAACTGCTGATGCCCAGTTCCACACCAGAGTCCTGCAGAAGGAGATCTTGACAAAGTGGGACAAATCTCCGTTGTCCCTGGATCGGCAGATCCAGGTGAGCCAGTTAGTCAGGGGTTCCCTGATCTGGTGGCTGAGATCCCCGGTGCTTCAGTCCGGGAAGTCGTTCCTACCTCTGAAATGGATGGTGATCACAACGGACGCCAGCCTATTTGGCTGGGGTGGAGTGATGTGAGCTCAGTCGACTCAGGGCCTCTTGTCGACGGAGGAATCCAAGTTGACGATCAATTTGCCCGAACTGAGATCGATCAGGCTATGCCTCTCCACATGGTCAATGAGACTGCAAGGGCGTCCGATCAGGATCCAGTCAGACAACGCCACTGCTGTGGCATACGTGGCATACGTCAATCACAAGGAGGAACAAGAAGCTCGGCTACCGTACAGGAGGTCGCTCACATACTTCAGTGGGCAGAGCGGCATGTACCGGCCCTGTCGGCCATTTACATCCCGGGTGTGGAGAACTGGCAGGCGGACTATCTAAGTCTTCAGATGCTGGACCCAGGAGTATGGGCGTTGCATCCAGAGGTGTTCAGGCTACTGTTCATGCAGTGGGGCACACCAGATGTGGATCTTCTGGCCTCCCATCTCAATCGGAATGTGCCAAGATTCGTGTCCAGGACAAGAGATCCTTGGGCAGGCACGTCAGGTGCGCTGGTGGCTCTGTGGGATCAGCACCAGCTGATCTACGCCTTTCCTCCACTGAAACTGTTACCACGTCTGCTTCGTAGAGTGGAAGCCGAGTGGATCCCAGTAATACTGGTTGCCCCAGATCGGCCACAGCGTCCTTGGTACGCAGACCTAGTGCGCCTGGTGGCAGACAATCCCTGGCGACTGCCGTTGTGAGAGGACCTTCTGTCTCAAGGTCCGATTCTCCATCCTGCTTTACCATCGCTGGCTTTAAGGGCATGAATATTGAGAGCCAGGTGTTGAGGAACCGGGGTCTGTCGGACTCGGTGAACCCAACTATGTTGAGAGCACAGAAATCTTCTTCTCGGAAGATATATCTTTGTACCTGGAAGGCCTACATCTCTGTGTGAGGAGAAAGCCTGGCGTCCGCGCTCCTTTTCTATATCCAGGATCCTGCTGTTTCTTCACCAAGGGGTGGGCCAGAAATTGGCGTTAAGCACCATTAAAGGACAAATATCAGCTTTGGCTGTCCTTTTTCAGCAACCTCAAGGTGTGCGACATGTAGTCCCTCCGGTGTGTCCACTGTTACCCCCGTGGGATCTGAACCTGGTATTATCGGCACTTCAAAAACTGCCATTTGAAAATATCAGAGAGTTTCTCCTGTTGACTTTTTCCCAGAAAGTGGTCTTTCTAGTGGCCATCACATCGGCCAGGAGGGTTTTGGAACTGGTGGCCTTGTCCTGCAATTTGTCCTATCTGATTATCCCTTAGGATAAGGTGGTGCTGCGTCCTCAACTGTGTTTTCTGTCCTAAGCCGACACATCCTAAAGAGGTTGCCCTTCATGCCCTGGACGTGGTTCGGGCTCTGAAGGTGTATTTGTCTGCCACGGCTTCCGGAAGTCAGACTCACTGTTTGTTTCAGTGGCTGGTCCAAAGAAGGCATGGCGGTCTCGTCGGCCACCATTTCCAGGTGGATCAGATAGATTGTAGTACAAGCCTACACCTTGAAGGGGCAGGCGCCCCCCTTTCCGGTCACGGCCCACTCCACGAGGGCAATCAGAACGTCTTGGGCCTTCCGACATCAAGCGTCTGTCGCTCAAGTGTGTAATGCTGCGAACTGGTCGTCTGTCCACACGTTTACAAAGTTCTACAAGGTAGATGTTGGTGCATTGGGTGATGCCTGTTTTACCCGCGAAGTTTTGCAGGCGGCTGTATAGTTGCAATTGCATATACAATTTTTTCATTTTTTCTACCTTTTTGGGTAAAAACGCAGTACCTTTAAGTTAATGCACTGTTGCATTCGTTACCGCAGTTTTTGATGCGGTTTGAGGGTAGTGCTTCTCTGTTGAGGAGCACACTGTTTTTTTGTGGTGGTTATTCCACACACTGTAGTTTTTTTGTGGGTAAAGTTTGTACTAGTTCCCACATGCCATGGTGGATGCAGTTTTATGCTGTTTTCCCACCCCTCGTTTTGGCACTGCTTGGGGACGGCCCAATGGTCTAAAGAGAGAAGCTGTGTCAGTCGGTGAATTGCAGAGTAAAGGATTTTACGGTGAGTGGAAAAAATCCTATTTTTCCTGGCTATCTCAGATTCTCTCTCAGGCTCCAAGACTCGCTTAGTTGCCTCCACTCTCTCAGCCCAATTCACATGGAATTTCTTCAACATGGAGTACTGTCTCCTGAGTAGATCACCCCTGTTTCCTAACAGGAGCACATAGCTGTCTTCAAACAGGAGCACACCTACCTCCTGGCTGGAGCCCTGAGCTTTACGTAGGCCTCACCTATAACGAGTATGCACACTCAGGCAAACTGCAAGTCTCCAATAAGCCCTGGACACAGGAGTTAAGGCCTCATCCCAGCCTAGACACCTTGATGTATAGAAGAAGGAAATATGGACTTTGTAGGCACCACTGATAAAAAACAAAACACATTTTATTTGTAACAATACACATAAAGATTATAAAAAATCATATAAAAACATCATTGTAGCAGCCTATAGTTACACACTTAATATCTCCAATAACAGCCACTTGAATTGAAAGTGCAGGGCCAGGGGACCACGATAGCACTGAACATGGCTGAAGAGATTTAAATAGTAATATTGCAAAAAGTTTGCTTCTCCGGGAACTTATAAATATTTTTCCAGGTAGAATAAAGAGACGCCAAGTAAGTATATAATATCTATTATATTTGGTACATCAACAATATATTTAGAACAAAGTAACAAGACTGTGGTTGAAATACAGCAACCCTTAAGCCCCGTACACACGAGAGGACTTATGTCTGACAGACTTCCGAAGGAGTTCCGTCGGAGTTCTGACGGAGTTCCGACAGAGTTCTGACGGACTTTTCGGCTGAGCGGACTTGGCCACACACAATCACACTAAACTCCGACGGATTCGAACGTGATGACGTACGACTGGATTCGAATAAGGAAGTTCATAGCCAGTAGCCAATAGCTGCCCTAGTGTCGGTTTTAGTCCGTCGGAATAGCATACACACGAGCGAATTTTTCGAAGGGACCGGGTCCGGCGGAGTTCCTTCGGGAAAATTTGAAGCATGTTCCATATTCTAAAGTCCTTCGGACTTTGGCGAGTCAAAAGTCCGTTGCAGCCCACACACGATCGAATAGTCTGACGGACTCAGTCCGTCGGACTTTGGATGTTGAAAAGTCCGCTCGTGTGTACGGGGCTTCGGATTTTGTCTGACGGATTTTGCCCGAAACTTGTGTTGCATACACACGGTCAGACAAAGTTGTCGGAAAATCCGATCGTACGTACGTGACGACGTTATTTCGTTACGATGGGACTACGTTCAGGTTAGTAGCCAATAGCTTTGGTCTAGGAATTTGATCTGAGCATGCGTGGCACTTTGTCCTATCGGAATTCTCTACACACAATCGGACAAAGTCCGATCGGATCATGTTGTCGGAAAGTTTTATAACCCAGCTCTAAAACTTTGTCTGTCGGATATTCCGACAGAAACAGTCCGATGGAGCCCACACACAGTCGGATTATCCGACAACACGGTCCGATCAGACATTTTTCGTCAGAATGTCCGACCGTGTGTACAAGGGCTAAGAGAAATTGCATGCATAAGTGAGCTGTGCGCACATGTGGGGACATACCAGATGACAAGAAATATTAAAGAAACATTAGAATAAACACAATAAATGTGTTAACTCAACATATACTGCAGAGAAAAAAGAGGGAAGTCGCACCACCACTATAAATGCTGCTGATATATGTATGGTAGAAACTAGATGTAAATAGTGAGAACAGCACCAGCACCTAGTGGTTACAAAACCTCTGGCAAACACAGTGATGTAGTAGCCTTATATATGTCCCAATCAAGGGAGTGGAACCAAAGGCACCGAAGGCTTCCGCATCACCTGACCCAGCCAAATAGGGATGCGTACAAACCACTCCACCGTTCTAACATGCATATCCGGCTGGAATGATCAGCAGCCACAGAGCGGAAGCGGGGCAACGAGCGTCCCAAAGGGGACTAGGAAAGTGACTAACTAACTAAGCCTCAACACAAGGCACACTGAGAACCGCCCACGCGCAGTTCCCCGGGAGCCATGTGACAGCTCAGAAAGCTAAATGACAAATAAACTTCGGTGGGAGCAGTGAGCCAGAAGGGAAACACCCCAGGTTAGTCCCACAGTGCGGCAGCCTGACCTGCATGGATTGCACGATATAGAGCCGCAGCTACCAGGCCGCAAATCTGCCCACATATCTCAACATGCAATTAGAGGGCTGAATAACAGAGACAGACAGACAGTTCATACATATAACATATATGCCTGAAGAAGAGAAAACATGTTTTTTATGTAGTATACTTAAAAAATACATTTACATAGGGGCGTGGCCGGGATGGTGGACTGAGCAGACGTGCTGCCTGAGCTTTGCTGGTGAGACATCCATTGAATTATCCGTTTGCGGTGCCAAATTTTACCAGAAACCGGTGTATGCCTTCAAGAAGCTCGGGGGGTCCCAGAAGGGCCAAGAAGTTGAGGTTCCTCTCGCCCGCTGAGCATTTGGAAGACCCGACACAGCGGCCTGCTTCAGTGTGCCTCAGCAATATGGCGTCGCAGACAGACCGCGTGGAGGACGCTCCGCCTGGGATCCCGGAGGTGATGGCGGCTATTACGGCGTGTCAGGCTGCCCTAACGAATAAAATCGAGGCCGTACAGCTGGATGTTGGGCTGCTGAGGCAGGATATTGATAAGATCCGCTCCCGGATTTCGGTGGCGGAACAGCGGATTGGAGATACTGAGGACGCGGTGACCAGCCATGAGGCCTCCATACGGGCGCTTCAAACGAAGGTCAGGGCATTGGAATACCGAGCAGAAGATGCCGAGAACAGGAGCCGATGTAACAACCTTCGTATTGTAGGGCACCCGGAGGGAGTCGAAGGTAGAAATCCGACCGTCTTTACGGAGGACCTGTTGCGTTCGGTTCTTCCTGCCGCACAGCTGTCCCCGTACTTCACAGTGGAGAGAGCGCACCGGGTCCCACGAGGCCCAGCCCGGAGGGCGCTCCTCCGCGCACGCTGATCCTGAGGCTGCTGAACTTCCGCGATAGGGATGAACTTCTTCGCGCGGCCAGAGCCGCGGGTGACATTCCATATCGAAACGTCAAGCTTATGCTGTTCCCCGACTACACTCTTGAGACACAGCGGCAACGCAGGTCGTTCGATGCGGTCAAGGCCGCTCTGAGGAGCAAGAACATTCGGTACAGCATCCTGTTTCCAGCCAAGTTACGTGTGGTTGACGGTGAGACTGTGCGGATCTTCACTAGCCCTAAGGATGCTAGCGCCTGGCTGGACACCCTTCCCCGTGGGTGAGCTGTGGATCGAGTACCGGGAATTGATCTGCTTTCCATGTAAACTAGGGGTGAGCTGGACATGGACTACCTGGGAGGGAAGCTTTGCCTCTGTTTATTTTCCCCGTTCAGTTCTGGAGGGTGCCCCACCTTTTTCTCCTTCTTGTTTTAGTTGTGGGGCCTAGCAGCCACCCCTGGCTATCCCTTCTATTTTTGAGTTCTTCCTTCCTGTTTTGTTCTTTATTTTGGAAGTGTTGGGCTCCCTGAGATGGCACTAGTTACGCACTTTTGTCTGGAACTTATCGCCCCGGAGCTATTGTTTTACTCCTGGGGGTCTCCCTGGACTTTTTCTGGCATACTGAGACATTTTCTTTTGTTTTTCTATTGTTTTCACTGGTAAATATATTTTTATTTTTTGTCCGTACTCCAGCATCTCGGGACGGAGACATTGACTGTAGTTTCTACTCTTTGTATTCTCCCACTGTTCTGTGGTTGGGACTGTCGGTGAAACCCTGAGCGGGTGCGAATCCGCTGCCATTTACCCCATCTGAACTTGTTCATGTTTGTTATTGGGGGGTGTATGTGCCCTCCACGGTTGGGAGGTGCACGGGGAGGGGGGTGGGGGGGGACGCCTGTTGCGACCCATGGGTTACTGGGTTTGGGAATGTATAAGTTCTGTTTGATTGGTTTGGTTGGTTTGAGAAGACATGTGTGGGTTCTATATGTGGGCTGTTTTTCTGCTAATACGTGGAGAGCGGGTCGCGGGTGCAGAGGGGGCCTGGAGACGCTGGGGAGGTTCTGGTCCTGTGGAGGGGAGGATGTTTGGAGATGGCGCACCCTTGTTGGGATCCTGGTTGGATGGCGGAGCAGAGATCATGGCTGATTTGACAGTTCTTTCTTGGAACGTCCGTGGCCTCAACTCCGCCCTGGTATTTAAATTTGTGCACAGATACACTCCCAGAATTTGCATTTTCCAAGAAACGCATCTTATCGGTTCCAAGATCTTAGGTTTGAAGAGGGCATGGGTGGGAGCGCATTATCATGCCTCCTACTCTAGCTTTGCCAGGGGTGTTAGTGTGTTAGTGCACAAATCACTGGATTTTCAGCCCATGCTGATCAAAACGGATCCGGAGGGTCGCTTTGTTTTGATTCATGCGCTGATTTCCGGCATCCCCTTTGTTATTGTGGGCCTGTATTTGCCCCCCCCGGCAGACAGTGCTCTGCTATACAGTGTGATGAGGGTGGTGGCTCAGTTGGGGGTGGAGCGGGTGTTACTGGTTGGGGATTTCAATTTAGTTATGTCTAATACCTTGGATAGACTTCATCCCTCCCCTGTGTCCAGTTGTGGGTTGTCCAACTGGGCCTCTGCATTTGGGTTAATGGATCTGTGGAGGCACTTCCACCCCTCTGATGCACAGTAAACCTGCCTGTCCGCTACCTATCGGACATTGTCCCGGTTGGACATGGCTTTTGCGTCCTCCGCTGTGCTTCGGGAGACGGTCTCTGCGGAGATCCTCTCCCGGGGCATATCGGATCATGCTCCCTTGCTGGTGTCGGTTGGAGGGGTGGGGGCGTCGGGACCGAGATTGTGGAGGCTGTCGAAGTACTGGATTGAGGAGGTGGGCATCCGGGACGAGATCCCAGAGGCGTTGTGTGACTTTTGGATACACAATGAGGGTTCTGTCGACCCTTTGTGTGCCTGGGATGCATTCAAGGCCTGGATTAGGGGTGAATACATGCGAAGGATTTGTAAAAGGAAGAGGGAATACGTGCAGTCTCTGCGGCTATTGGAGGAACGAGCGCGAGATCTGGAGGGGAGGTTTGTTACCAGCCCGCAGCCTAATAATTATTCCCTTTGGCAGGGTGCCCTTCGGGAGTTATCGCTGCTCAGGATTGACCTGACCAAGAAGTCCATGTTGTCCAGTGCCCAGAGGGTGTTCGAATATGGGGATAAAAATGGGAGGCTTTTGGCCTGGTTGGCCAAGGGACAGTGCCCGGTGACCCACATAGGGCGATTGAGGGATGCCGGGGGTGCCCCCCTGACCACCCCTGAGGCGATTAACGACCGGTTCCTGCACTATTATCGGGGACTCTACTCCTCTAGGGTCGGTTATTCGGAGGTGGAATTGGCTGGGTTCTTGGATGGGGTGGACTTCCCATGCCTGAGCCCGGCTCGGCGGGAGGACCTGGAGCGGGATATTTCTCTTGAGGAGGTACAAGTAGCGATGGGGTGTATGCAGGCGGGTAAGGCCCCGGGACCGGATGGTCTCCCAATCGAATTTTATTCTACACATCAAGAGTTATTAGCCCCGCTGTTGGTCTCCCTTTTTTCCCAGTTTGCGGAGTTGGGCTCTCTCCCAGATTCAATGTCTGAGGCTGTGGTGGTGTTGGTGCCCAAACCCGGTAAGGATCCTGAAGATTGCGCAGCTTATCGGCCTATTTCGCTGCTTAACGCAGACGCTAAGCTGCTAGCGAAAATCTTAGCACGCCGATTGATGCAGGTGCTGGAGGACCTAATCCACCGGGACCAGACGGGGTTCATGCCGGGGAAGGGCACTGATATCAACATTCGCAGGCTCTTCCTTAATTTGGACATGCCTCATGACAACATGGGCACCAGAGTCATAGCCTCTCTGGATGCAGAGAAGGCTTTTGATTCTGTGGAGTGGGCCTACCTCTGGGAAGTGCTCCAAAGGTTTGGGCTGGGTCCTAAATTTTTGGGTTGGCTGCGGATGCTATATGGGAGTCCGAGGGCCAGAATTCGCACGAACGACACCCTTTCCGATTTTTTTCTCCTCCAGAGGGGCACCAGGCAAGGGTGCCCGTTGTCACCCAGCTTTTTTGCGTTAGCCCTTGAGCCCTTGGGATTTTAATTAGGGAATCAGCGGAGGTCAAGGGTCTTAGAGTGGGCCCTCTGGAGGAGAAAATCTCGCTATATGCGGATGATGCCCTGTTATACTTACAAGATGCGGGGGCCTCACTGCAGGCTGCCCTGGATATTTTCACTGAATTCGGCAAATATTCGGGCTTTCAGGTTAACTGGTCTAAGTCTATCCTATTCCCTTTAGATCCTCAGGCGAGGGTGTTGCAGTCACCGTCCCCGCTGGTTTGGGTGGAGGAGTTCAAATATCTGGGAGTGTTGGTCACGAGGGAGACTCGGGCATTTCGTCGGCTTAATCTTCAACCCCTGGTAGCGAAATTTAAGGACCATTGTGTTAAATGGAAAGACTTACCCCTGTCCCTATTGGGTCGGATTAACATTGTCAAGATGATGTTCCTCCCGCGTTTTTTGTATATGTTCCGCAACTGCCCGGTGTGGCTCCCTAGTTCCTTTTTTAGGGAGCTGGAGGGACACATGAGCACTTTTCTGTGGAGTGGCGGGGCCCCTAGGCTGGCTAGAGCTACCTTGCAGTTGCCGGTCCGGTGTGGGGGCTTGGCTTTGCCGAACTTGCAGGTTTATTATTGGGCGGCGATCCTAGTATCGGTGAGATGGTGGTTTGAACAGTCGGGGGCCAATGCGGCGGTGGGACTGGAGGCGGCGGCCTTGGGTTCTATGCGAGAGCTCGGGAATCTGGTGTACAGGGGTCCTAGGGCGTATCGATCTCTTCCGTCTGCTACCGAGACAACCTTACGGGCTTGGGCGGTGGCTAGAAGGCGATTCCTTCGGGAGGATCAATATTCGCCCTTTGTTCCGCTATGGGGTAACCCGGGCTTCCCCCACTTCCAGTCGGTTCCGGACCCTCAGGGACATTTATGCCGAGGGGTCCTTACTGCCCTTTAGAAGTCTAGTGGAGGGGTCGGGGCTTCCTGGGTTTATGCTGTTTCGTTATTATCAACTGCGACATGCGGCCAGGGCACAGTTTCCCAGGCCTATTGTGCTGTGTGCGGACCCGGTTGAGGATACCCTGGCGCAGGAATCTCTCAAAAAGACCCTTACCACGCTGTATCAGGTTCTGTTGCGCTCCGATTCTCCTAGGATGAACATCCTCTGGGACAAGTGGCGGGCAGACATCCCTGGTTTGGATAGGCAGGATTGGGAGGAGTGTTTTGAGGACGGGTCCCGGCTGCTGATCTCCTCTAGGGACCGGCTGATCCATACGAAATGTTTACACCGCGTGTACTTTACGCCGCAGAGGCTGCACAGAATTTATCCTCATCGGTCCCCGGAATGCCCCAGGTGTCATTACCCTGAAGGCACTTTTCTACACATGTTTTGGGATTGCCCCTGTATTGCAAAGTTCTGGAGGGATGTTTTCGATTGTATTAATATTCGCCTGCAATTAGCAGTACCTATGACGCCCGAGTTCGCCCTCCTGGGGATTCAGGAGGATGAGCAGTGACCGCGGTACAGTAAGCTGTTGCTTTCCCTCCTGGTGTTTTACGCCCGGAGGGAAATTCTCCGGCACTGGATATCGTCTTCGCCCCCTACGGTGAAATCGTGGGATGCTGCGGTTAATGCTGTCCTCCCCCTATATAAGCTGACTTATCTAGTTAGAGGGTGCCCGCAGAAGTTTGACCGGGTATGGTTACCTTGGGTGGAACAGTTTTGAATTCTTGTGGTATTGAAGGTGGACCCCCCCCCCTTTCCCCCCCCCCTTTTCCCTTCCCTCCCTCCCCACCCCCCTCCTTCCTCCGTACTTGTATTTCTGGTAAGGGTATGTAACGGGTCTGATTGTGAGCCCGTTTGTTCAGGAACACTTTCCTTTCTTGTAGCTTTGCTTCTTTGGCTCTCTTGTTACGATGTATTAATTATGGATAACTTTTGTGCTGTACCAGTCTGTTGAGATGTCTGTATATTGCTTGTTATATTCTGTCTTCTCAATAAAACCAACCGTGTTGTTAAAAAAAAAAAAAAAAATACATTTACATATGTTCAACAGTTTAAGCAAGTGGGAACATCTATTCACTACTTCTTAGATTTTAAATTATGGCAACACATCATGTTAACCATTTACTAGATGGGCGAGCCACCTGAACAAATCCAAGGTAGTCTCCCAAAATGAATAATACCGAGTGTATATATAGTCCTATATCTACAGAAATGCCTTATAGGATTGTACCTCATTAATTCCAGGTGAATAGGTAGCATTAAGACGCTCTATCCATTTAGTTTATTGGTGCAAGATCCTTTTATCCCAGTCACCTCCTCTGGGATCCTGTGGAATAACTGCCAGGACCAGAAGACGGGATGAATCAAATCTGTGGTAAAGGTCTAAGGCCCCATTCATATCTGAGCATAGCGTTTTCAGGCAGAAAATCGTGCGATTTTACAGTGATTTTGCATAGTTTTTTTTTTTTTTTATTTTTTTTTTTTTCAAAAACATTTTATTGAAGATGCAAATCACAATACAGAAAGTACAAACAGTGTAAAATCAAAAAAAAAAAATGAGTCAATGGCATTTGTTACAACTTATAGGCGAACACAGGCGCCTTGAATGAAAGACAAGATATAATATTAGACAACAGTATGCTATGCGTGACTATAAAGGGGTGCACTAGCAAATGAAAATATATCGTGTGACATTTATAAGGTATCTAACTTGCTACCTGTGGATCATAGGTGTTTAATCGAGTCTCTGAAGATGTTTTGTTTGATTTGGGCATCCCTTTCAAGGCACATTAAACGTTAAGAGTATAGACAGAGGAATAAAGCGATTTTTGTGAATAACTATTGGAAAGTGTGTGTATAATCTATCAACATGAGTATTTAGCAAAATATATAAGGGGTTTTGTAGACTTCTGAATCCTGGGAGTCTAAGAGGTTATATGCTGTGATACAATAAATGAGTTCATTTCAAGGGGTTAAATTCCTATGAAAGAGGTCCATGCCTCATTCCTGGCTCTCAGGTCTGCATAAGACTTTTGTACTTATCAGAGGTCTGAAAATGAATCCAACAGGCCCATGTAGTTGTGAACTTTGCAGGGGTATCATTGGCCTGGTGTATTAGGTCCTCCATAGTCATTACATTGTTAATGCATTGAAGCCAATCCTTGAGTAGGGGGGTGTCATGGGAGCGCCACTTCCGTGGAATTTTGCATAGTTTTTTACCGCGATTTGCGGTGGTTTTTACCGCATTCGCCGCGATGTTGTACAGGGCAAAAGGTCACCAATGTAAAAAGAAGAAAAAGGCCCAAATCTGCCCAATTCAAGCAACAAAAAAGGGTCCAGAACTTGTTTGAGCTTCAGGCATTCAGCTTTAGGCGACTTGGAGTGGAGATGTGAACCATCTCCATTGAGAATAATGGATTTTTTTTCCCCTCCAGTGTTTTGTAGCTTCAGGCTTCAAGCTACAAAATGCTCAGGTGTGAATGAGGCCTAAGTGTCTGCTTACAGGTGTAATCATTTTACCATTGGTAGAGTAATAGATGTGGTTGTGAAGTTTCTAAGTTGGTGGATGGTTTTGTAGAGCATTCTACGTTGACAGGTAATTAAGTAGACTACACCCTGGGTACCACAGTCAGCCCTAAAACGAGGGTGGAACACTTCCCTGTTGTGGAGTGTGAATCGGGACCCTGTGGACAGCCAGGGGCAAAAAGTACAGTGACCACATTGGTACATCCCTTTACTACTGGTTTGTGTTCGTGAGGTAGTGGTATAATGACTGTTATTAAGGTTATCACTTAAGGACCTTGCATGTCTGAAAATGATATCTGAGAAATCACGAATATATTTAGTAAGCGTCGGGTAATTAAGGAGAATGTGCCAGTTATGGGATAAGATATTTCGGAGTTGTTGCTGCTGGTCAGAATATTGAGTGATAAATTTCACCGTGGACGTGAAGTCAGTTTTGGATTTGTAAAGTAAATCTCTATGAGACTGTTTTAGTGCCTTGTTGAAGGCCTTACGTAGCAATGATTTGGTATCCCCCCCCCCCCCCCCCCCGTAGAAGGCGTCGTCACAACAGGTTGGCCTGAATTTTAAAATCAGTAAGATGTGTACAATTTCTTCTCAATCTGATGTATTGGGCATAAGGAATGCTACGGACCAATGGATGAGTGCTGGAGGCATTCAAGATAGTGTTTCCTGTAGTCACTTTGCGATCCAGAGTGGTGGCCAAACAGATCTTTAAAGATATAAAGAAAAGATATAATGTCAGAGTGACTATTAACAGTATATTTCAAGTTAAATGTGTTGTTGAGGTTATTTACAAAGATGTCAAGGAGTTGCTGGGTACCTGTCCAGAGAATAACTATATTGTTGATATATGGAAGCCATGTGGCCACATGGCTCGTATATGTGCTCAAAGTGTCATCGGTCATATGTTTGTCATCAAACATATCACACTCCTACACCCCCCTCCCTCCAAGGTACAGATTGGTGTAGGCTGGTGCACACCTTGATGCCTTCAGACTCTGGATCCTGATCCGGGATAAAAATACACAGAGAAAGCTGAATACCCAGTTTCCTGTGCTCAGTACAGACACTCTGGAGCTCTGCACTCTATATTAGTGTGAACTATGTGTTGTTTTCCCCTACCTATAATCACAGAGTGGCAGGGCCTAGCACTGTCACACTCTTTATATACACACACATATATAATTATAAATATATATATATATATATATATATATATATATATATATATATATATGTGGGTCGCTTTTTCAGTTCAGATTTAATTTGTGTAT
Source organism: Lithobates pipiens (assembly GCF_037356315.1). NCBI lineage: Eukaryota > Metazoa > Chordata > Amphibia > Anura > Ranidae > Lithobates > Lithobates pipiens. The sequence continues at coordinate 146,788,906 of NW_027507789.1, forward strand.
CTTTTTCTGCCCAGCTCTGATGAGGTTCATGGGAGACCAGCAGTACCGGGAGCAGGATGATGTCAAATGTATCTATGAGATCTTGGTGGTAAGTATGGTGAATAATAGATACTTTAGCGTAGATATAAATTTAAACAACGTGGTTAATAAGTATTTCTTGCAGCTGTGCAGAGAAAAACCAATGCTAAAAGATGAGGTCTACTGCCAGGTGCTGAAACAGATCACCGAAAACCCCAAACAGTGAGTACATACAAATAAGTAATTTTCTGCCTAATCAGATGTAGAAGAGCCCTAATTTGTACATTTGTGTCCAGGGGCATGCTGTGATTGTGGCAAAGTGAAGCAACTGCCTTGGACAGCCCTCGGCGGGGGGGCGAAACTGAGGCCAGGCTGTCCATACCGGACACTCCTTCCTTACTGTAGCTCAGTAATTTTGCTCTGTGTACACAATGCCATTGGCTGTTATGGTGCAGACGGACACCCCTAAACCCTTACCCTGTTTCCCCAAAAATAAGACCTAGCGTGATTGTCGGTGATGGCTGCAATATAAGCCCTACCCCAAAGTCCTTGTAGGTCTTATTTTCAGGGTAGGGCTTATTTTCGGGGAAACAGGGTAGAGCTTATTGGGGGGGGGGGGTAGGGCTTATATTGAAGACATCACTGACAATCGCGCTAGGTCTTATTTTTGGGGAAACAGGGTAGATGGACCTAGGGATTACTTTACCAATAGAAGAGAACAGTTTTTCTTCATCTCAGCAGCATGTAGCAGTGAATACTCTGCAGACCTGTGATGGACTTCAAGGCACAACACATCCAGAAAGCCTGAACCCATCAATTGATCCAGCTGATCCTTGTGGTGAAAGGTTCTATCGCTCAATAACAACACACAATAACCTATGAAGTTGTGTTGACATTATTTATATTGAATACAGTATGTGGCACATTGTTGCAGGAATGGATGAAGCTAATAGAATAATGCATAATAGTGTAATTGATGGAAACAATAATTCCTTAAGGGAAAGATTCCCGTGTTTTTGGCTGTTGGTTAATGTGAGTGCTGTCTGAGGAGTTATATTTTTAAAGGGCTCATGTCGTATATTGGCAACATTGAAAAGTTTTAAAGCATAGGCAGTTTCCGAGTTACGAATGACTCCTACTTATGAACGGCCTCAAGCTGACCACTTGTGCTTCAGGCTTGTCCTGGATCCCTCCGAGCACCTCTGGCCACATCCCACACTGCAGTACTGCATGGCCAGAAGAGCCCCAGATAACATAACAAGGGCCCGGAACACCCCATATCCATGCAATGATGGAAGTTACACTTACAAATGAAGTGTTCCAACTGGAAGTTACACTTACAAATGCAGTGTTCCGACCGGAAGTTACACTTACAAATGAAGTGTTCCAACTAGAAGTTACACTTACAAATGTAGTGTTCCGACCGGAAGTTACACTTACAAATGTAGTGTTCCGACCGGAAGTTACACTTACAAATGTAGTGTTCTGACCGGAAGTTACACTTACAAATGTAGTGTTCCGACCGGAAGTTACACTTACAAATGTAGTGTTCCGACCGGAAGTTACACTTACAAATGCAGTGTTCCGACCGGAAGTTACACTTACAAATGTAAGTGTTCCGACCGGAAGTTACACTTACAAATGTAGTGTTCCGACCGGAAGTTACACTTACAAATGTAGTGTTCTGACCGGAAGTTACACTTACAAATGCAGTGTTCCGACCGGAAGTTACACTTACAAATGCAGTGTTCCGACCGGAAGTTACACTTACAAATGCAGTGTTCCGACCGGAAGTTACACTTACAAATGTAGTGTTCTGACCGGAAGTTACACTTACAAATGCAGTGTTCCGACCGGAAGTTACACTTACAAATGTAGTGTTCCGACCGGAAGTTACACTTACAAATGTAGTGTTCTGACCGGAAGTTACACTTACAAATGCAGTGTTCCGACCGGAAGTTACACTTACAAATGTAGTGTTCCGACCGGAAGTTACACTTACAAATGTAGTGTTCTGACCGGAAGTTACACTTACAAATGTAGTGTTCTGACCGGAAGTTACACTTATAAATGCAGTGTTCTGACTTACGAATAAATTCCACTTACGAGCCTACAGTACTTATTGTGTTCGTAACTCGGGGACTGCCTGTTAACCAAACCTGAGAGAAACATTAAGGCTACCTTTGCTAAAATACTTCTTAAAAAGCTGGCTACCTATTATACTCACTCATACTGAAACATTATACTAACACTCATACTGAAAAACTCATGTTTCAGTGCTTCATTTATCCATATCAGGAAGGTCTGACTAAAGTCAGAATTTCCTATCCGCATACTTGTTCTGGATTAGTGATTCAAGTATTAAAGGGGTAGTTTACCTTTACCAAAAAACAGCCTAAGCAGATAAGGGGTGTTTGTAGATAAAAAAAAAAACTGTGCAGCTCTGTCTAAAGTTGGATAATGCCCTTGCTATAGGTGTACTCCATTTACATACCCCCTGAAGCCTGACTGGAATACTCCAAAGGCGTTGCTAGTAGGATGCGAGGCCTAGTCATTATTGCTCACCTCTTTCATTACAGGCGTGAGCTCAGAGAAAGAGTTCACTCCTGTTGATGGTGGAGGTGAGCAGCAACCACTAGGCGTCCGTTCCCAATGTCCTGTGAGTATTCCAGGCAGGCTCCAGGAGGTACATAAATAAGCTACACCTATAGCAAGGGCATTATTCAACTGTAGTCAGAACTGCTCAGTTTTTTTTTCTGTATCTAAAAACACCCCTTACCTTTAAAGTGTTTGTAAACCTTCCTGTATTATTTTTTTTAAATAACAAACATATCATACTTACGTCCACTGTACAGCTCATTTTGCACAGAGCGGCCCCAATCATCGTCTTCTAGGGTCCCTCGGCAGCTCTCGTGGCTCCTCCTCACATCAGATAACCCCCTAGAAAAAGCGATCTCCCAGGGCGCCCGCATCATTGCATTTGATTGACAGCAGCAGGAGCCAATGGCTGTGCTGCTATCAATCTATCCAATCAATGCAGAGAGGGAGAGCACATCCCCGCCAAGGGAATTATGGGGCTCAGGTAGGTAAAACAGGGGGGCTGGGGGGGGAGGGCAGTCACTGCCAGAAGTTTTTTCACCTTAATGCATAGGATGCATTAAGGTGAAAAATCACAAGGGTTTACAACCCCTTTAAAACATGAACTAACACTTTCAAGCCAGAGGGTCAACATGAAACTGAATGTTTTCACTTTTTTTTTTATTGCAAAAATTGGGAGATTTAAGTGAAATGTTGCCTGGTTGGCAAAATGCATTAGAGCCAACGGGGAAGGTAAAATTATAGAGGTTGTGCAGTGGACTTAAAATGGCTACTGTTAGTTATTCCTTCATCTATTTTGGACCTGTTCTTGAGCCATAGAACAACCCTTCATTATATAAAAAAAATGTGCAGAAAAAAAAAAAACATCAAACGCAGAAAACACACAAATACAAAATACAAATACAATATAAATAAATACAATATGAATATAAATACAAAATACAATATAAATACAATATAAATATAAATAAATACAAATAAAAATACAAATACAAAGAACATTAAATGAAATAATCAAAATCAAAATTTACCAAAGTACACAAAACACCCTCTTAAAAAAGAAAAAGGAAAAGATTTGTTTTTAAGGAGCCTGATAAGCAAAATTTAGAGTTTTTACCTCTGCAAAAAATCACTCCACTCATGGGAACTAGCATTTTTAAAATGAGGAGCAAGTCCACCATTAGGGGGGGGGGGGGGCAACCCCTACACATGTAGGGGGACCAGGCATCCCAAAGGGCCTGACCCCAAGTTGCCACCTCTGCTGAGTCCCAGTCTCCCACTGGCTGCCGTTGTCAAAATTATTGGTTGCTAGGACTGGCTGGCATCCTAGCAACCAATCATGTACAGTCACAGGCCCCGGGAGAGGAGGAGGATGTAACTTCCTCCTCCCTTCTCCACCACATACTAATGCTCCACCTCCCGGCTTTCGCCTTCCCTCCTGATGCGGAGTATGGAACTGGTACTCTGGTAAGAGGAATCCCTGGAGTGCAGGAGATCGGGAGATCAAGCTATGGGCTCTTTATGTTTATGTTTTCCGCAATACAGCACTCTCTATATACAGGTATTCTGGTACATGTAGGTACTCTCACAATACGGCATTCTCCATTTAAAGGCAGTTTGGTGAATTGTGGTGCTCCCACAATACAGCAGTCTCTATATACTGGCAATCTGTTGTATGTTAGTGCTCTACTTGTGTGAAAAATGATAAAAATTTCATATAGGTACAGCTGTGCATGACCGCGCATTTGTCATTCAAAATGCAACAGCGCTGAAAAATAGAAATTAGCCTGGTCAGGAAGGGGATGAAAGTGCCCGGTATTGAATTTGTTAAGCCAGCCATACATTGTTCGAAATGTGGCTGGTTTAGCAGGGACAGGATGAATTTGGATCCATGCGTGGGCAGGGAGGTTGTTCAGAAGTTGATCTACCGATTGACTTCCGTACTACCACCCTGTCAGTTTTTTGATGCTCAGTCAGAGCTGCAGAGACTATAGCCAGCAGCGATGATCAATGTATTCTGGTGGTGGGGAAGTCTCCCCGCTGTTAGAATACAATAGCTCAGCGGGATGATTCCCTCATTCACGGTGAGTGTGTGGATGGGGAATTGAGTCCGTTTTTTCATTTTTCATGTACACAGATAGTGTCACTGTGTTCTCTGCAGCAGGGTAGCACTTCCTATCACCTATTCAAAATCTATATCCCTGCCTTTTCATATGTATTACTAAAGTATCTTTTTGTTTCTAATTTGACAGGGAGAGCTGCAACCGTGGCTGGATTGTGCTGAGCCTGATGACTGGATATTTCTCGCCTACCCCCACTTTACTGCCATGTGTTACCAAGTACCTCCAGGACACTGTTGGTGATTATCAAGGTATGTCAGTTACTGACTATAACATTGTCTAACAAACTGTGAAAGCACATGGGTTTTACTGCTTCCAGTGACATCTGCAAGGGTTCCTGCAGGCTAAATGCATTTCTCAACTAAATCTCAATGATTTCAGAAATGTCTCAAACCGATGTCAAATGCAAGTGGAATGCATCTAAAAGCAAGCTGCATTTGCCCATCTACACAAACCCTACACCCATTGACAAAGGCCCTAAAGATCGCCACATTGAAGTGCAGTGTTGGTCATCTTACTTTAAAAAAGTAATTAGTTAAGTTACAAATTACTTCTCCCAAAAAGTAATTGCGTTAGTAACTCGGTTACTACATTGGAAAAGTAATTAGTTACTTAGCAAATTAACTGTGACAGGGGTGGCAGCCATGGTACTTGAGGGGATGGCAGCGGTAGTACTTGAGGGGTGGTAGCGGTGGTACTTGAGGGGTGGCAGCGGTGGTACTTGGGGGGTGGCAGTGGTGGTGATGTAAGTACTTGGGGGGGTGGCAGCGGTGGTGTACTTGGGGGGGTGGCAGGCAGCGATGGTACTTGGGGGGGTGGCAGCTGTGGTGGTGCTATCCTCTCCCACCACCACCTCTGCCTCTTACTGATCCCATCCCCCACCACCACTGATCTCATCCCTACCGTATCCCTCCCATCACCTCTGTTGTAGAAGTGATGGTGGGTGGGTAGGGATGGGATCAGTAAGAAGCAGAGGTGGTGGAGGACTTGGGATGGATCGATTGCACTGCAATTCAAATCGTCAGACAGTCACTTACTTGCCTCCAGGGATGCCTTTCCTCATGGGGAGAGAGAGACCCTCCCCTTCACTCGATTGGTGTCAGCTGGTCAGCTGACTTCATTTTTCAGTTTCCGCCTGGGGCGGGATGGGGCGGTCCAGACAGTCTCTCTGAATCTCAGCCTCTTCTCAGCTCAGCGGGCAAAAGCCTCCCTCCCCGCGGCGGAACGAACTGCCAGGCAGCACGGCCAAGGCGGGCCTCCCGGGCGGTAGATGTAATTGCGATAACACGCCCAAGTAATGGGAAATTAGTTATCACGAGGGGGGAAGTAATCAGTCAGATTACTCGTTACCCTCTAAAGTAACTGCGTTAAGTAACTCCGTTTATTTTAACGGAGTTACTTACATCACTGTTGAAGTGTGCATGATAGCTCATTCTCAAGGTTGTTTGACCAATACCTTCTTACATAAACACCCTCATGTGAATGTCTGGCCACTGTGCACATACGGACATGGCTTGCTAATTTAGAAGTCCTTCTAGAATCTGCAGGCCACACCATTGCCACGTAACCTGCATTTTTCTACCATGGCCAGTTAAACCTAGGTTTGGTGCCAAAGCTAATAAGAGAGAAGCAACAACCTTTCCATGAGAAACATTTGGCATTTAAGGTGTCTCCATGGCCCTAATAGTCATACACATGAAGAAGAAGAGTAAGAAGTGCTGTGTCCACTTCTACTCTGTGGCATGGTCTGCCAAGCAAGTTTAAATTTGGAGGGAACACTTAATTCCATAAACCAATTGAACCATCCTTTCTAATTTTTCATGTGTTGGTTTTAAAATGGGTAGGATAGGCACAGACTTACTTTGCCTCCCCCAACATTCAATGATCATAAGTATACCTAAAGTTCCATACAATTATGTTCTTACTGGCCAAAAAAAATCCAGGAACAGGCCACTGGGAGCATACTGGTGGAGGGAGGGGCCAGCTCTCGGCACTGCTTGGAAGTGTTGAAACTTGTTGGTTTACAAAAACCTGGCTGGGAGATCATTGAGATCCTTCATCACATGACCAGCAGTTCAACATTCTTGTAATGGATTGAAAGCAGAATTGTGGATAAGTGGTCCTGATAGGTTAGATACACAGAGAATTGCCCCTTAGGATTTGGTTAGAGACAGGAAAAATCTCATGGCTGGAGCTTCCAGGACATGTAACAATCTGGTTGTTATATCAGTCTAAAGCAGCCCATAGATGAGTCAGTTTTTTTTATTGAACGGCCGCCTGAACATACTGATCAGTGCCACCAGCTATAGCTTGTGGCACTAATTGAGTGGCATTTATCTAACAGGCTAATTGTACAGAACTTGATTAGTAGGTCAAGTAATAGGACTGCTCAACAACTATCTCCATACATGGATTGAAATATGTCTGGTCCCTGCAGCCAATTTTTGATCCACATATAGTCAGCTTTAGGTGGAGCAGACCTTTATATCTTTCATGAATTCCAAATGTTTGTTTAGAAGACTTTTTATTGATACCATTTTTTATTTTTAGAAATCTCTCGGAACTGCCAAGAACACTTGCGCCATACTGTGCTGTATCATGGCCGCCGGCATCTACCCCCACGGAATGAAGTGGAAGCTCTGCTGGTAACTGAGAATATATAGAAAGGATTCTGAGCATAGTTTGGGCTAGAAGTGCAAGATTTAATGATACAGTATCTCACAAAAGTGTGTACACCCCTCCAATTTTTGCTAATATTTTATATCTTTTTTTTCATGTAACAACACTGAATAAATGACACTTTGCTACAATGTAAAGTAGTGAGTGTACAGCTTGTATAACAGTGTATATTTGCTGTCCCCTCAAAATAACTCAATACACAGCCATTAATGTCTAAACCGCTGTCAACAAAAATGAGTACACCCCTAAGTGAAAATGTCCAATTTGGGCCCAATTAGCCATCTTCCCTCCCCGGTGTCATGTGACTCATTAGTGTTACAAGGTCTCAGGTGTAAATGGGAAGCAGGTGTGCTAAATTTGTTATCGCTCTCACTCTCTCCTACTGGTCACTGGAAGTTCAACATGGCATATTCGTGGCAAAGAACTTTCTGAGGATCTGAAAAAAAGAATTGTTGATCTGCATAAAGATGGCCTAGGCTATAAGAAGATTGCCAAGACCCTGAAACTGAGCTGCAGCAGGTGGCCAAGACCATACAGCAGTTTAACAGGATAGGTTCCACTCAGAACAAGACTAGCCATGGTTGACCAAAGAAGTTGAGTGCACATGCTCAGATGTATGCGTGCTGCCAGCATTGCTGCATAGGTTGAAGGGTGGTGGGTCAGCCTGTCAGTGCTCAGACCATATGCCACACACTGCATCAAATTGGTCTGCATGGCTGTCATCCCAGAAGGAAGTCTCTTCTAAAGATGATACACCAGAAAGCCTTCAGTTTACTGAAGACAAGCAGACTAGGGACTTGCATTACTGGAACCATGTCCTGTGGTCTGATGAGACCAAGATAAACTTATTTGGTTCAGATGGCGGCAACCAGGTGAGGAGTACAAAGACAAGTGTGTCTTGCCTACAGTAAAGCATGGTGGTTGGAGTGTCATGGTCTGGGGCTGCATGAGTGCCGCCGGCACTGGGGAGATACAGTTCACTGCAGGGCAGTATTCCAACATAACGACCCCAAACACACCTCCAAGATGACCACTGCCTTGCTAAAGAAGCCTGGGGGAAAGGTGATGGACTGGCCAAGCATATCTTCAGACCTAAATCCTAGTGAGCATCTGTGGGGCGTCCTCAAACCGAAGGTGGAGGAGCGCAAGGTCTCTAACATCCACCAGCAATTTGATGTCATCATGGAGGAGTGGAAGAGGACTCCAGTGGTAACCTGTGAAGCTCTGGTGAACTCCATGCCTAAGCCCCTGTACACACGGTCGGAGATTTTGCCAACCAAATCTGTCGGATTTTGCCCGTCGGATTTAGTCCGACGGATTGTGTCCGAAACTGTTGCATACACACGGTCGGGCCAAGTTGGCGAAAAATCCGATCTTTCAGAACGTGATGACGTAATTTCGTTACGATGGGACTACATTCAGGCTAGTAGCCAATAGCTTTGATGTAGGAATTTGATCTGAGCATGCATGGCACTTGGTCCGATGAAAATGCTCTACAGATGATCAGATTAGGTCCGTCCGGCCCAGTTGGTCGGGAAATATTTCCAACATGTTGGAAAATTGGGTTGGACGGAGATTCGGACGGAATCAGTCCGATGCATACCACACACAGTCAGATTATCTGATGACACGGTCCGATAAGACTCATTCCGACAGATTCTCTGACCGTGTGTACAAGGGCTAAGAGGGTTAAGGCAGTGCTGTAAAATAATGGTGGTCACACAAAATATTGACACTTTGGGCCCAATTTGGACATTTTCACTTAGGGTGTACTCACTTTTGTTATCAGCGGTTTAGACATTAATGGCTGTGTGTTGAGTTATTTTGAGGGGACAGCAAATTTACACTGTTATACAAGCTGTACACTCACTACTTTACATTGTAGCAAAGTGTAATTTCTTCAGTGTTGTCACATGAAAAGATATAATAAAATATTTACAAAAATGTGAGAGGTGTACTCACTTTTGTGATATACTGTATATATGGCAGGATAAGCTCATTAATAATGCTTTTCTTCCTTCAAAAGAATGGACGGGTGTCTCGGCGTGCCGTTATAGTTTTGCCAGGCGGAGTTGAATACACCACAAAAATCAAGACCTTTTCCGTGAGTATCACTAGAAACTAGAAAGATACATTTATGTTACTTGCAGTCCATGCAACACACTGCACCTTTACTTCTTAGAGCCGGTTCATACCTAAATCGCACAGGAACCTGGTCCGCATTCCTGTGTGATTCCTGTGTGCAGTGCGATTTTCAGCCCATTCAATGAATCCACTATTTTCAAAAGAATACACTGCACTAGATCGCATGGTACTGCAGTAGCATGCGATCCAGCACAGGCAAATGGACCGTGTTTGCGATCTGTGTTTTGGGTGTCATTAACATTATATTAAAACAAATCGCACACCCAGTGAATTTTGAACGCAGTGTGGAAACTGCTCACGGAACATGGGTTTCCCGCACAGTGTCCTGATGTGAACGAAACTGCATCCTTGGTTTACACTAGAGCGCAGTGCGGGAAACCACATTCAAAATGCACTTAGTTGCGATCTGCAGTGGGTGTCAGTTTTAAGTTAAGATGAATATATGTGCCAGCACACCACGGATCTTCAGTCCAATAGTATTTATTTCAGCATGATCACAACCCAAAGTAAGAGAGTGCAATCTTCCAGAGTCAGGCAGGACCTCTTCGTCGTGTGAGCATGCATGCTAAATTAAAATTTGTTTGGACTGAAGATCTGTGGTGTGCTGGCAGATATCGTCATTGCGGTTTTTATGGTCCAGTCTCCAGCTGGTGGTTGCTACAGCACCCAGTATCCTAGAGCTTTCCCCAGGAACATGTGTGATGGGATTATGGAATATGGAATATTACTTATAAAGTGTTAAGATAAGAACACCCCAAACGCAGGTCGTAAATGCAGTGCATTTGCCTGCACCGGATTGTATGGTATAAATGTACCACGGGGGGGTTACAGAACACTGTGCAGACACCCCATGTGCCTGAATTTCATAGTCTGTCCAGCATGAGATGAGGCAAGATACAGGCTGTGCTTGAGCAGGGATGTGTTCACGGGGCAGGCTGTGACTGGGAGGTGTTTGCCAGAGGCAGGCTGTGACTGGTCAGGGGGCATGGTGGCTGAACAAACTACCCAATACAATAATGATGTATACTTGCAAAGTGTCCTGTACCTATGAAAGGATGCAAACTGACCACACTAACCCTCTGACGGGCGTTAGTGCCACTTATGAGTGCCTATCACTGCGGCCTTTAAGTGCCCATCAGTGTTATCTATTAGTGCCCCTCAATGTCACCTATGAGTGCCCATCAGTGCTGCCTATTAGTGGTGCATATTAGTGCCTCATCATCAGTGCCACCTTATCAGTGCCGGTCAGTGCAGCTTATCTTTGCCCAGTGAAGGAGAAAACTTATTTACAACATTTTTTAACAGAAACAAAGATTTTTTTTTTTCATTTTTGGTCTTTTATTGTTTAGCAAAAAATAAAAACCCCAGTGGTGATAAAATACCACCAAAAGAAAGCTCTATTTGTGAGAACAAAAAAAAAAAAAAATTGTTTGGATACAGTGTTGCATGACCCTGCAATTGTCATTTAAAGCTGAAAATTGGCCTGGGCAGGAAGAGGGGGAAAGTGCCCTGTACTGAAGTGCTTAAATAACGTAATTTGCCCACTGCAAACTATATCCCCTCGTATTTGCCATTAATTAGTAGGCAATGCGATCTGTGGCCTACTTTGGGTTACAGACTTCTTCCTGCAGGCTTGTAAATACATATTTTCTATAGGGGCCTGCATAGAATAGGCTGCACTTTCATGGTACCATGCAGCCTCACCTGACTACCCTGATACTGCACCTCCCTGTCTCCCAGCACCCCTGACACAGCAACCTTACCTCTGTTTCAGAGCACCTTCTTCACTCAGCACTTCTCTCACATAACACCCCCTTCACCCAACACCTCTGTTAAACACCCTTCTCACCCAAACATTTGTCACACAGCACCCCATCCCCACCAGCACCTCTGTAACACACATAGTAGTGCGCAGCCTGTTGTTTTAGGGTGTGCACCCCATAGCTCAAACACACGTGTGTGTGTGTGTATATATATATATATATATATATATATAATATACACACACGCACACACATACAGCATATCACAAAAGTGAGTACACCCCTCGCATTTTTTGTAAATATTTTATTCTATCTTTTCATGTGACAACACTGAAGAAATGACACTTTGCTACAATGTAAAGTAGTGAGTGTACAGCTTGTATAACAGTGTAAACGTGCTGTCCCCTCAAAATAACTCAACACACAGCCATTAATGTATAAATCGCTGGCAACAAAAGTGAGTACACCCCTAAGTGAAAATGTCCAAATTGGGCCCAAAGTCTCAATATTTTGTGTGGCCACCATTATTTTACAGCACTGCCTTAACTCTCTTGGGCATGGAGTTCACCAGAGCTTCACAGGTTGCCACTGGAGCCCTCTTCCACTCCTCCATGATGACAGAGCTGGTGGATGTTAGAGACCTTGCGCTCTTCCACCTTCGGTTTGAGAGTGCCCCAATGGGGTTTAGGTCTAGAGACATGCTTGGCCAGTCCATCACTTTTACCCTCAGCTTCTTTAGCAAGGCACTGGTCGTCTTGGAGGTGTGTTTGGGGTTGTTATTATGTTGGAATACTGCCCTGCGGCCCAGTTTCCAAAGGGAGGGGATCATGCTCTGCTTCAGTATGTCACAGTACATGTTGGCATTCATGGTTCCCTCAATGAACTGTAGCTCCCCGGTACCAGCAGCACTCATGCAGCCCCAGACCATGACACTCCCACCATCATGCTTGTCAGGCAAGACACACTTGTCTTTGTACTCCTCACCTGGTTGCTGCCACATACGTTGAAACCATCTGAACCAAATACGTTTATTTTGGTCTCATCAGACTACAGGGGATGGTTACAGTAATCCATGTGCTTAGTCTGCTTTATTTCAGTAAACTGTTTGTGGGCTTTCTTGTGCATCATCTTTAGAAGAGGCTTCCTTCTGAGATGCAGATCAATTTGCAGTGTGCGGCGTATGGTCTGAGCAATTACAGGCTGACCCCCACCCCTTCAACCTCTGCAGCAATGCTGGCAGCACTCATACATCTCTGAGCATGGCCACCATGCTGCAGCTCAGTTTCAGGGTCTTGGCAATCTTCCTATAGCCTAGGCCAGTGATGGCGAACCTTGGCACCCCAGATGTTTTGGAACTACATTTCCCATGATGCTCATGCACTCTGCAGTGTAGATGAGTATCCTGGGAATTGTAGTTCCAAAACATCTGGAGTGCCAAGGTTCGCCATCACTGGCCTAGGCCATCTTTATGTGATATATATATATTATATATATATATATATATATTATGTGATATCTATATATGAGCAACAATTATTATTTTTTCAGATCCTCTGAAAGTTCTTTGTCATGAAGGTGCCATGTTGAACTTCCAGTGACCAGTATGAGAGAGTGAGGGCGATAACATTAAATTTAACACACCTGCTTTAGACATGTGCACTGACAAAAAAGGTGTTCATTTTCGTTTCATTCATTTTTCTGCTTATTTGGAAATTCTGAAAAATTGAAAATTCAGAAATTCGGAAAATGGAAAATTCGGAAATTCGAAAATTCGAAAATCCGAAGTTCAGAAATTCAGAAATTCGAAAATTGGAAATTCGAAAATTCGAAAATTCAAAAATCCAAAAAACGGAAATTCGAAAATCCAAAAATTTGAAATTCGGAAATTTGTAATTTCGTAAATTCGTAAAATTCGGAAATTCATAATTTCACAAATTTTTACATTTGGAAATTCGGATATTTCGGAATTTGAAAAATTCGGAATTAACAAATTTGTCAAAATTCGTTAAACAAATTTGGAACTAAACGAATTGCACATGTCTACCTGCTTCCCATTTACACCTGAGATGTTGTAACACTGATGAGTCACATGACACCGGGGAGGGAAGATGGCTATTTGGGCCCAATTTGAACATTTTCACTTAGGGGTGTACTCACTTTTGTGAGATACTGTGTATATATATATATATATATATATATATATATATATATATATATGTATGTATGTGTGTGTGTGTGTGTGTGTGTGTGTGTGTATGTGTGTGTATGTGTGTGTACTCGGAGACTCTTGTGGATAACTAAGGAAAGGAAATAAAAGGAAAGCGGGAAAGTGACCCGGGTGTGCCGTAGTCACGAGGTCAGCCTGCCTTAAAGAGGGCATACCCAAGAAGTAACTTAGAAATAATGAAGAAGTCAAAATAAAGGGAACGGGTGGGTGGGCTAACCCCAGAAGAAACGCAGACGGGAGAACTAGATGCTGGCCTTTTAACGGCGAAACTCCTCCCACAAATTAATTCGTGAAAAGTGCCAAGATGAGAGGGGCCCCGCAAAAGTGGACTGTCTAGGTTTATCCGCCAACTGGGCCATGAGTAGATCCAAAACTGAAACCGGGCACCAACTAGTGCCGATCTTTAAGAACCTGATGTCGGTACCAGCTCCTGTCTTCTGCGTTTTACAAGCATCCAGGTGCAACCGGTAGTGGTCGGGGTACCTGACTAATTGCTTGATGAAAAGCGTACAGGACTTTGCTCCAGTACGAGTAAATTCACCTAGTCTAAGAAACCCATAGAAGGCTAAATATATGGCTGCCTTGAGCACGAGACTTGGTAGCTCCCCGAAAAGGGATCTGGTAAGCATGTCCAACATGCCCTGGAAAACATGTCCCTCGACTGGAAGCCTGTTATTTGGGCTAGGGGGGTTGTTCTTCTGAATTCCCTTAAGAATGGCCTTAATGGAATGTGCTGAAAACACAAAAGGCCTGTCGGGATGCTGTAGGGAAATTAAATCCTGGATATCTGCCAAGCATCCCTTGATGGTGTTGTGAGATAGTTTAAGTCGTGAGGGACAGTAGGCCACAAAAGCCACAGGTATTGACTATTGTAGCAATCCGGTCTTGGGTACAGCGATTGAAAAGTCTTCCAGGCTGTGTTGTAAGCCTTCCGCATGTTGACAGACAGTGATCTGTTGATCAATCCTAACGCAACCGCCCAGTGTAAATTGAATCCATCCTTTAGAAGCGAGCAATGCAAGGACGTATCAGCACAGATGTCTGTGTCTGGAACCTGCTGGAAAAATTACAGAAAATTAAACCAGGATAGAACGTCTGCAGCTGTATTCTGTATGTCATTGATAAACCTGCAGTGAATGTAGAAACTAAACGGGAGAGACAGCCAAATGAGTCTGCGTATGAAAAACATGTTCAGCAGAGAACCAAGCCTACCCTTGTTAATAATCTCAGAGGTTGCCTAATTGTCCATAAAGAACACCATTGTGTTGCCTCCACAAGTGACCCCACACCTGTGCTGCAGCCACTATGGGGTAAATATCAAAAAAAGCAGACGTCTGTGTGAACCTGGGAATTGCCCAACATTCGTCCTCCCGTGGTCCTGACTGGAAGTGTGTGCCAAAAATAGCCGCATAGCCTCTGGTGGCTGCAGCATAAGTAATGACCTGAGGAGACACCAAAACTGCAGGAATGAACATGGAAATGCCGTTCCAGTGCTGGAGGAACTCATCCCACATGCGTAGATCAGACAAAGCCACAGAGTCTAACTTGACCCTAGAATCTGAGTCGGGGGCTGAGGGTTACATTACCAGCAACTGGGAAATTAAAGCCATGCCCTGGGGTATGATCCTCATGGCAAAGTTTAGCATGCCCAGCAGTGACTGCAAATCTTTCCTGGAAACAACTTGAGAAATTGTAAGCCCATGGATCCGATCCCTGATTCTAGCCAACCTACCTGCATTGACCGAGAATCTAACACAATCCCCAAAAAAGTCAGTGTGGTTGCTGGGCCTTCCATTTTCTTACTTGCCAGTGTCAAGTGCAGAAAACACAGCCATGAGCTTCTGTAGATCAGTGGGTTAATGGCTCGAACTCTCGATCAGGAGGTAATCATCCAAATAATGGATGACTTCCTGATAGAGTTCGCTATGTGTGAGAATCCAACTGAGCGCTTGAGCAAAAACATCAAAGCCAAGGGCTGCTTTTGGACCCAAAGGTGAGCTTAGTAGCAAAATAATACATACCCCTCCACCTAATGCCATGCCAGTGCCAGACAGAAGGCAAAATAGGGAGAAGCTAGAAAGCATCCGAAATGTCAGCTTTGGACAGCCAAGCATTCCTACCTATAATGCATTTGATTGCCTGATCCACAGACGCATATTTGAGCGAAAACTCCTCTGATGGAATTAAGGAGTTTAAATTAGGCACATGACAACAATGACAATTCGTAAATCAAACAAAGTTTTTTTTGGAAAATTTCCCTTTAGCCAACCTATGGGGTTGACCCTCCAATTATGGAAAGGTGGTATGGAGAAAGGCCCTATGACAAAGCGTTTGTCCAGCCCGGTCTGCAGCAGCAAATCCACCGCCTCCATGTCTGTGACTGATGACAACAGATTCTTACAACCCAAAAGTGCCCTGTGGTAATGTACTCAAACCCGTGTGAAACCCTTGAGTGAAACCTTCCATGTGGGGGAAGGAGGGGAAGCCAGACAGGCCTGCAAGAACGGGGCGTTGATGCGGCTTAGTAATGTGGACTTCACTTGCTTCAGCAAACAGGCAGACTTGGGGTGAGCTCTGTAGCAGCTGGCACAGACATGCAGGAGGCGACACTGGCTATAATTGCATGAGACATGATTGAAATTGTTGCAAATTTGTAACTTGTCTAGAAACTGAATTGGGCGGCCAAGTTTCTCTAAAGTAGCCGAATTAGCTGGGGTCTGTAATGAGGGCACCCTGGAGGTACCTGGAACAACGGGGAGGGGGGGGGGGGGGGGTAGTAGGTAGTATGTGTAGAAGACCGGCACATAGCACAAACTGGTGACCTTCACCCAGCAGAATGGCGACAGAACAGCTCTGTATCCACGTTGCTCCAGTCAGTCATCACCTAGTGCTGAGCAATAAGCAAGCATATGACTTTTTGTCAGCTATGTCATAAGCCACTATCAAAAGGGAAGCTAAATTGACATCTTTACCATCTAGAATGTCCTTTTTGATATTTGCAGGGCTGAAATGAGCCGGAGTAACTAAAAGCGCGCTATCTAGCTTTAGCTGCAGCTAACAGAACGATCACGGGGGGACACGGAAACCGCTGAGGTGCTGGGAACGGCAGGTGCCTCTGGGGCAGGGCATGGGTGTCTTTCCAAGACCTCAACCCTGGCCTGTAACTCCTGAAAGGATGTTGCCAATAAGCTCAGGGTGGAAGGGATCTGCGAGAGGAATGACCTGACTGAAGGAAGGGTGACTTGCTCAGGAACGCTTGATGCACTAGGGAACAAAAATCTAAAAAGTTCCACTTTGCGCGCTGAAACTGGGTAAGAGATACCCCTGCATTGTAGTTCCGCCATCAATATGGCGATGGTCCAGGACATCAGGGAGAGCATGCTGCTATGTTCAGAACCCCTAGCCAGAGAAGGAGGGATGGAGGCAAAATCCTCAATCTTCGCCACCTGAGACATGACCTAATCGTCTGGGGAAAAAAAAAAAACTCGTAGTGAGCAAATCATGAACTGACGACAAACAATATAATCCCCCCCACCCCTTTTTTCTTTTTCTATGGTGAAAGTGGGCTCACCAAGTGAAATTCGCATAGAAGATAGACTGAAAAAAATGTCAGTTAGTGAAAAGGAAAGAAGCCGAGTCACCTGAGGCGTAGCAGGCAATTAAAAACGGATACCTGAGAACGTGTCAGGTAAGATATCAGAATAGTGAAATGTTGAAACGTATGACATGTGTGAAACAGATGAGGGGACTTGCCACCACACAAGTCAATTAAAAATGATCATCTCAACCCGATGATACCCATTAACGTGAGAGGTAAACATAACAGTGTAACACCATGAGCCTAACCAGTGAAAGACAAACCTACCCACGTACGTGATAAAAGAAGAAATGGTGAACAATCATACCTGCCTGCAACTGAACTGAACATGAATGAAACCCCTGGGTCCTGAAGGTCACGCAGAAATGAAAACTATGGTAATCAAAACAAAAGCAAACAAGAGGCTACCACCGGGACAATGGGAGAATATCCTGGCGAGTACCAGGGCCTGCCTGCAGAGACTAAAACCCCCTCCTGATTAATTGTAATCAATACCATAGTTACCTAAATAACATGTCACGTAAGACCTGAGAGTAGTGAAAAACGTAATCTAATGACATGCGTCATAAGACAATGTAATATGATCATCACAAACCGTAACCCATGAACGTGACAGATAACATTGTGATGGTGTAACGCCGTGACACCTAAAGAGTGAAACCTTAGACCTACTCACGATCGTGAACAAAAAAAAGGAAGTTAGGTGAACAATAACATACTTACCTGTTACAGACTGAAACAAAAAGGAGGAAAAAAGTATGAACCCCCTGGGTCCTCAAGGTCATGAAGAAATTAAAACTATGGAAATCAAAAACACAATCAAACAAGAGGCTACCACCTGGCAAAGTAAGCAAAACCCTGGCCAATAATAAACATGAAGTATAAGCAGTAACAAGTCCAGTGGCGGTGCATCCATAAGGGCGCATGGGCACCGCTCCCTCTCTCCATCCAACCCCTCTATGACCAGTGGATAGATTTATGCATAGCATGATTCGATCCATGGCCGCCGCTGCCATCCCCTATTCAAGCGCCTGGCCCCTTTTCAGGACACCGCTCCCCGCCGTCACCTGCTGCCCCACCGAGACAGGCTAAGTGCTGGGCAGACGGCAAGCGGGCGGGAGGGTCACAGTGGCGGCATTCGATGGCACAGTGGCAGTATTTGATGGGCACAGTGGCTACAAATGATGGACACAGTAGCAGTATTTGGCACAGTGGCGGCATTTGATGGGCGCAGTGGCAGCATTAGATGGGCACAGTGGCTGCATTTGATGTGCACAGTGGCTGCGTTTGATGGGCACAGTGAGGCTGCAATTGATGGGGCTTTTTTCTGAATTTTTCAGTTTGTTTGCACCCCCCAAAAATTTTGAGCACCAGCCAGCACTGAACAAGTCTCATCTAACCTCCCACTGGAACTGCAAATATATCTGCTCAACCCTCTTTGCTGTGGGACATCACAGTCCCTATAATATTAAACACAATAGGGAGAATAATATGACAGAGCAAAGAACAATGTTGGTACAGATCTTGCCAAACTTAAGTGGGAAATCCCAACAACTGAGGTTGAAATACCGTTAAGGAAACACTGACCCAATCACTGGAGAAACAACCCCCTCATGTTTAACCTGCTGAGTCAAATGCACAGAAATGCCCATATACCAGACATACCTCGGTGACACGTACCCATGAAAAAACATGAAAGAAAAAGGGGGGCTAAATGAAATCTGTGCTATAAGTATATGAACATGCGATAGACTCCACAATATTGACTGTAAAGCACAAAGTTAACAATCCATCTTTTTTTTTTTTTTACAATAAAAATACTCTATACATATAATGCCTGTCAGTTGCCCCAAGCAAGTCCCAACTCCCCACCAAAAGAATGTAGTAACAGCTGGACCTGAAGAAATTATGAGTGTTTTCTGCAAGCCAGCCCTCCGTTGCTAAGTGATGCGGCTGGAGGCAGGTGGTAAGTGAAATGCTAGAGACTGGCTCCTGCACCCTCTCCTATAGACTATCTCTCCCGGATCCCACAAGACCTCCTCACACCTCCCTGCAGAGTAGAACCTGGCATCAGGCCGTGATTGGACAGTGCAAGGCTAGATAGGCAGGCCGGGAGATCTATGTGTACCCTTATGCACGCTCTATGTTGGCAGAAAAAAGGGGTGACAGACCTGTTGGTGGTGCGGTGGCCATTGTAGCTGAGGAACCTGAGCTACCAATATGACACTATGCAGGGGGCCGCAACCTGTACCCTGAGCATCCCGTCAAGTCCATGGCCATAACCCCACTGATAGTCAGCTGTAACCCCCTCTTTGCTTTCGAATTGACAAACCCCCCTAGAGTAGCCACGAGCTACCGTGTTGGAGAAAACCCAAGCCGATCAGCGAAAGCTGACATCACGACTGAACCAGAAACAAGCCTAATACACAAGGACACGGCCCTTAGCCCAAAAAGAAACACAGACAGAATGGAGGACTAAGGCTTAATTTACATGGCATGTTTTTACAACCTCTCCTGATTGATTTAACTTGACAGATAGTAACCCACGTTTAAAACGTCAGTTTTTCTTCATTTACATGCTGTGTTTAGCTGCATTTGCGTTTGCAAAGAAAATTTTTTTTTTTTTCAAAATGGCCAAAAATGAAAAACGCCTGTAAACAAACACGGCTAAACGTGAGTTTAGAATACTTTGGCGTTTGGAGCTTTGCCTCTAAACTCAGCATCTGAACTCATTTATTTGCTTTCCAAAAATGGCCTCTAAATACCAAATGCCTAAAAACAACATGAAACGAACATGTCCACACATAAGATAACATTGGACGAGTTCAGGGACAGCTGAAAAAAGCAGCCAATTGCCTCTGAACATCTGTTTACCAGTAGCAGTGTACATAAGGCCTAAAGGCTGGCATTTTAAAGGTGAGACTTCTCCCACAAATTCAGACGAGCCTGCTTCCCACCTTCCTACATATACTCACGCTAATTAATAAATGTAAAGAAACATTTTAAAATGTATTAAAACATGGACAATGTCAGTTGAGCAGTGAATATATCTGTAGAGCAGTGGACCTGTCATTAGAGCAGTGTGTAGCACTGACCCCAAAGGAGCTGCTGGTTTGAATTGGGCCTGCACTTTACCTAGAAACCCCACTAACTTTACTCAATCCCCTTGGCACAGCTGTGGTGCAATGTAATATAGTACAATATAAAGCAATGCAAAAGTACCTGTACATACCCTCAGGATCCACTGGCTCCACCTCGTGGGGAAAAAACAATACGCCACACAACTGGATACTTCACCAGAAATATTGTTTACTGTAAAATATTTAGACAGGTGGTTACAGTAATTGTGCTGTCATCCCAACATAGGACGACAGCACAATATATTTCAATATAACACAATATAAAATATGTATGTATGAATTTATATTAACCTGGGAGCTCCCCTGCTTTAAAGGCTATACGTGAGGCCTCACTTAAAGTACTTAAATCCGGGGTCTTCTTTTCTTCGCTAGCTAAAGTCACTCCTTTATATTTGTAATCCAAAGTTCATGGAGGATTAAGCTGAAATGCTCCTGGTGTAACTCCAGTAATTTATTTACAAACGCTGAGGCGCCAAAGTAGATAGGCCTCAAGCCTGCTCAGTGTCAGTTGCTCTGCTACACCTCCGTGGAACTGCAGGTTCCAGCGGGGTCTGTATGTGAGTCTAACTGCGTGCAAAAGTTAACAAATGGTGGTCCGCAACCCGCTCACCAACTGGATCAGAGTTCCGAGTGATCACTTTGGTCCGGTGACTGTAGCTTGCCTTTCCGTCAGCTGGGCCAGATGATCTGTATCGCTCTGCTGAATCGATCCGGTTCTCTGATTCTCCGCTGAGTGTCTTTGTACCTTCTCAATCCGGCTACCATCTTTCAGGCTCTGTCAGGTCACCTCACAAAAACAAACAGGCTCACACCCTGTGATAGCTCTCAGCCGCTGTCTCTCGGGAAACCTCTCCACAGATCCACACAGGCAGGCAGCGTGGTCCCAAGAGACCTAAAATGGTCACTCTGGTCCCTTTTATTTCCTACCCAGCATGCACTGCGTAAGAGAGTGTTCATGGGTAGGTCACACGGACTCCTGGGTAATAAAGTCAACCTCCAGAATCCAAACAAAACAGTCACTTCCTGTACAAGTCTTTAAATTGTCCCGAGGTAATAATAGACATGTGCGTTACCCATATCTGGTCACTAGGTGGCTCTGGTACAAAACCACAGTAATGTCCATATACCCTACATTAAAGCATGCATAATTACATCAATAGGCAAAGATGTCAGCGCTACAAGTGGTTGGTGTCAGTAGGACAGTGGACGATATCAGTAGGGCAGAGGATGGTGGATTTCTTTAATTGTTTTTTTTTACAATATTCTTTTTTTATTACTATCTTCTTAGGAGCCTGTTGGGGGGCTTTTGTGAAATATCAGGAGTCTAAGTAGTCCCCTGAAATCTGACTTTTGAGACAGAGAAAGGGGTGGAGGACAGAGATTTCCCAATTCCTTTCTCTGCAGCCTCAGCTGCACTGGACAGTATATGAAAGGGAGGTGCTCTGTGCTGAGCAGCTTCCTGTTCATTCACAAACTAAAGTATAGTAAATATATATTAAAGTATAGTAAATTTCCCAAATCTTCTAACCTCAAATGTAAACTCAGAACAAGAGCACAGGAGGGGGAGAAGTGTTGACCTGACCTGACTAGTGATGAGTAGTCTGTTACCTTGGTGGTATTGGCATGGGTAGGTATGAAAAGTCTTATGAATGAAGAATTTTTCTTTCCTTCCACCAGGTGGCAGCCGATCTGGTCCCAGAGGTATGTGATCAGTTGATGGTCTCTGAGCCAAATGAGGTGGAAGAATTTGCCATATTTGCCAACAAGAACAAAGGTAATATTGTGTGGTTGCTTAGTGGTCAGGCATATGTATCGATCTGCTTGACTATTTTGTCATTTAGTGGAAGGAACGAGGAAGTAAATGTGACCAATTCTAATTCTGACAGGTGAGATGGTACGCCCTCTGCGTCCCGGGGATTACATTCATGACTTCCTGCTCCAGGACAATTCGGTGACCTTGGAGTTCAAAAGGGTCACATGGAAAGCGACACTGAAGGGACGTAGTGAACTCTATGTTCAAGTGCATTTCAGCCAGGTACCAAAGACTTTCTTTTTTTTAAATTTTATTGAAAATGTTGAGGTATTTTAGAAATAACATTCAGAGTGTACTGTATGTCTGAAAATGAAATAACATCAACAAGAAAGTCGTTATACAGTGGCAGTACATGCTGTACATTTGGGTTGTGGGCACATTATTTTCTGCTCTCAGTATAAGCAACGTAGTGAAGACCCTCATTTAGTCAGTGAACAGCTGGCTGCTTTCAGTCATCAGAGGTGAGTGACCCTTGTGTTTTCCAATAATCCAAAAACATTGATGCTCGGTTCACACTGGTGCGATGCAGGAACCACAGCGGGTGTTAATATAAAGTGAATGACACCCCCAAATCGGTTATAAACACCCATGTGATCCAATTCCAGTGCGGACAAAAAAAAAAAAAAAGAGTCCAGCAACATTTTGGTCCGAATGCGATGTGAATTCAGCCATACAAACTGTATGGATGAATTTGCACTGCAAAGACATTGCATGTGATGTGCACAGGCATGCAGTGCAAATCACATTGTGGAACCAGCCTTAGGGGTCTGATTATAAAAAACATTTGCAGCAATGTCAGAAACATTCACGCATTTAAAAAAAATTCCAGTATTTTTTATAAGAGATTAATGCTTGTATCTCCATCTACTGACCAAAATGCAGTATAGTTTGCTTATTGACTACTATATGGAGCGGGCAATACGGGCATTAATGTGTTAGAAAAGACACAGGGCATTTCATTCAACTTTCACAAATGCTTCTGGCACAAATGTTTTATAAATGGACCCCTTTAAGTGTAAGTCAGGCCAATTTTTTTTCTAGTTTTGAATAGAGTGAAATCGGCTAGGAAGCACTCTTATGCCATGAACACACGACCGGACTTTCCGGCAGACTAGGTCCAGTCTTTCTGACAGACTTTCGTTGGACTTTCCGAACGAACAGACTTATCCACACACAATCACACCAAAGTCCGACGGATTTGACCGTGATGACATACAACCGGACTAGAATAAGGAAGTTCATAGCCAGTAGCCAATAGCTGTCCTAGCGTCGGTTTTCGTCCGTCAGACTAGCATACAGACAAACTGATTTTTTGACCGGACTCGAGTTTGAAAGATTTGAAGCGTTCTAAATCTAAAGTGCGTCAGATTTTTCGACCGCAAAGGTCAGATGAAGCCCACACACGATCAAATTGTCTGACGGATTTGTTCCGTCGGACCTTTGCTGTCAAAGTCCGGCCGTGTGTACACGGCATTAGATTTTATTGCCGAGTCCTCAGTGAGGAGATTTCAATTTATTTGTCCTGATGATCATTGCCACCAGAACAAAAGTGAAGGGAAATCTTCCAGTTGGGACATGTGTTGCAGTAACAGTTGCCTAGGAAGTAAAATTTCCTTACATTTTAAGAGATTTTATCTTGCTTCCTGATGTGTCTATAGGACAGGAACTGAAGAAAAGTATCCCAATGGGACACCGACCGCAAAAAAAATGAATGGGAAAAAAAAACAATTTTTGTTGGTGTCCATTAAGGAACACAGTAAAAATTTAAGTATTATACAGACACCAACAGGAGAAATGGGCATGAGGCCAGCCCCCTACAGTCTATAACCCCTCTCATTCCAATCCTGATCAGTAAGTCAGCAAGTAAACCAGGAGAGAACAATAACATATGAAGGATGGGAGCTGTTTCCCTCAATGGACTCAAAGAAAAAGTGTACAAAAAATTCTTATTTCTCTATTATCCTTTGGGGGACACAGCTTGAGGCCCGGTTCACACTCATGCGGTGTGGGAAGCACATGCAATTTGGACAGGAATCGCACCGCATTTTCTTCAAATCACATGTGATTCTTCAGCAGTGCAATTTAAGCCATACATTCTGTATTGCTCAAATCGCACTGCATACGTACCAAAATCGTGCAGGACCCTTTTCATGCTGTGTTTTGCAAACCAATTTCGGGGTGCCATTAACTTAACGTACACACCCGCAGTGGTTCGCATGAACGGGGTGTGATTTTAATGTGGCGTGGAAACCGCAGATTAGTGTGAACTGAGCCTGATAGTAATAAACCCAAGGATATCCTAAAGTAGTCTAAACTGAGGGGTGGGCATACCCAAGCAACACAGGCAAACCAGCCACCAACCCTCCTTCCTCCCCAAAAATCAAATCATAAAGGAAACCAAGTTTTAGCAAGCAGTCTAAGCAAGAACAGTAGCATATGAGGGGAGAGAGCTGTGCCCCTCATTAGACTCTGAAAAAAGGTTTTTATGGAGTGTACAAAAATCTTATTTTTTCAATTGCTCATTGAGGGTCAAAGCTTGATTTTTATAAACTAAAGGACATCCAAAGACATTCCAAACTGAGGGGGGTGCATACCAAAGCAGCACAGACATACCATACCAACAACAAAAAATAAGAACAAGAAGGAACCCAATGGCATTAAAGCTGCTTGCAGAACCTTGAAGAACCAAAATTAGCAGAGGCAGTGGAGGCAGACACATCAACCTTAAAGAAAGTAGGCAAGAAGATCAGCTTGCAACCATTTAAATCTGTAACACCAAAAAGCCCAAAAAGCACTAGTGAGAGCAGTCCCACAACACTCCTTTGAGAGAAAACCAGGGAAAAGGAGCCTGGAGTGTGCATGTACTAGCTCTTTACTCTGCTTCATTATCAAGTCCCAACCGGGAAAATGGCAGTGGGAAATTCAAGGGGTGTTTCGGGTATAAACAGTGCAACTTCCTCAGCTCTGTTCCTGAAACTCAGCAAGTATACCTCAGATGTACTGGCCTGACCTGAACACTGGAGTCCTGTGTTAACTGCCACTGCCGACTGCAGGACTATCAGAGAGAACACTTGAGCTGGGAAAACCTGTGAATGTTGGCTAACTGAAAACTTCTAGGATTTACACCGGCGGCAGCCGATCCATGAGGGGTGTAGGGGCCCCGCCCCCCTAATCTCCATGCCCTGGCCCCTAATCCTTATGCGGGGTGGTGGACGCAGATTTTTATGAGGGTTTTTTTTAAGCACATAATTAGAGCCTGGGGCTCTAATTAGCTTCAAAAAGGTTGGGTTCAGGGTGCAGAGCACTGCGCCCCGAGCCCACCCACTTGAAACATTAGCGAATCAACATTCTCCATTGTCTTCCTGCTTCTCTTCCTGGCCAATCAGGACAGGAAGCAGGTCTTAAGACCAGATTGGCCAGGAGGAAAAGCGACCGCATTGGGCAGGAGGAGAAGCCGCTTGCGACCTGGATGGAGCAAGTGCAGGGGCGGCTGGCGGGCGGGCAAGCGGGTGGGTTTGTTTACAATTTATCCCCCCCTAAAAAATAGAGCATCAGCTGCCACTGATTTACACCATCCATTCTGAATCTACCAATAGCTGTTGACAGCACAAGAAATCTGATTCAATAAACAGCACAAGTAAAAACACCCATGGTCTTTAGGACACTACCTTCTGATACCACAGATCTAGTAGAGTGCGCTTTGAAAGGAATAGGTGGAACCTGATCCTTGGGACCATAAGCTTGAATACTGGACTATCTAAGCTTCTTGGAGACGATAGAAAGAGAGACTGGTACAGACTTGCAAGGACCATACAGGATGACAAAAAGGGAATCGGTCTTTCTGAAGAAAGGAGTGGCTGAGAGAGTCACAGCCCAAACCATATCCACATAATGGAGGGAAATCTTCTTTTGATGAACAGGAACTTGACAGAGGGATGGAAGAATGTTGTCCTGGTTGAAGAAAAGCCAAAACCACGTTGGATAGAAAGAAAGTCTTGGGCCTCAAAACCACTTTGTCCTTGTGCAAAACCCAAAAAAGGTTATTTGTAAGATAAGGCTCAGTCCAGACATTCACAAAATGAAAATGAAAATTGAGAGGGGATGTCTCCAGTGGGTTCAAATGCCTGTTTTTGAAGAGCAGTCACAGGGGAATTAATGAGGGGAAACACCCTGAACAAAGGTCAAGGCATAAGAAGTCAAAGATCTCTGAACAAGACAGCAAAAGCAGGGACCTGACTGTGCTAAGATGTGCCAAATGCTCATCCACATCCAGCAAAATGTAGAAAATGCTGTTGCACAGGAAATATGGGGACATGTAGGTTCACATCCTTGATGACCATGAAAGCCACAAAGTCTCCATGGGGAAGGGATGAAATTACAGACTGTGGTGGTTTCCATCCAAAATTTCTTGAAGATATTTGGGAAATTCCAATTGAGATCCAAGATGACAGAACCCCCTTTGTGTTTGTGAACAGTGAGCAGGTTCCATTAAAACCCCTGAAACCTTTCTGCCCAGGAACTGGAGCAATGACACCCTAATCCAGAGGACCCAAGAAGACTGAAGATCTGCTAATGTGTGCCAGAAGAGAATCTTTTTTTTTTTGTTTTTTTTGTTTTTTTTTAGCATTTACTAATCATATTGAAATACTTTTACAGTTTCTGTGTATGAAAGTTGCAGCAGGCTGGACTTACAGCAAGAGCTATACTATACTCCATGAATTAAACTGTAAATATTAAAGAAGGGGCAGAAAATCTTTAGAGAACATAAACCTCACAAGAGTCAACTATTTGTTACACACCATATTTAAAAATAAAAAAAAAGTTTGCCAAGAATTCTACTTTAAAGGAGTTTTAAAGGCAGAAGGATTTTTATCTTAATGCATTGTATGCATTAAGATGAAAAACCTTTTGTATGCAGCAGCCTCCCCGGCCCCCCTTGGCCACCTTAGCCCCTTACTTAGCTGAGCCCAGCTCTCTCCAGCAATGTCCACAAATTTCTTAGCTGTCTGGGAATCTCCTCTTGATTGGCTGAGACACAGCAGCGGCGCTATTGGGTCTTGCGGCTGACGATCAAAGTCAGTTAGCCAATCAAGGGAGAGAGGGAGCGGGACAGGGCCGGGCTGGGGCTCCATGTCTGAATGGACGCACGGAGCTGTGACTCAGCTTGGGTGCCCCCATAGCAATCTGTTTGCTATGGGGGCACTCGACAAGAGGGAGGGGTCAGGAGCAGTGACGAGGTACCTGAGAAGAGGAGGATCCTGGCTGTTCTGTGCAAAACCAACTGCACAGAGGAGGGAAGTATAACATGTTTGTTATTTATTTATTTTTAAAATGAGACTTTATAATCACTTTAAGGCTGGGTTCACACCTAAGACGAAGCTGTCGCACAGCAGGGTCCGGTGCATCCTGGTTCACTGTTTCAAGTCTGATTTCAGCCTGAATTTTGGGCTGAATTCAGACCTGAAATGGACCAAAAAAGCACACGTTTTTCCTGAAAAACGCACCGGTCTTGCTTCAGAGATATGTGAACCAGCTCCATAGAGAGCCAGTCACATTCTCCTGCTATGCGAATTGGATGTGGGGAAATCCGCATCCAATTTGCATATTCGCATAGGTGTGAACTCAGCCTAAAGTGTTTTTTAAAGTTTTGAGTTTTTTTTTTTTTTACCTTAATGCAGAAAATACATTGTGTTCAAGATCCCTCCCCCTTATACTTTTCTGTGCCCAATCTCGATCTTGAAAGCAACGGCTCTCTATTTGCTCTTGCTATTTGCCATTGACTCCTGCTGCTGTCAATCAAATTATATAATGAGGGAGCAAGGGCTGGGGTGAGCCCTAGTGTCTGTGTTCATAGACGCAGAGAGCAGGGATCAGGAGCCTACACAAGTGCCCCCATCAAAAGAGGCTTCCTATGGGGACACTCACTGGAGGAGGAGTGCCAGTGGGAAAAAAATAAGGTTTTAGAATCACTTTAAAGTGTATTTAAACCTAAGAATAAACATGTTGTATATTGCTTTTCCAGGGTTATTTTTCTTTCATTTTTACCTGGTGACCCCACCGATAACAACACTAATCCATTGTACTGTATCTATGGTGGAACAACACTGACACCCTGATTTGGGCTAACACTTCCTCCTCTCCTCATATTCAGAACATTGGCGTTGTTTCATATTCCACAGGCTGAGTTGTGCTGATAAGGTTGAATCTCAGACTCATTAGATATCTGCCAGGATCAACAGATGTATTTGCACTCATCAAATAGATATAATAAAAGGCTTTCAAAAGGTATATCTAACAGACGAAAAGGGAAGATATTTAGAGTTAGTTTTTTAAATACACTTTAACCCTCACCTATTTTTAACATTAAACATTAATGTTTTTAACATTAAAAAACGTAGTGTAATAAAATTAGCGCATGCAAGAAAGGAGGACCCGCATCTTGCCAACGTCCAACTTAAAATTTGGGTTGAAAAAGTAGAACCTACTTTTTCAAAAACAGCAGACTTTGTGGGCACAACATGAGGCAATTGATGTAAAAAAAAATATATACAATCTTTAAACGCATTTCGAAAAATGTATTTGCTTCCACAGGACAGATTGGATGGGTGCTATTATAAAGTAAAAAAATATACAAAAAAAATACACATACATATCATATATTGAAACAATGTATATTCATACTATCAAATATAGCTCACAAAAGTGAGTACACCTCTCACATTTGACAACACTGAAGGCATACTGACCTCGTGATCACGGCACACCCTAGGTCACTTTCTCGCTTTCCTTCTATTTCCTTTCCTTAGTTATCCACAAGAGGCTCCGAGTACAAGTAGGAAGGCGGTGCGCTGGCCCGCAAGAATTTGTGGGAGGTGTCTTGTCTTTAAAAGACCAGCCTCTAGTCCTCCCACCCATTCCCTTTATTTTTAGGCCCCTTTCACACATGCGGACCGTATGTCCGTATTTCATCCATACGTTTGTGGATGAAATACGGACATACATGCATTCCTATGTGATAGCGGGTCCGCAGACACCCGCTATCGTCGGCCTCCGCAATTGTCCGATTCTGCAGACAGAGGAAAATCCTATTTTTCTATCCGTCTGCAGAGCGGATCGGATGAACACGGACAGACGGTCCGTGCTCATCCGATCCCCCATAGAGGAGAGCGGAGAGCTGACAGGGCGCCGGGACCACCCTGTTATCCGCTGGCTCAGCGGGGACAACGGAGCGATCCCCGCTGAGCAAGCGGATCATCACGCGACGGATCAGAAAGGGGCCTTACTTCTTCATTATTTATAAGTTACTTCTTGGACAGGCTGACTACAAGAGTCACAAATACATTTTTATAAATATTATATATATATATATATATATAGTATCTCACAAAAGTGAGTACACCCTTCACATTTTTGTTAATATTTTATTATATCTTTTCATGTGACAACACTGAAGAAATGACACTTTGCTACAATGTAAATTAGTGAGTGCACAGCTGGTATAACAGTGTCAATTTGCTGTTCACTCAAAATAATTCAAACACACAGCCACTAATGGCTATGGTGTCCTTTTATGAAGCAGTGAAATCTATTCACTGCTTCATTCTCCGGCATTCACATAGGAGATCTTTCTCCTCTGTGTGCCACTTTATGAAGCGGAGTAGATCGCTTCACACTTGGAGAAGTGAAGCGATCTACAAACGCTTCTAACACTGGAGAAAGGCCCCTAATACTGGAATCTCGTGAGACTTTACGAGATTACAGTACTAGAAATTCACAGATACACACAGATGTCAATTTATTAAGCAGTGATAAATTATCACAGCTCAATACACTGACACGCGGTGTGATTAATGTTAGTGAAATAAAGCGTCCCCCTACATAATATATACATGTATACACACACAGACATTATATATACATGTATATACACACACATTATATATATATATATATATATACATATACACATTATATATATATATATATGTATATATATGTATACACATACATATGACAGGGGGACATGGTTACAGTGTTGGGGAGTCTGAACGAGGCATAAGGAAGTTAATTATCTTCCTCTTTCCTCCTCAGATCCCCCCACATTCTCTCTTCACTCCCCGGTTCTCCACCTCTGAGTTGGTGAATCGGGGAATGTGAATTCTGACACAGATCACCAGTGAAGCGCTGAGATCGCAGCTTCATAAAGTGACCGTTACTGTGTCAGTCTATGAGGATTCTCAGTGTGTGGAGATAATCGGCGGGAGAACAAGTTCAAACACTTCTCCCCCGATTATCTCTGGTTTATATACTGTTTATGGGCTGTGATCAGCGGCGATCCTCTGGATCTCCACTGATCACTCCTTCATAAACGGACACCTAAACCACAAAAGTGAGTACACCCATAAGTGAAAATGTACAAATTGGGCCCAAATTGTAAATATTTTGTGTGGCCACCATTATTTTCCAGCACTGCTTTAACCCTCTTGGGCATGGAGTTCACCAGAGCTTCGCAGGTTTCCACTGGAGTCCTCTTCCACTCCTCCATGATGACATCATGGAGTTGGTGGATGTTGGAGACCTTGCGCTCCTCTGCTTTCCTTTTTAGGACGCCCCACAGATGCTCAATAGGGTTTAAGTCTGGAGACCAGCTTGGCCAGTCCATCACATTTACCCTCAGGTTCTTTAGCAAGGCAGTGGTAGTCATGGAGGTGTGTTTGGGTTCGTTATCGTGTTGGAATACTGCCCTGCGGCCCAGTCTCCGAAGGAAGGGGATAATGGCTAAATCCTGCCGCCTTAACCTCCGCAACATCTCCAGAATTCGACCCTTCCTGACTAATGACACCACAAAGGAACTTATTCACTCCTTGATTATTTCCCGCCTTAACTACTGCAACTCTCTCCTTAATGGCCTACCATTAAGCAGACTATCCCCCCTTCAGTCTATTATGAATTCTGCTGCTAGACTAATACACCTCACTAACCAATCCATGACTGCTGCTCCTCTCTGCCAATCCCTTCACTGGCTCCCCCTACCCCACCGTATAAAATTCAAAATGCTAACCATAACATACAAGGCCATTCATTCATCTGCAGATATCGCCCAAATCGCCCCCTCCACTCCTCCCAGGACCTCCTGCACTCTAGCTTCCTTGTTACCTCCTCCCATGCTTGCCTTCAAGAATTCTCCAGAGCCTCTCCCATCCTCTGGAACTTTCTACCCCAGTCTGTCCGATCAGCCCTTACCCTGTCCACCTTTAAGAGATCCCTGAAAACTCATTTATTCAGGGAAGCCTATCCCACACCCACCTAACTGTCCCCGAGCCACCCCCATCATATCATTCTCTGCAGCTATTACCTTTTGTACCACCCCCTCCCTTTAGAATGCAAGCTCTACGAGCAGGGCCCTCCTGTACCTTTTGTATTGAACTGTACTGTAATTGTGTTGTCCCCCCTATACATTGTAAAGTGCTGCGTAAACTGTTGGCGCTATATAAATTGTGTTTAATAATAATGCTCTGCTTCAGTATGTCACAGTACATGTTGGCATTCATGGTTCCCTCGATGAACTGAAGCTCCCCAGTGCTGGCAGCACTCATGCAGCCCCAGACCATGGCACTCCCAGCACCATGCTTGACTGTAGGCAAGACACACTTGTCTTTGTATTCTTCACCTGGTTGCCACCACACACACACTTGACACCATCTGAACCAAATACGTTTTTATCGTGGTCTCATCAGACCACAGGACATGATTCCAGTAATTTATGTCCTTAGTCTGCTTGTCTCTAGAAAACATGTTGGGGGCTTTCTTGTGAATCATCTTTAGAAGAGGCTTCCTTCTGGGACAACAGCCATGCAGACCAATTTGATGCAGTGTGCGGCGTATGGTGTGAGCACTGACAGGCTGACCCCCTACCCCTTCAACCTCTGCAGCAATGCTGGCAGCACTCATATGTTTATTTCCCAAAGACAACCTCTGGATATGACGCTGAGCACGTGTACTCAACCCCTTTGGTTGACCACGGCAAGGTCTGTTCTAAGTGGAACCTGTCCTGTTAAACCGCTGTATGGTCTTGGCCACTGTGCTGCAGCTCATTTACAGGGTCTTGGCAATCTTCTTATAGCCTAGACCATCTTTATGTAGAGCAACAATTCTTTTTTCAGATCCTCAGAGAATTCTTTGCCATGAGGTGCCATGTTGAACTTTCAGTGACCAGTATGAGAGATTGAGAGCGATAACACTAAATTTAACACACTGCTCACCATTCACTCCTGAGACCTTGTAACACTAATGAGTCACGTGAAACCGGGGAGGGAAAATGACTAATTGGGCTCAATTTGGACATTTTCACTTAGGGGTGTACTCACTTTTGTTGCCAGCGGTTTAGACATTAATGGCTGTGTGTTGAGTTATTTTGAGGGGACAGAAAATTTACACAGTTATACAAGCTGTACACTCACTACTTGTACGTGTGTAATACATTGTAGCAAATTGTCATTTCGTCAGTGTTGTCACATGAAAAGCTACAGTGCCTTGCGAAAGTATTCGGCCCCCTTGAACTTTTCAACCTTTTGCCACATTTCAGGCTTCAAACATAAAGATATAACATTTTTATTTTTTGTGAAGAATCACCAAGTGGGACACAATTGTGAAGTGGAACGAAATCTATTGGATTTTTGAAACTTTTTTAACTAATAAAAAAATGAAAAGTGGGGCGTGCAAAATTATTCGGCCCCCTTGCGTTAATACTTTGTAGAGCCACCTTTTGCTGCGATTACAGCTGCAAGTCGCTTGGGGTATGTCTCTATCAGTTTTGCACATTGAGAGACTGAAATTCTTGCCCATTCTTCCTTGCAAAACAGCTCAAGCTCAGTGAGGTTGGATGGAGAGCGTTTGTGAACAGCAGTTTTCAGCACTTTCCACAGATTCTCAATTGGATTCAGGTCTGGACTTTGACTTGGCCATTCTAACACCTGGATACGTTTATTTGTGAACCATTCCTTTGTAGATTTTCCTGTATGTTTGGGATCATTGTCTTGTTTGAAGATAAATCTCTGTCCCAGTTTCAGGTCTTTTGCAGACTCCAACAGGTTTTCATCCAGAATGGTCCTGTATTTGGCTGCATCCATCTTCCCCTCAATTTTAACCATCTTCCCTGTCCCTGCTGAAGAAAAGGAGGCCCAAACCATGATGCTGCCACCACCATGTTTGACAGTGGGGATGGTGTGTTGAGGGTGATGAGCTATGTTGCTTTTACGCCAAACATATCGTTTTGCATTGTGGGCAAAAAGTTAGATTTTGGTTTCATCTGACCAGAGCACCTTCTTCCACATGTTTGGTGTGTCTCCCAGGTGGCTTGTGGCAAACTTTAGACAAGACTTTTTATGGATATCTTTGAGAAATGGCTTTCTTCTTGCCACTCTTCCATAAAGGCCAGATTTGTGCAGTGTACGACTGATTGTTGTCCTATGGACAGACTCTCCCACCTCAGCTGTAGTTCTCTGCAGTTCATCCAGAGGGATCATGGGCCTCTTGGCTGCATCTCTGATCAGTCTTCTCCTTGTCTGAGCTGAAAGTTTAGAGGGACGGCCAGGTCTTGGTAGATTTGCAGTGGTCTGATACTCCTTCCATTTCAAAATGATCGCTTGCACAGTGCTCCTTGGGATGTTTAAAGCTTGGGAAATCTTTTTGTATCCAAATCCGGCTTTAAACTTCTCCACAACAGTATTACGGACCTGCCTGGTGTGTTCCTTGGTCTTCATGATGCTCTCTGCGCTTTCAACAGAACCCTGAGACTATCGCAGAGCAGGTGCATTTATACAGAGACTTGATTACACACAGGTGGATTCTATTTATCACCATCAGTCTTTTAGTACAACATTGGATCATTCAGAGATCCTTGCTGAACTTCTGGAGTGAGTTTGCTGCACTGAAAGTAAAGGGGCCGAATAATTTTGCACGCACCACTTTTCAGTTTTTTATTCGCTAAAACAGTTTCAAATATCCAATAGATTGAGGTGATTCTTCTCAAAAAATTAAAATGTTATATCTTTATGTTTGAAGCCTGAAATGTGGCAAAAGGTTGAAAAGTTCAAGGGGGCCGAATGCTTTCGCAAGGCACTGTATAATAAAATGTTAACAAAAATGTGAGGGGTGTACTCACTTTTGTGAGATAAATATATATATATATATATATATATATATATATATATATATATATATATATATATATATAAAAAAGAAAATTCACATAAGTATCCAATATATGATATAAAATGCTAAAGCATATCACTACATCAAATTAATATAGGTTAAAATACCAAAAGTTAGCATTGTATGAATATTAGTGCAGTAGTCAAACCTGTATTTTTTCTCTAGGTGCGACTTGAGTACATGCAAGGTAAAGCTTTGTTACTGAGCCCACAAGATAAACTGGAGATGTTCACAGGGACAGTGTCAGCCATTCTTCATAAAATAAAAGGGATGAATAATCCTCCAGACAAGTGAGTAAAATCCAGAATATATGTCCTTAAAGTATGCAGTTTGGGTACATTGATGGTGATTTTCTGAATTACTGTTGTATAAATACACACATATAAACGTGTACTAACTTGGCCATACATTTCCAGGATTGCAGTGGAAGTATCCAAAACTTTTATTGTTCTTGTCCATTGAAGAAGGACACAGTCCTTTTGTCCATTGAAGGACAAAGTCTTTAACGACCATGTTATACTGCCACCCACAAGAGGATTGAAGACTGGCAAACAAAAAAAAAAAACTTCTTTCCTAAATGAAGACTCTACATTGCTTCAGACATTTATCTCCATTTGCAGCTATTCAGCTTTGTCTTCCTCAGCCTGGCTTTCTGAATCCAGCATCCTGACCCCGCTGGACAGGATATTGCAGGGATAGCCTGACAGTGACATTCGGACACTGGGGCAAGACTCTGTTCTGGTGAAAGCAATCCTCAGCACTTACCTTGTGTCTGAAGGCTCACCTAATGAGTTGGACGGTTGGGCCAAGCCCCAAGAGTTACTTAATTTACATAGGCCGATGAGCTCCAATTATTCCACTTTTTATGCTGGTCTATCTGTGGAATGGTTTTAAACTGTGGAATTAGACACTAATGTCATCCGCTGGGTGGAGAGTTTTATGTGCTCACTTTTCCACTATACAGCATCAAGGAAGCCTCTCCCCACTGGAACTTCAGTCTGCTCCAGCTGCCCACCTTTGGTCACTTCTGGCTTTATGACCGTCATCTGCTACCACTACCAGCAGTCCAGGTTTTGTGAATACTTGAGGCCTTGCCTCTTACCCTTAGGCTTCATGCACACGAGACGCAGATGCAAACTCTGCTGGACACATGTTTTTAAAAGCTTAAACCGGCGTTTAGAAACGCGCGCTTTGCCGTGATTTTTACCGCGATTTAGTTAAGCTAACATCATAGACCCTCCCCAGCTCAAAAAACAGTATTATTAACTATTTCATCAATTTTGTGAGACCAGAGTGAGTAACAGCAGCTGTGAGAGCTGCAGTGTACTTGTATTTAGCGTGTCACTTGCCACGGCACCTGCCACAAGTTGTGGATTGTCCACTTGCCACATCACCTGCCACGTCACCTGCCACAAGTTGTGGATTGTCCACTTGCCACATCACCTGCCACGTCACCTGCCACAAGTTGTGGATTGTCCACTTGCCACGTCACTTGCCACATCACCTGCCACGTCACTTGCCACGAGATGTGGTTTGTCCACTTTCCACGTCACCTGCCATGCCACCTGCCACAAGTTGTGGATTGTCCACTTGCCACGTCACCAGCCACATCACCTGACACAAGTTGTGGATTGTCCACTTGCCACATCACCTGCCACGTCACTTGCCACATCACCTGCCACAAGTTGTGGATTGTCTACCTGCCACATCACTTGCCACGTCACCTGCCACAAGTTGTGGATTGTCCACTTGCCACGTCACCTGCTGCGTCACTTGCCACAAGTTGTGGATTGTCCACTTGCCACGTCACTTGCCACAAGTTTTGGATTGTCCACTTGCCACGTCACTTGCCACGTCACCTGCCACAATTTGGGGATTGTCCATTTGCCACATCACCTGCCACATCACCTGCCACATCACTTGCCACATCACCTGCCACAAGTTGTGGATTGTCCACTTGCCACGTCACTTGCCACATCACCTGCCATGTCACTTGCCACAAGATGTGGATTGTCCACTTTCCATGTCACCTGCCATGCCACCTGCCACAAGTTGTGGATTGTCCACTTGCCACGTCACCAGCCACATCACCTGCCACAAGTTGTGGATTTCCACTTGCCACGTGACTTGCCACATCACCTGCCACGTCACTTGCCACGTCACCTGTCACAAGTTGTGGATTGTCCACTTGCCACATCACTTGCCACCTGCCATGTCACTTGCCACAAGTTGTGGATTGTCCACTTGCCACAAGTTGTGGATTGTCCGCCACGTCACCTGCCACGTCACTTGCCACGTCACCTGCCACAAGTTTTGGATTGTCCACTTGCCACATCACTTGCCACGTCAGCTGCCACAAGATGTGGATTGTCCACTTGTCACATCACCTGCCACGTCACTTGCCACATCACCTACTTCGTCACCTGCCACAAGTTGTGGATTGTCCACTTGCCACGTCACTTGCCACATCACCTGCCACGTCACTTGCCACAAGATGTGGATTGTCCACTTTCCACGTCACCTGCCATGCCACCTGCCACAAGTTGTGGATTGTCCACTTGCCACATCACCTGCCACAAGTTGTGGATTGTCCACTTGCCACATCACTTTCCACGTCACCTGCCACAAGTTGTGGATTGTCCACTTGCCACGTCACCAGCCACAAGTTGTGGATTGTCCACTTGCCACATCACTTTCCACGTCACCTACCACGTCACCTGCCACAAGTTGTGGATTGTCCACTTGCCACGTCCCCTGCCACGTCACCTGCCACAAGTGGATTGTCCATTTGCCACATAACTTGCCACATCACCTGCCACAAGTTGTGGATTGTCCACTTGCCACGTCACATGCCACGTCACCTGACACAAGTTGTGGATTGTCCACTTGCCACGTCACTTGCCACGTCCCCTGCCACAAGTGGATTGTCCACTTGCCACGTCACTTGCCACGTCACCTGCCACAAGTTATGGATTGTCCACTTGCCAAGTCACATGCCAGTCACCTGCCACAAGTTATGGATTTTCCACTTGCCACGTCACCTGCCAGGTCACTTGCCACGTCACCTGCCACAAGTTGTGGATTGTCCACTTTCCACGTCACTTGCCACTTCACCTGCCACGTCAATTGCCACAAGTTGTGGATTGTCCACTTGCCACCTGCCATGTCACTTGCCACAAGTTGTGGATTGTCCACTTGCCACGTCACTTGCCACCTGCCATGTCACTTGCCACAAGTTGTGGATTGTCCACTTGCAATTGCAATTGTTTAAAATATTTTTCTAATGGTTTTTCATCATTTGCAATCATTTTTGAGATTTTTAATGTAAAAAAAAAGGTCACCTTTAAAAACGCTTATACGAAAACGCGGCAAAACGCAGTAGCGGCGTTTTACCGCGTTTTGCGTCTGAAACATGGAAACTTTTGCGTCTGAACCCATTTTTTTGCTTCTGGAAAAACGAGGTTAAACGCAACTGCATAAAAACGCCAAAAAACGAGACTGTGTGCATGGACACATAGGATAACATTGAATGAGTTCAGGAGCAGTTGAAAAAAGTGTCCAACTGCCTATGAACACGCGTTTAACTGCATCTCGTGTGCATGAGGCCTTAATCTATATATTGCTTCACCACCACACAGTGGCAACATGTCCAATTCTAGACATGGTGGGGAACAGCCCTGCTTTACCTAGGTGCCCCAGCTTACTTTCCACTTACAGCTCCAGTCCTGCTTGCAGCGAGCCTACTGAGGGTGCTGAGGTCTGCAACCTGAACTTGTGTTGAAATCTACTTTTAGAGTCTGCCCCATCCTCGGAATCCTCTTTAGCTCCGTCGGGTCTAGCTGGGTCTTGTGCCTTGTCAGATGAGGTTTTGCCATGCCTATATAAGGTTTTATGACTCAAATCACCCAGTTTTTAGAATCTGACTGCAGAGACTAGGAGCATGCTCCTGTGCTCTCCAGCATTCAGAGAAAGGAGGGGATTCTGGCACTCCTAATGCTGTGATGCCTTTGCCTATGGTGCAATGGTAGCTTTAATAGCACATCTAAATCTAAAACTTAGTATTATTTAAAACAAGAAGGCAGCCATCCTCAGGAGGGTGTCCATTACCTTTGTGAGCAAGGAAAGTAAAAGAAGGGGTGTGGTGGCGCCATGGAGGTGCTCTCCAGCAGTTTCTGTGTCTGATCTACCTACAGCCTTGGCAGCAGCTGAATCATTGTCTCCAATGTCTCTGATTTCGAGTCACTCATGTTCTTGAATGATGAAATTACCCCTGAGGAATTGCAGCCTACTGCAATTACATCCAAATTAAATGAAACAGTTTTGGTTTTGACTCCTATTGATGCAGTGCACGCAGGGCCGTCTTTAATGTAGATTGGGCCCTGGGCAAAATTTTTCTTGGGGCCCCCCTCCCCATGCAACTTCCCTCTCCACCTACTCTGAGACATACAATAAATAGCAGCTAGACCTAAAATCATTTTTCTGTATCAGATCAGGCAGAAATTGCGATTGGTGGCCAGCAGTTACAGCATATCTTTACTGCTCACTGACTAGTTGCTAGAGGTTACAGCGCATGTTATGGCTCACTGATTAGTTGCTAGAGGTTACAGCACATCACCTCCTCACAGCAGGGGAGCATGATATACATAGGAATGGCACCTTTATTTACATATCAATGCCGCCAGCCGCAGCTATTTACTTAGTATTGTCGCCGCTATTTACATATGAATGCTGGTTAATTATATGTAAACACAGGGTGAGCCACTTGCACACAACAATAGGGCAGAGCTGGGCAGCATTAGTACCAGCACTTCACACAGATATTAGGACACAGCACAGGAATAAAACTTCAAGGGACAAGGGAATTTAAACCTGGATAGTTGGCAAGTACCGTATATACTCGAGTATAGGTCGATCCGAATATAAGCCGAGGCCCCTAATTTACCACAAAAAAACTGGGAAAACTTATTGACTCGTGTATAAGCCGAGGGTGAGACATGCAGCAGCTACTGTTACAGCTTAAAA
The DNA here is from genome assembly GCF_037356315.1 of Lithobates pipiens. Classification (NCBI taxonomy): domain Eukaryota; kingdom Metazoa; phylum Chordata; class Amphibia; order Anura; family Ranidae; genus Lithobates; species Lithobates pipiens. The sequence continues at coordinate 146,828,242 of NW_027507789.1, forward strand.
GAGTGGAAAAGAGGGTCAACAATGCCCATCTGCAGCTGCATACCTCCCTGTGTCCATCCCTGTGTCCATCCCTGTGTCCCGTCCATCCCTGTGTCCCGTCCATGCCTGTGTCCCGTCCATGCCTGTGTCCCATCCCTCCCTGTGTCAATCCCTGTGTCCCGTCCATCCCTGTGTCCATCGCAGCCTACCTATCTCTTTGCCTTCTGCAGCCTCTGTGTGCCATGCCGCACCTCTCCTCCTCGTCTGACAGACGGCGGCCATTCCACTGTTCAAAAGCCGCGCCTCTCTGTCTGTGATAGGCGGAACACTCAATTTCCCAGCAGTCAGTGTTCCGCCTATCACGGACATTCTCTCATCCTCGTCCGTAGTATGAGAATGAGCGGATGTCCGTGATAGGCGGAACACTGACTGCTGGGAAATTGAGTGTTCCGCCTATCACAGACAGGGAGGCGCGGCTTTTGAATAGTGGAAGTGGAGTGGAATGGTCGCCGTCTGCCTACCTGATCTGCGTGACTCGAGTATAAGCCGAGGGGGGCACTTTCAGCCTAAAAAAAGGGGCTGAAAATCTCGGCTTATACTCGAGTATATACGGTATGAGGCAGCTGTTTTGGGCCCCACAACAATGACAGGGCCCAGGGCAGCTGCCCCTTTTGCCCTGCCTTAAAGACGGCCCTGAGTGCACGCCCCTCTGAAACTAGAGGATCAGCTTCTTGCTTCTGCCAGTGTTTGTTTCCAGCCTTAGGTTGTGTAAAACTGTTAAAGTGTTGGTACTGTGATTATTCTTTGGAGTCAATAACTAGAATTATCAGTGACTGAGAAATTGCAAATAAAAAACATGAAAATGGAATGGCAAACAAGGTAACAGGTCTAGTGCAAAGTTTGAAGGGTTTCTCACAATAAAAAGTGAGTGAACATCTCTTCATAGTGAGGGCAAATTCCCGTTAGCTGAACTTCAGGAAAAACATTTATATGTGCGAATGAAGAAATATTTTACCAAAGGATTGGTATATTTGTCCATGGTAGCTTTGTCACACACAAACCTGTCTAGCAGGGGAGGGGTCCTAATCTTTTCCTGCTGCACGTTCACTTTCACCCACATCATAATACCCCAAGCACCATAGAAAAGAGTAACATTCCTCTTGAGAGTAGCATATACAATTAATCTATCTTTAGGTAAAGATAAAGGATTCTCTCTTTTAGCTTGGTTTTACGCTTATTTGTGCATGTTTTAACTTGTATGTTGCATATGCATTATGTGGAGCAACCCTTTTATTTCTAATGGGCCACCAATAAATGTCAAAGCAGCAGATAACACACCTTACCCTTCAGCGCATAAGGCCTCGTGCATACTGGACGTTTTTGGACGTTTTTACAGCAGCTGCTTGGCAGTAGACGTTTTTTTCTACAGTCATTAAACTCACCATCATGTTATCCTATGTGTCCATGCACACATAAGCTGTTATCAGCAGTTTTTGGCAGTAACGTTTTTGAGCAGTAAAAAAAAACTCAAAACTAGTGGATTCTGAGAGACGTTTTGCAGTAAAAACGCTCTAACGCTGATAAACGTCAATAAACACTCAAAAATGTCGCTCACCAGCATTTTTTTAAGGTTTTTGATCCATTGAAAAAAATCTTTAAAAAAAAAAAAATGCAAAAAAACGATAGAAAGCGATAATAAAAGCTAAAAAACGCTATTGCAAAAACTATGAAAAAAGTTGAAAAACTCACTGCAAAGCTACTGACGTTTTTAGAACGTTATTTTAACATCCAGTGTGCATGAGGCCTAAAAGTGAATGCACACACACACTGCACTGAAAAAAATAGGAATGAAATGTTTTTGTGATAAAAGGCCAGTAAGGTAGAGTTTTGATGGATGGGTTTTTGTGTATATTTTGAAAATCAGTTTTGTACAAATTCTTTTCTACAGACAGGAGCTTCTGAGTTACATTCCCATCTCTGTGCAGAATCGCTTGAACCTGCAAAGTGTGCAGCAATACCTCATGCAGGAGCTGCGGTCATTGAATAACTTGACTGTCCAGCAGGCCAAGCTCCGCTTTTTAGGTACGGATAGATTTTTCTTGTCATTAGTTTATTGTATTCTTCTTATGTGCTGACTTATTGGTTTTTTGATGTTCTGCTAAATCCTTTTGTGTGTGAGTGTGCATATAAACTAGAGACAGCTAGTATAAAATAACCTATTCCCTAGTACCTGGGTGGGTCTGTTTCAGCAAACCTTCCGGAGAAAGGCGGTCGTCCGACTTCGGCTGGATGGCCATGAATCTGCTACCTCAGTCCCTGTCTGGAGCCTAACGCCCCGGGGGATCAGGGTAAGGTCCTTCCTAGTGGAGGATATCAGACACCCGTTGCACGTTTTTAGTGTGTCACTCTTTATGTGTGTGCACTTTTTTTGGCACCGGGTGGAAGTTTTTTGGGTGTGTTTTGCACGCCATAGGCTTTTTCAATCAAAAAAAAAAGGAGTACAGGTTGCCAACAGCATAGGAAATTCCAGTTGTGCTAGAAATTGAGGAGTCCTCTAGTTTTTCAGTTCATCGGGGTATCCCATGCTCCCTCACTCTATCCAGTGCATTGCATTGGAGGCCCTCCAGTTGTTCAGAAACTACAGTTCCCATCATGCTTAGTCATGTCTGTAAATTTCAGCGTTTTACAATGCCTCATGGGATGTGTAGTTTGGCAACAGCGGAAGGGCCGTAGTTTGAAGATCCTGGTGTAGATTGATCTTTGGAGATAGTGGAGGAGAGCAGGAAATCCGGCTTGTGCTCTAAAGGGGAAATAGGAGCATATATGCCAGCTGATCCTACGGGGGTATACTACAGAAAAACAAGTTCACACTCTGCAACATGTTACACCCATATTCATGTTAAAAACCCACTGACCCCCCCCCCCCCCCCCCAACCACCACCCCGATGTACAGCCAAACAGCTTACACACAGAGTCTGCAAGAACCCTGTATAGCACCCATGATCTACTGATCATGGGTGCAATGCTTTCAAGGCTCCCAATAAAAAAGGTGAACTTATCCTTTAATAAAATCCGATGAGAAAAAAAGCCTCTTGTCAGCATACTGCAGAGAAATGCCTTTTCTCTCTGCATGGAAGCAGTGTTTTCTCTGTAAAGGTCTTACACACCCCCTGCTGAGTCAGAGGTGGATGCCTCCAATCAGCTCAGGCTCCTTAGTAATTGGAGAGTGCCAGCTCTGATGCAGCAGGGGGTATGTTAGACCTCTGCAGAGAGACCACTGCTTCCGCACAGACAGAATGTGCCCTCCTTTGCAGTATGCTGGAAGGGGACTGATGTTTGTACTCAGGATGTAGCTGCTTTCTAAAGAAAAGCAACTGTTAGACACCTATTGTTTTGAGGCATCAGAAACATATGTTGCTGATTTAAATTGAAGGCTCATTAGAGCTTTAAGGGTACAGGTAGAAATATGGGAATTTCTACAAAAACCCTTTCCGTAACAGCATTATAAAAGTGTCAGCATGTTTTTCAGCTCTCTAATGTACCATTCTGCTTTGTTCTTTTAGAAACCGTGTCGGCTCTCCCGCTGTTTGACTACACTATATTTGGCATTCAAAGGATCAGTGAGCCTGATGTGATCTCCCCATGCTTTGTAGCCGTGAATGACCATCAACTTCTTATACTTCAAAATAACAGTCAGGTAAGTGTCCAATGGTCCATGCTTACAGATTTATAGCGATATTTCCACACTAGAGGCTTTGACTCATCAAGTGTCATAAATGTACAGTGTATGGCACCTAAAACTATGCTTAAAGTGTTTATTGGTTTTGTTCATATTTTATTTATTTTAAATCATTTAAATAAAAACAGAATAAAATGATCTAAAGCCAAAACCTCAGGGTGGCTTTTGCTGTCTGTCCAATCAGGGTGATTTCCCTTCATTTCCTGTCCAGGAAGGACAGAAGGTAAGAGGAGATTTGTCTGAAAGTGAAGGGACTTCTCCTAGTTGTCACCAGAACAGGACTCCCTTTTGGAAGAGGTCTCTTCACGTAATGTTTCTGGGTAAACTTTTGGATTTGCCATCACTTTCAGTGCCTGTAACTATGGCAAGCCAGACAATAAAGAACATGAATCTCCCCATAAAGGACACACATAGCAATAAAAATCTGGCACCGGTGCTAATCATTTCCTACTCTATCCAATACTTTAAAAAATGTGGGCCTTCGATAGACTTTGAATCAGTTAAACCCAAAAGTAAACATTTATTATATTACAGTTTACCAATTCTTAGATGTGATAGTTGTATTCGTTTCCTTTTTAGGCTCTCTTTCTTCTATTTTCACCTGGTGAACCAGCTTGTAAGTCTGTTATTTTTCAAAAGAACAAGCTTTCCAGCAGAATGTATCAGTTACAGGCATGATACAAAGCATTTAACCCTAGCAGGGGTTCTTACAATTATCAGCTTTTATTAATGTATATAAAACCTTTACCTCAAAAAAAAAAAAAAAAAGCTGTTTGCTAACTGCTTATAGTGTTAAATGTACTAGCAGATTTAAATACACCAACAAATTGAACCCTTACTGCAGCTAACACCCCCCCCCCCCCCCCCCAGATTAACAATTTAACAATGCTGCTGTCCAAAGGTGCCCCTGTGCTCCTTCATCCAGAGTGGGGGCACTCTAATACAGGAGGTGTGTTACTGGCCAGATCACCAGGTGAAAACAGAGGAAGAAAACGAACGTAAGCTGCGATAAATTACATTTTTGGGTTTAATACCACTTCAAGTCAGGTAAATATCAATATATTGCCTTTTAATATTATGCAGTCTTCTATCCAGCGAAATATAGAAATTGTGACTTTCCCTGCAAAAGTCAGATCTGCCCCACCTACTGCAAGCCTCCTTAAAGCGTTATTTTTTTTTTTACTTTTACCTACAGGTAAGCCTATAATAAGGCTTACCTGTAGGTAAAAAGAATATCTCCTAAACCTGTATGGTTTAGGAGATATTCCCCTCGCAATGAGCCGCTGACTACAGCAGCGCATGCGCACAGGGGATTCTCGGCTGGAAGCCTGGTAGACACCGGACCTGACCGGAAAGAATTCTCCCGCGCACACGCGCGGGAGTGATGATATCGCTGCTCTGGCCACTCACAGTGCCGGAGCCGCGGTATCCAGAAGACACGCCGAGGGGACATGTCAGCTCCTTCGGCGTGGATTGGGTGAGATGTCGGGGCCTCATTCTAAGGTAAGTATTTCATAATGAGCTAGTATGCGGTGCATACTAGCTCATTATGCCTTTTGCCTTACAGGTCTGGAAAAAAAAAAAAACAATGTCAGCGGGTTTACTCCCGCTTTAATGCCCAGTGGGGACACCTATCGAATTAAAGGACCTGCTAATCAATTTGACATGTTTTCATGGAAGGCCAATTTCTTTTTTTTTTTTTTTATGTGCACCGTTTAAATTCCCAAATTCATGACATCATCATTTTTTCTTAAGGCTAGGTTCACATCTATGCGGCTGTGCTTGATACGTCTTTCAGGCAAGTTTTGCAGTGCATTTTGCATTTTTAAACCATTATTTTTTTATTTTTTCTCTTTAAACACACTGTAAATACAAAGAACATTGTTGGTTGCTAAGGAGGGGGTCGCCGCATCCTTAAAGCGGGAGTTCCGCCGTTTTTTTTTTAAAAAGCCAGCAGCTACAAATACTGCAGCTGCTGACTTTTAAAATAAGGACACTTACCCGCCCAGCGCGCCCGCGATGTCGGCACCCGAAGCCGATCTCTCGATCGTCTCTCGGGTGCTGCCGCCGCCATCTTGGGTATGGGAATCAGGAAGTGGAGCCTTGCGGCTTCATTTTCTGGTTCCCTACTGCGCATGCGCGAGTCGCACTGCGCAATAAGGATGGTCCCCGCTGTCTCTGGGATCCGTGTGTTTCCCAGCAGACAGCGGGGGACCTGCGGAAAGGGGCGTAAATATCCGTAGATTCTGCGGATATCTATGCCGGAAGTGGGTGCAGATACCTGTACTGTACAGGTACCTGCACCCCCCTCTCCCCTGAAAAGTGCTAATTGTGGCGCCGGAGAGGGGGAGGGTTCCAATGAGCGGAAGCTCCACTTTAGGGTGGAGCTCCGCTTTAACAACCGATGAGTCATTCACTGGGCCATCTTTAAGGCAGGGCAAAAGGGGCAGCTGTCCTGGGCCCTGTCATTGTTGTGGGGCCCAAAACAGCTGCCTCATACTTGCCAACTATCCAGGTTTAAATTCCCTTGTCCCTTGAAATTTTATTCCTGTGCTGTGTTCCAATATCTCAGTGTGAAGTGCTGGTACTAATGCTGCCCAGCTCTGCTCTATTGTTGTGTACAGATGACTCACCTGCAGATCACCTGCATTCGTATGTAAATAGCGGCGACAATACTAAGTAAATAGCTGCGGCCGGCGGCATTGGTATGCAAATAAAGGCAGCATTCCTATGTATATCATGCTCCCCTGCTGTGAGGAGGTGATGTGCTGTAACCGCTAGCAACTAATCAGTAAGCAGTAATGATATGCTGTAACTGCTGCCTGATCTGATACAGAAAACTAATTTTAAGTCTAGCTGCTATTTATTGTATGTCTCAGAGTAGGTGGAGAGGGAAATTGCATGGGGGGGGGGGGCCAAGAAAATTTTTGCCCAGGGTCCAATCTATACTAAAGACGGCCCTGGTTATTCAGCTGACCGCTGAATTTGAAAAAAATAAATGAACCTCAGGTCCATACAAGGCCCCTCGGGTGTAGTATGGATTCGGAGGGGACTCTCCATGCCAAAATGTTTTAAAAAAAATGGCATGGGGGTCCCCTAAAATCCATGTGATGCTCCTGGGGTAAAGTTGCTGCCAGCGCCCGACCCCTAGCACCACAGAGCAAGCCAGTCACGTGTCCCGACTCCCTTGCACACCTTACCTTGAAGACTCTGGATGTTGTCGTTTCCTCTGCGCTTGAGCGCAGACTACAACTCCCAGAATGCAACAGCGACCGTGCCCCGGCCCGACTGTTGCAGTGACGGCTCCCAGGCTCCCTGGAGCATACCCACAAATGTGCCCCGGCACACAGTTTGAGAAACAAGTGAGAAAAATTTGCTGCACACCAACATCCGTCCAACAGGTTTATTGAAAGACTGTCACCAGGACTAAATCAATGGGCCAAGGGGTGACGTTTCACACATTCATTGTGCGTTTTTTAAAGTTTGAAGACGCGCAATGTATGTGTGAAACGTCGTCACTCCTTAGACCGTTGTTTTAGTTCCGATGGCAGTCTTTCAATAAACCTGTTGGATGGATGTTGGTGTGCAGCTAATTTTTCTCACTTGGTCTACATGTTGCGAGCCGGAGCTAGCACCCGGCCCTTCCTTTTAGTGGATTATTATACTCACCTTAACTCCACACAGTTTGAGAAACACTGAGTTAATGGAACCACAGTGCGACTGCCCTGTGGTGGTGCCTTTTGAGGGTTAAAAAGGTTAGGGAGCTGAACCTTCGTAATCAGGTGCTCCCATTATACAAACTGACCTAAAAAGCTAGGGGTTGCCCCCAAAAATATAGTAAAATTTGGGACACTTGGGTGACCTCAACTTGTACAATATCACCAAATATATCAGGTGATATTTAGGGGCTGACTGGACCTAGGGATTACTTGCCAAAAAATTATTCTGCTGCTTATATGGATTGTTTTTTTTAATGATTTATATTTTAGGCTGGGTTGACACCTATGCAAATTGGATGTGGATTTCGCCACATCCAATTCACATGGTAGGAGATTGTGACCGGCTCTCTGTGGAGCCGGTTCACATATCTCTGGTGCAAATGTGCACAGGAGTTCTGTGCATCTTTTGGTCCATTTCAGATCTGAATTCAGCCCAAAAATTCAGGCTGAAATCGGACCTGAAACGGTGAATGGGGACGCCTCTGCTGTGAGCCACATGCGGCAATAGTGTGAACCCAGTCTTACCTATTTTGGGGAACTAGTGTTGTATATCTGCCCTTCCATTATATATTATCGGTGCATCGGTTTGCATTGTATAGTGATACTTGAGATATAACTGTTCAATTCTCTTTTTGTTTTTGTCTTTGCTTTCTATGTATACATGTATGTATTATATACTGTACAATAAAAGTTACCTTAAAAAAAAAAGGGCAGTAAGGGAGCCAAATATTGCCTGTCAACTGAAAAGTGATCCACCACTAATCACCTTTCAGAGGAGTGACAAAAACGCTGCTGCTTGTGAGAACAAGCCCTAATTGGGGCAGAGTGAGAAGTAAGATCTTCCCAAACGGTTGCAAACAGTAATGACAGTGGTATTTGCTCTTCCTTGTTCTATTACAAAAGTTGGCTGGATCTGGAGTTTAGATTTGAATGTATGGAATTTTTGATGCATTATCTTGATAGAAATAGCTAAAAACTTGTTTTGTCTGTTGTATCTTTGTTCCCAACTACCTTTTTCTTCACCCAGTTCAAAAACATGTACATATCATATAAGAGGCAGAAAAATGACTGCTGCCGATGGAGGTTTTGCAGCAGTTGTAGGACAAGTTTTACAATAGAAGTTGTAGCTGGATGAGCACTGCTAGGGAATGTTCTGACAACACATACTATAAATCTGTGTGTTCTGATAATATTCTGTTACCCCAAGAACCTGGAAAACAGAACACCCTTTGATATTGGTTGGATCAATGTTTCTCAACTCCAGTCCTCAAGGAGCCCCGACTGGTCACGTTTTCAGGATTTTCCTCAGATGAAACAGTTATGGTAATTACTAAGGCCGCGTACACACGAGCGGACTGTCCGCCCAACTAGGTTCGTCAAACAGTTTGACAAACAGTCCGTTCAAAATTAGCATGAACGGACTTGACCACACACGACGAACGAACAGTCCGCTGAAAACTTGCGCGATGACGTGAACGGCACGTACGACGGGACGAGAAATTCGACGTCCAATACACTGCAATGCAACCTTCGGCGTGTAAATTCTTTCTGAGCATGCGCGAGACTTAGTTTGTCGAAAAAGCCTACACACGAGCGGACTGTCCGCTCAAACCAAGTTTCAGCGGACAGTCTTACGGAAATTCCGAAAAACTTTGTTCGTCAGACTGTCCGCTGAAACTGTCCGCTGAAGCCCACACACGAGCGGACTGTCCGCTGAAACACTGTTCAGCGGACAAAGTTGGGCGAACAGTCCGCCCGTGTGTACGCGGCCTAAGGCATGGAAACTGATCAAATCACCTGTGCAAAATAATGGCGAGCCTGAAAACATGACGCATGGGCTAGAGTTGAGAAACACTGGGTTAGATAATACTTGGTGCCATCTCTAACCTGGAATTAATACAGGAGAAAATGGCACCATTGTATCTCTCTTACAGACAATATTGTCTTTAACTCAGAATACTGTTGATGTTCTTGCTTCACTAAAGATTGCTTCTGTATTGCTGTATTCTATGTAGAATTTTCTGATGTCCAACTAATCATAACCGGTAAATTTCTTCTACATACAGAAACCGCATACCACTGTCAGCTTACAAGATGTACAGAGCATGCGCACGCTGCGTCCTCTGGATAGCAACACACTACCAGGGGTGGAGCTGCACTATGGATCAGCAGCCAATCCACGCACACTATGGGTGGAGCTCCAGGAGGTAAGCACATGTGCAGTAGGTTGTATACATAAACATTGTTTAACCACTTGCCGATCGGCCCATAGTAAAAATAATTTATTACCTTGAGACTTAATACGGGTGTTTTGACAGCAGCTGGCTGCTATAACACTGGTATCATTTTTTACTATGGTCGAATAAAAGTGCTCCCGCAGGTGGATTTGGTGTTGGGTGACTTTTAGAAGCAGTGGGAGGGGTAACCCCTTCTGCCACTTCCCGATCGATCCCGGACTTACCGGACCCATCAGTAAAGCCCAGAAGCGATCCAATGTGGCCGTTTGCTGGGCAGGAAGTCCAGTGAGGCCAAGATGGCCACCAATCGTCTCTATTCCCTTGGAGGACCAGAGCGATGTCTGGCGTCACTTCCGGTTCTCTGGCCAAAACCAATAATTTTTTATTTTTTTTATTTTTGCTTTAAAAAGGTAAACGAGAGATTTAGGGTCTTTTTGACTCCAGATCTCTCAATAAAGAGGATCTGTCATCCTTATTTATTTTGCAATGGATGTTTACATTCCTTGTAATAGGACTAAAATTCATTAAAAAAAAAAAGGGGGGGGGGGGGTGGTTGACAGTGTAAAAATAAAAAGTTAAATAAGAAAAATAAAATGCTTGCACACAGAAGTGAACGCATACATAATTCATGCCCACATATATAAGCGGTGTTCAAATCACACAGGTGAGGTATTGCCATGATCGTTAGAGCGAGAGCAAGAATTCTAGTTCTAGACCTCCTCTGTAACTGTAAACATTTTTAAAGTGTCACCTATGGATATTTTTGAGTACAGTTGTTTTTCGCCATTCCACGAGCATGCGCAATTTTAAAACATGACACATTCGGTATCTATTTACTCAGCGTAAGATCATCTTTCACATTATACAAAAACATTGGGGTAACTATTGTGTTTTTTTTTTATTAATTAAAGTGTATTTCCCCCCCCCCCCCCAAAAAATGCATTTGAAAGACCACTGTGCAAATACTGTGTAACATTAAAATATTGCAACATTCGTCATTTCATTCTATAGGGCCTTTTTCTAAAAATAATATATAATGTTTGGGGTTATAAGTAATTTCTTTAGCAAAACATACTAATTTAAATTAGCAAACAAACAAAGTTCCAGAAAAGGCTTGGTCTTTTTTGATACCGGAAGGTGTCTGTCGTGTGATTGCGGTTATTGGCTCTCACAGTGGTCACATGATGTGCTGTTAGTGACTGTACATGGACTGTGCTCTCAGCACACCACCTCAGGACCACTTTCCTGCCGTCACATTTATATGCGGTTAGCAACGCAATGGAAACTTTTGCTGCCAAAGACACCCAATAATAATAAAAATAAATAAAAAATAAATGGAAGAGATTGAAAATGATCATCAATTGCCTAAGAAAATTGTTGAAAATATATGTTGTACAATAGCAGGCTTTTATTATAAGAAGGTAGCATGTCAAGTGATTTTATGAAACGAGGGCGTACTTCTCACATCCTTATTTTCTTCTCTAGGAGGGAGAATATCCTATATAATAAGTCCCTCCACACCCTGCCCCTTCATTAAAGTATATCTTGGGTTTGAATTTTTTTTCTTTGTTTTTGAATAGAGTATAGGGAATAGGTAAAACTTTTGCCAGATGAGACAAAAAAATACAGCACTGCCTTCATTACCAACTTTTTAATGGCAATGCACAACTTGATTTTAACCCTTTGGAAGCCAAATTGAAGAGAGGGAGAGTCCCTCATTATCACGCATAATGCAGAGCAGTTCTGCAAGGATTTGGAGAAAACCTTGCCATAAGTTTAGAGCCATGTAAGGGAAAAGTGCATTCATGTTCACCTTGTGCATATCATTTTATAGTTATTCCCCTTTCTCACACATTTAGGGGGTCCCTCCACCATTGTTAACACTCTTTAGTGAAGGCAGCATTGCATTTTTTTGTCAGATTCTTCATTTAGGTGTGGGAACACACAACAGTGCTCAGCTGCAAGCCTTTAATTTATTTCACTACATATATTTAGTAGCGTGGTGATTACCCACTATTGCCCCTTACACACAGAACGTTGAAGGATAGTGCCTCTTCAAACGGTTTCTTGATATCAATAAGGATGCTACTGGTGGCCAGGGCACTGCTCATCCCCAGTGTTTTATTTCTTGCATGCGACTCCTGTCGGTGCACATGAGTAGGGCACTTTGGCTATAGTGCTGAACTATGGAGTTGTCTTGTAAGAAACATTTGATCCTCATGGCCTACAAGGGACAGCACATCTTCAATCTGGCTCTTGATTTCAAGGATGCTGCTGGTGGTCTAAGGAGCTTACTGTGAAGTCATCTGTTTGCCTCTTTGTCTTCTCTACTTCTCTGCCAAATTCTCACATAAGCCGTTCTACCATTGGTGGACAATTGTTGACCTTTGCAGAAGCTTGGACAGCTTGCATTCCAGCTTGCATGCCCTGCTCTCTCCTTATTTTCATTCTTTCTGTGCATCCACTTAGACTAGTAGATCTCCATAGGACTGTCTTGTGTCTTCTAAATGAGGGTGGTATTGCCCTGGGCCCTGTGACAGAACCATTATGGGTGTTAATCTGTTCACTGTTTCAAAATCCACTCCGCATTTGCCCCATCTTGGACCTCAAGGCACAAAACGTTTACATTCAGTTCCTAAACCTCCAAATGAAATCCGTTAGACCAGTTATTGCTTCCCTTCACTAGGAAGACTTTCTGGCTTCTGTGGATATCAAATAAGCTTGCTTACATGTGCTCATTTTCCAGGGGACTATCGCTTACTTTAGTTTGTGGTAGGACCACTCCACTAGTTTATGCCCCATCCACTATGGGATACTTCCGTAGGAGATGACCTCCTGTTAAGAAGACAAGTTCACTCCAAACATCAGCAATGCAGTATTCTGTGAATGTAGCACAAATGGTTTACATCTCTGTACAGGCTGATTAGATTTACACCAAGGATGAAGCTATGTGGCTCTGGAGTCAGAACTCTATTATTCCCATTTTTGAACAATTTTCACAATGGACACTAGCCTGTTGAAGAGACCTGGGCACCTTGTTGATGCAAGGGACTTGGTCATCAGAAGAATATTGTCTCCTGATCAACATCTTGGAGCTTTGGGCTGAAGCAGGGAGGAACTAGAGGTCTCATTGCAGAAAGAGTTGTAGAGCCCATCCTGTCCTGGGTAGAAATGCACGTTTAAGCTTTGTGCGCTGTGTACATTTCGAGTGTAGAAAAACAGCTTACCTGTAAAATCCTTTTCTTTGATGTACATCAGGGGACACAGAGCCATAGTACTTACTATGTGAGTTACAGGGCCACTGATAGGTGATGGACACTGGCCTGCCCTAAGGCAAGAAGTGTACTCCCTATATAACCCCTCCCACTACTGGAAGTCCTCAGTTTTGTAGCCAAGCAATACAAGTGTATACCAAGAAAGGAAGGGACATCTGTGTCCCCTGATGTACATCAAAGAAATGGATTTTACAGGTAAGCAGTTTTAAAAATCCTGTTTTATTTTCTTACATCAGGGGACACAGAGCCATAGTACTTACTATGTGGGATGTCCCATAGCAATGGCAACTGAAGGGAGGGAGACACAACAAAAACAGGAGGCCAGAGGACTCATACTGCAGCCTGCAGTTGATAGGCAAGGTCCTCTAACCTGGACCATCTCCCCTGGACAGAGTCTTTTCCAGGGCTACTCCCCAGCCTAGAAGGCTGGCATCTAATGTTAACACTTTCCAGGATACAGGTAGAAAAGATTTTCCCTTTTGCTGGATAACAACCAATTTAGGCTCTGACTTACGTCAGGAGCCAAGCGTATTGGAAAAAACCAAGGCCCGAATCTTTTGCGTGAAAACTGCTCGTAAGTGATGGACTTGGAGGAAGCCACCATTTCCCCTAACAATCTCATGCACAGCTGAATGGAAGGATTTTTCTTTGTTTTGATAAGTTTAATTAGTCCTACAATGGAACGGATTCTTTTTTGGGGTAAGAATACCTTCTGTACAGTATCTATAACTAGCTCCAAGTACTGTAATCTCCTTGATGGTTTCAGGCTAGGTTCACTCCGGAGCGATGCGGGAACGCCGCGAATCCGCAGCGTTTTCCCGCATCGCATGCCTCCCGCCGGCAGTTCACACTGCCCTATGCGGACTGCTGGGAGTGTCAGTGAAATGTTAATGACACCCCCAGATCAGTCCGCATATCGCAGTGCGATCTGCAAACTCGGACAGGAATCGGATCGCATGGTGTGAACACCCATGCAATCCGATTCTGCTGCGGACCAAAAAAAGGGTCCCGTGCGAGTTTGCGGCGGGTGCGATGCGAATTCAGCCATACTATCTGTATGGCTGAACTTGCATCGCACAGAGATCGGATGTGATTTGCACTGCAGTGCGGTGCGAATCACATCCGGTTCTCGCTGCCACGGCGGTGTGAACCCAGCCTCAAGGAGGATTTTTCTAGGTTGAGTAACCAACCCAGAGATTCCAGGTAGTTTACAGCTGTGACTGGACTCTGGTTTTAGACCTGAGACTGAATGATCTAATAGACCCCATTCACACCTGAGCGTTTTGTAGCTTGAAGCCTGAAGCTACAAAACGCTAGAGGGGAAAAATTCTATTATTCTCAATGGAGGTGGTTCACATTTCCACTCCATGTCGCCTGAAGCCGAACGCCTGAAGCTCAAACAAGTTCCGGACCCTTTTTTGTCGCTCGAATTGAGCAGATTTGGGCGTGTTTCTTCTTTTAACATTGGTGACCTTTTGCCCTGCACAAAATCGTGGCAGAAAACGCGTTAAAAAACGCAGCGAATCGCGGTAAAAACGCCATAAAAACGCTTGAAAACGCTACGCTCAGGTGTGAATGCAGCCTTAAAGGTAGATCGTCTAAATAGGCTAGAACCATTATGCCTTGAGCCCTTAATCTGGCTAAAGGAGGTGCCAGAATCTTTCGGAACACCCGTGATGCTGTGGCTAAACCGAATGGCAGGGCCACAAATGAAAATTATGATTTTATATTTCAAAAGTGCAGAAATTTCTGGTGAGTGAGAAATATTGGCACATGGAGATATGCATTGATAGAAGCCAAATAACTCCCCTCCTTGCAGAAAGGACACAACCGATTGGATTGAGTCCATGCGAAAGGATCGGATGTTTAAGTGCCGATTCTGATCTTTGAGATCTAGAACGGGTCTTACCTCTCCATTTGGTTCTGGAACCGTGAAAGGTTTGAATAAAAACCTGTGCCCTGTTCCACTAATGCCGCGTACACACGATCGGATTATCCGGCGGACTTGGCCGTGTGTGGGCTCCGGCTGACTTTTTCTTCCCAAAAGACTTAGAAAGAAGACGGCGGACTTAGAAAGAAGTCTTGACTCAAAATTGTCCACCGGACTCGGCAGTCCGGGGGACAATCCGCCCGTCTGTGTGCTAGTCCGTCAGACTTTTGAAATGAACGGACTTGCCCACACACAGAGAAAAGTCCGTTCATTTTGAACATGGCTCCAGGTAGATGGAACTAACGAAGGAAGTCAATCTTGATTGACACCTCACTAGCCGCGTCACCTGGTATGGATTTAAAGGGGAACCCCTACGCCGAAAAAAACATAGTCTATAGCAGACCCTTATCCTAGCATGCATCCCGGCCAGTCAGGAAAGGGGGTGGGGACAAGCGAGCGCCCCCCCCCCCCCTCCTGAGCCGTACCAGGCCGTGTGCCCTCAACATGGGGGGTGCTTTTGGGAAGGGGGGGCCCTCCTCCTCCTCCCTCTCTTCCCCCTTGTACCTATATAAGTCGCCGCGTTGTGCCCCCGGTGACCCCGCCCCTTGTCCATATATAAGTCGCTGCACAACGCGTCCCTGCCATTAAGGCTGGAGAGAGAGTCGTGTCAACATGGGAAGAAGGAATAAGCAGAAGGCGGCGACAGCGACAGAAGACCGGGCCAACGCTAGTAAAACAGTTGGAAGAAGAAAGCAGAGGCCCAGCAAGAAGAACCGAAAAGCGGGACAAGATCCCCAAACAGCGGGACAAGACCCCCCGGATGGTGGCGGTGACGAAGGAGAAAGCCGGGCTCCTCTGCTAGTAAAAGAGCTAGCAAAAGAGCAAAAGATAGCGGAGGAGTCTGGCGAGAAGACCCCCAAAGACGGAAGAAGAGAAGACACCTGGAGCTGTCTAAGTATTTTAAAAACCTGTGTTGTGTTTTTTTTAATGTACAATTTTTTTTCCCCAGGTGAATGGGTAGGGGTACATGGTACCCCATACTCATTCACATAGGGTAGGGGGCCAGAATCTGGGGGCCCCCTTATTAAAGGGGGCTCTCAGATTCTGATAAGCCCCCGCCCGCACGCCCCGACAACCAATTGCCAGGGTTGTCGGGAAGAGGCCCTTGTCCTCATCAACATGGGGACAAGGTGCTTTGGGGTGGGGGGGGGCGCTAATTCAGTTTACCTGGAACCACGTTCAAACGTTCAAAATGAACTGACTTTTCTCCGTGTGGGGGCAAGTTCATTCATTTCAAAAATCTGGCTGACTCCCGCCATAGTCCGGCAGATTGTCCGCCGGAAAAGTCCAGTCGGTGTGGGCAGGTCTGCTCGTTCGGGAAAGTCCGGCGGACCTACGCTGCAAAGTCCGGCAGGTTGTCTGCCGGATTAAGTCCGCTGGATAATCTGATCGTGTGTACGCGGCATAAGGGAACCTCTGATATCACCGACTGGGATAATAGATGATCCAGAGCCAGAAAGAGAGACTTCTTTTTCTCTGGATCCTTGGGAACATTTGCCCTTAGAAAAAACGTGGAGACGGAAACTCTCAGATCTCTAGTTGTAACCTAGAGAAAACTGCAGAAGCCACCCATCTTTCTTGACGTTGTTTCTGACAGATCTTTTGAGAAATGCAGGAGCTTTCCCCCCACCCAAGCTAGCGGGGGCAACCCTTCATGAGGAGGCTTTAGCATCCTATTTTGTGGACCTTCTAGCCCAGCATCTCTTCTGACCCAGGTGCTGCCCTTGGGTTCTTCCCCTTGAACCTGATGGCTGAGACCATTGAGACTGCCTAGAGGCTGATGCCCCAGCACAGGAGAGGCAGCACGCTAAAAGGAGAAATATTTGAACTTCTTTACTGGTAAAAGAGAGCGTTTCCCATTAAAGATCCTTTGGATGTATTTTATCCAGATCGTGCGTCTTCAAATAGCCATTCACCTTAAAAAAGGGAAACTGGCAAGGAGCTTTTTTACAGGGTGCTTCGGCTGACCAATCATTCAGCCATAAAATTCTATGAGTCCAAGCATAAGCCGTGATGCTTAAATGATAGAATCTTTTATAGCATCTACTGTGAAACATAGTGCGTCTGATACGCCAGCCTATTGTTGGGCCTGCTGATCAGGCAGAATCTTAAGTATCTCCATAAACTGCTCCTTAATGGACTGATATACACCAATTGCAGCAAGAACCGGCTACGCTACTGAACTTGCTAAAGACATATTGCTTTTAGAAAGAGGTTCCAACTTTTTATCTGTTGGACCCTTTAACATCAGCGCATTATCCACCGAACATGTGAGATTCTTGCTCACTGAGGCAATTGCAGCATCAACTGCTGGAACCCCCCATTTCTTATTGAAATACTTTCCATGGAATAAAGTGTGGAGAATTTCTTAAGAGGATAATATTGTTTATCCGGATGTTGCCATTCAGAATAAATAAGCTTTTTAAGCCATGCATGAATAGGAAAAAACATCCCCAGATGGGGGAGGTTCTAATGAACCCAAATTAGAGGTAGGTTCCTCAAGAGCCTGCGCTGCAGGCAGCAAAAAGGTTGAACGAACCAATTTAGTAAGGGGGTGCACAAGCATCCTGTCTTGCGATGCTACTCCTTCTATATTAGGATCCTCAGAAGAGGATAAATAAGTATCTTCCAAATATTTGGGAAGATCTACCTGATCCCCAGCCTCCTGCACCTCAATAAGAAGGTCCTGAGCACTAGATGGGAATCTGCTATGTTTAGCCTCACTATGGAGAGATATCATAGCATAAACCTTCTTTCCAAATTACAAATGGTAGAAGAAATAAACCTTGTGTGTGATATATACAGGGACTGAAGTGTCTAGCACAGCTGCAACAGTTCCCCCTGGCGGCTCAATCTGACCAGCCACATCCCTCTCAGAGGAGGATGACATTCTTTTGGAAATGGATTTAGTTTATTGTGAAACCACTGACCCCTTTAGAACCCTTAGAGGAGTTCCTGGTTCCATTACCACTCATAGCCTGAAGCATAAAGCAGAGGCACTACCAGCAAAAGAATGTACACTGCTAGGCTATAGTCCAGTGCTAATAGCTGCTATTAATCCTAGCCTGGTAAAGTATAATGTGTCAAAGGGAAATGCCTCTGTCACTAACCTGAAACAAGCCATCCTCCTGCTCTGTCCCTCCACAGCCAGCAGCAGCCACACACAGTGTTTTAACAACTTCCTGCACGTGTGACCGGCGTCTGATCTTCCACTGAGCGGCCGGCGTGGTCTGTCTCCCTTTTTAAAAAAAGTAAACTGCTTTGGTCTATCAATCCCCCGAAGGGGAGAAAAAAAAACAACATTGGGGGCGCAGGAGGCGAACCGGACCCCTTTTCTTACCGGAGGATCTGCTTGTGGCTGGGGGAGAGGAGAAATGAATGCTTCCGTGCCGTTTCCAGCATCAGGTCGGTGAGTGCTCAATGCAGCCCCCAGTGGTGACACATAGGCATGACAGCATTATACATAGAAAGAGAAATTCCTGAGAAAATCTCCCTTACCTTTCCTTGCAGCAGGGTTATCTGAGATAAAACCCAATCTTCACCCTTCACGGTGGGCTCCAAAACCTTCAGGAACGGGGGAACCTCAGGTTACCCACAATCCAGGACCTGCAACAGCACCCTGCCAGTAAAAAAACTTTATGGCCTTACTACCAAAAAGTACTGAATACCAGTGTCTGGACCCTGAAGAGTGGCCTCTACACATGTGTAATGTATTCAAAGACCTGTGTCACAAATGGGGGTGATTTACAGATTCATCAAAAAACTGGACAAGGTTGTATCCAGCTGCAGGGATCCACTGGAAATGACAGCAATGGATGTTTTGGTGACTTGGTGAGGTCATGCACCCCGATGTATGCCTTTTCTTCCCTTAAAACCTTTCTTGCCTGTTCCACAAGATCAAGATGGAGGGCATTCCATTTCTCAATACCCTTAATTGGCCCATGGAATGTGGTACTCCAATCTGGTAAGAATTTCTATACAGAGGCTTCTTTGGCAAGACCTTCCATATATACCGACCCAAGGGCAGGATTGCCACCCTGCTTCTTGGTTGTGGTCTTTAACTGCATCACTGTTTAAGCCCATGTTCTAAGGAACAAGTTTACAATTCCCAAGGCTAAAAAGTGCACTTACTGCAAAGTTTATTAATGGTCGTGGAAAGCTTACTTTACTTAGTGTGTTGTCTGTCTAGGGGCTTTCAACCCAGGAATTTCTTTCTGGGATAAATTCATTTTTTCCTGCAGTTGGGTCAGGACTAGCTGCTGTCTCTCAGCATCTAAGGTCAATTATCTGCTGTTTGGTTAAGACCTTGGTGTTGGGTTGGGCTAGGCTGGGCTGGGCTGTTCTATGTGGTTTCCTGTCTGCTACCCTATGCTTCCATGGGATCAGAATTGTGTTCTCTCTGCACTTCAGAAGCCACCATGTTAACCTAGAGAGATTTTTCTTCTCTCACTCACAAGGTTGTTTTCCTAGTAGCCATTACCTCTGTGAGGCTAGTATCTGAATTGGTAGCTTTACTGTGTATACAATGCTTTTTGACCTTGCATAGGAACAAGGCGGTGTTGAGGCCCAGGACTTCCTTCTTTAGGCTGGGTTCACACTATCTTTGCATGCGGCTCACAGCAGGGGTCTGGTGCGTCCCCATTCACTGTTTCAGGTATGATTTCAGCCCGAATTTTAGGCTGAATTCGGACCTGTAAGGGACCAGAAGACGCACACCTGATTTTCTGTATACATGTTCTCTTAGATCTACCAGTGTACGCTTCTGCTTCACATGGTCATAAGGAATGCCGAGATGCATGATACGTTCAAAAACAGTCCAACTGAGGGCTGACAACACAGCAAATGAAACGCTCACAAAGCCACCAGGTAAAACCTTGGGATGCTTACAGCTCAAAGACCTTGTTTGGAGGATCTTAATGATCAAAACTTGCATCAGCCTTAGCCTGAACATGCACCTGGTAAAACGTAGAGTTTGGGAACAGAAAACTGTGTGGCAGCCTTGCAAATATAGGGAATTGTGCGATTCAGAAAGGCTCAAGAGGCGCTTAATTTAGTGGAGTGTGCCTTAACATGAAAAAGTGAAAACTAATCCTTAAGCAGATAGGCTTGTATGATAAGATGCCTAAGCCACATAGAAAAGGTAAAGAGAGAAGCAGGCTGAACCCTACAGGGGTCCTGACAAAGAGGCAGTCATTTTAAAAGGAGACATGAGAGACAAACTCAAACAGCCTTACCACAGCAAAGCAGTGAATGGAAATCTCCTTGGGATGTACTGTAACAGGATAGAGGGATGAAAAACACCACCTTTTGGAGAAGGGAGGCCCTAGGCATCAGGAAAACTTTGTCTCTGTAAAGCTCTCTGTCCTCTTTGCAGGACAGAAACCTGTCTCACCCAGGTGATGACAAGGAGAAAGGCCACCTTGCGAGTGAGAGAAAACAAAGGCATAGCTCCAACAGATTCAAAAGGCAGATTTTTTTTTTAGGGCCAACCAAACCAGGTTGAGGCTCCATAGAGTTACAGGTGGATTTATAGGCAGAACAATTTGAGACACCACATGTATTAAGGTGTGCATCTAAGGATGAGAGGTAGGCGGTCTGTGAAAATAGGATTTTTTCATCAAACTAATCTGTAAAATCCTTTTCTTTGAGTACATCATGGGACACAGAGTCAGGCTAATATTCATTACCAACGCTCTTTAGACAGGAAGTGATCCCCTATATAACCCCTTCCACACAGGAAGCAATTCAGTTTTGTAGCAAGCACTGAATCCTCAAAAAAGAAGGGAGTGATCTCTGTGTCCCATGATATACTCAAAGAAAAGGATTTTACAGGTAAGGATGACAAAAAAATCCTATTTTCTTTTTCATACATCATGGGACACAGTCAGGCTAATATTCATTACCTGCTGGGATGTCCCAGAGCAATAGCCTTGAGGGGAGGGAGACACCCTGCTAAATAATAGCCATCAGAACTTATACAGCAGCCCACAGTACACTGCGGCCAAAAGCCGAACCCTCGACGGCTCGAACATCCACTTTATAAAATTTTGTGAACGTATGCACTGAAAACCAGGTAGCAGCCTTACAAATCTGAGCCACAGATACCCAATGGTGAAAAGCCCAGGAGGTTCCTACACCCCTGGTAGAATGAGCACTCACCCTAAAGGGAGGAGCTCTATGTTTCAGACCGTAGGCCTAAATCAGAGATATGCAATTAGTGTACCACCAGCTGTTGCAGAACTACAATTCCCATGAGACATAGCAAGACTGACAAGACTTCCCATGAGGCATAGCAGGACTGACAGCCACAAGCAAGACAACCAGAGTCAAAGGCATGATGGGATTTGTAGTTTTGCAACAGCTGGAGGTCCGCTAATTGCATATCCCTGGCCTAAATGATCAATTGACGGACCCATTTGGCAATGCAAGCCTTGGAAGCTGCCTGCCCCTTCTTGAAAAAAAAAAAAAAGTCTGATCCTCGGATCTCCGCAGATCTAGACAAATAAACCTTGACTGCCTGGACAATGTCCAAAGAATGCAGTCGCCTCTCTTCCGCCGAAGGAGGCTGAGAGAAAAAAAGAAGGCAAAATAATGTCCTGATTTAAATGAAAGGTAGACACCACTTTTGGCAAAAAGGATGGAACAGGTCGTAACACGACCCTGTCGTGGTGAAGGATCAAGTATGGTTCCCTGCACAAAAGGACCGCCAACTCCAACACCCTTCTAGCCAAAGTGATGGCCATCAGGAAGTCTAATGGAATTTCCTGAATGGGTTCAAATGGTTGTTTCTGTAACAAAGACAGCACCAAATTCAAGTCCCAAGGACAAATAGGTGACCTAATGGGGGGAACAAGCGAGTTGCCCCCTGCATAAAGGTTTGGATCAGTGAATGGGAGGCTAAAGGCCTTTGGAAGAATAGGGATAGGGCCGAAACTTGGCCTCTGATTGTAATTAACGACAATTTGATTTCTACAATTGACGGTAGAAAAGAGCGAATTCTCCCAATCATGTATTTCTGAGGATGCAATTTTTTGAATTCACACCAAGCAATATCTTCCAGACCTTATGATAAATCTTCCAAGTGATCGCTTTTCTAGCATTCACTAGGGTAGACACTACTGGTTCCCAGATGCCATTGCGTCAAATTTACTGTAAATTGGGGTGAAATATACAACAGTAGATTGGGATGACGTGGAAGCGTCCATGGCCCATCTATTGTCAGTCTCACAATCTCCAGGAACCAAGGCCTTTTGGGTCAAGCTGGTGCCACCAGAATCCTCTCTCCCTCCGAATCCTGCGCAACAAATGTGGAAGGAGAGGGATCAGAGGGAAAGCATAAACCAGGGAGCACTGGTTCCATGGATCTATCAGAGCATCTGCTCCAATTGCCAGAGGATCTCTTGTTCGGGACACAAACTGCTGTAGTTTGTTGTTGAACCTGGATGCCAGTAGGTCGACCTCTGGCCATCCCCAATGTTGGCAAATACCCTGGAACACCTCTGGGTGTAGGGACCATTCTCCTGGACAGATCTGCTGGCGGCTGAGATAATCTGCCTTCCAATTCTCTACTCCCGGGATATGGACCGCCGATATAAAATCGACACATGTCCCTCTGCCCAGGCTAGTATGTGGTTCAGCTCCTTCCTGGTACAGCCTTGGTGGTTTATATAGGCCACTGCAGTGGCATTGTCAAACTGAACCCTGATAGGGCAGTCCTGAAGCTCCATCCAGGACTGTAGGGCTAGACGTACTGCCCGTGATTCCAGGATGTTGATGAGCAGGATCTGTTCTGTCCCTGTCCATTTCCCCTGAGCTGTGAGCCCTTCTAGGGTTGCTCCCCAGCCTGAGAGACTGGCATCTGTAGTCAGTACTCTCTAAGTTACTGGGAAAAAGGATTTTCCCTTTCACAGGTTCTGATCCTGCAACTACCAGTTTAGGTTAAGCGTGCCTGAGAAGATAAGCACATTGGATAATCAAGGGGTTTTCCTCTTCTGTTTCAAGCCAACAAGATGTCTTGTTGTAAAGGCCTGAAAGGGAACTGGGCATAGGGCACTGCTTTGAAGGAGGATACCATCCTCTCTAGAAGACTCATACAGAGCTGAATGGAGGGTTGTCTGGTGCCCCTTATCTGACGCACCTGAATCTTCAGGGCACAGATTATTACAGGTGGCAAGAATACTCTTGCTTGGACGGTGTCTAGGATCAGACCTAAATATTTTAGATTTTGAGCTGGTTTCGAGGCTGACTTTTCAGTATTTATGATCCGGGCTGAGCTTTTCAAATACTGTACTGTGTACATTATGCTCTGTTCTACAGCCTGTAACGAGTGATCTCTGAGTAGGAGGTCATCCACATACCCGAGCACTAGGATCCCTTGGGCCTTAAAAGACCCAGTACTGGTGCTAGAACCTTTGCGAACACCCAGGGAGCTATAGCAAGCCCGAAAGGTGGAGCCAGAAACTGAAAATGATGTTCCTCTACTGCAAAACATAGGAACCTCTGATGAAGCTGAAAGATAGGTATGTGTAAATACCCGTCTTTTATATAGATAGCCTCCCCTCTGGAGTGAGGTTACTACTTAGCGGACACACTCCATCCAAAAGGACTATATCAATAGATACTTGTTCAGGGATCTTAGGTCCAAAATGGGCATTGTGTCCCCGTTTGGTTTCTGAATCGTAAACAGGTTTGAGTAAAACCCTGTGCTCCTTTCAAATACAGGAACCTCTACAATCACTCCTTGCTGCACTAGATGGTGTAGTGCCTGAAGCAATTAGTTTCTTTTTGGAGGATCCGAGGGAACGATGGATCTTAAAAACCTCTGCAGGGGAACCCCCCACAACTCCAGCTTGTAACCGCAAGACATAATTGAGGTGACCCACTCGTCTTGAAATGTCCGCAAAGAGCAGCAGCCCTCCACCCATCCAATGGAGTGGAGGCGATCTTCAAAAGGAGGGCTTGATGCTGGGTTTAGAAGAATTTTGGACCCAGGGCCTTTTATGGCCCTGGCCCTAGCGCCCTGCTCGAGGTGGAACTGCCTTTACGCTGGGACATTTGAGGAAGCAGTCCCTGAGGTTTTAACTGAGGGACGTCTGGTGCTTTTCTTCACAGGAGGTAGAGAACCCTTCCCTCCGGAAATTGTTTTGATATATTTGTCCAAACGATCACAAAATAAACGTTCCCCATGAAAAGGGAAACTGCCAATAACTTTTTACAAGGAAGCTTGGCTGAGCAGTTCTTAAGCCATAAAAAAGTCTGCACATATGTATGTACAGACAAGAGAGCCAGACGAGAAACCTGCTGTATTGAATCCTTTAACCACTTCCCACCCGGCCAATGCATATATACGGCCGGGTGGGAGCTGTCTACTTCTGATAGGACGTTCAGGAACGTCCTTCAGAAGGAGCGGGATCGCGCGCGCAGCGGCACGATCCCGATGTGCTCGTGTCACCCGGACACGGCACATCTCAGATCGGCAGGAGGGCTCTGTGATTGGCCCTCCTGATCACATGACGGCCGTGTCAATCACGGCCGTCATGTGATGTAAACAAACAGCCGGTTGCTCCTCCTCTCCTCACACAGAAGTCATCGCTGAGGAGAGGAAGGCAGATCGCTGTAGCCAGCTGATGATC
Source organism: Lithobates pipiens (assembly GCF_037356315.1). Taxonomy (NCBI): domain Eukaryota; kingdom Metazoa; phylum Chordata; class Amphibia; order Anura; family Ranidae; genus Lithobates; species Lithobates pipiens. Next base: position 146,852,813 of record NW_027507789.1, read on the forward strand.
AGTGAGTATGAGCTGTTTTTTACAGCTTTTTACTCACTGATCACCAGTCTAGTGTAAACACACAACACACCACACAGTATAAACACAGTCCCCACATATGTCCCCAAAACACACATGTCCCTAATAATAAAAACATGTCCCCCACATATGTCCCACTAAAATCACATGTCCCAATGATTATCTGCACACATATGTACGTGATCACCTGCACACATATGTACATGATCATTTGCGTACATATGTCCGTGATCACACAAACCAATTATTATACACTTAACGGAATTTTTTTTACCAAAAACATGTAGCAGAATACATTTTGGCTTAAATTTATGACAAAATTTGATTTTATTGGATTTCTTTTAAAATAGAAAAAAGAAAATATTGGTTTTTTTTTTCCAAATTTCCGCTTTTTTTGCGCTTATATCGCAAAAAATAAAAAACGGAGTCGTGAATAAATACCACCAAAATAAAGCTCTATTTGTGCGAACAAAATGATAAAAATGTCATTTAGTACAGTGTAGCATGACCGCACAATTGTCACTGAAAGCGCTAGAGCGATGAAAGCTGAAAATTGGGCTGGGAAGGAAGGGGGAGAAAGTGCACTGTATTGAAGTGGTTAAAGGCGTCAACAGCAAAACACAGCGCTCAAGGAATATCTGTATTACTTTCAGGCAGATCATCCTCCTGGTTAGGCCTGTCCGGCCATTTGACTTGATCCTTTATGGACTGGCAAATACCAATTTCTGCAACAGCTGGCTGAATAGCTGAACTGCCCAAAGAAAAGGAAGCCTTTAATAATAACTTCAATTTCTTGTCAACAGGGTCTTTCAAGCCCTGTGCGTTATCTACGAGACTGCTCAATCTACTGCTGGCATGCTCCATTTTTTTTAAAACTTTTCATCCATGGGATATTAAAAGGATCCTTTTAGGAGGAACAAAAATCCTGCCAGGATGTTCAAAATCCGCATACACTGTCTGTTCCAACAGGGGGTGTAGACGGAAAGCCTGTGCGGCCTGAAGAGGTCTCAGGGATCTCAAAGAGGACCAGGGGGGCTCAGTCACCTCTGCAAGAGGCAACTTAAAGGCAGAACGAACCATTTTGGTCAGTCAGGATCATGGTCCAGGCAAATGGGCGTAGCTGTATTCACTTATGACGCAAATCTTTGTGCGCCAAGATAAAGGCTACTGCGCATGTGCGGCGCAGCTGCGTGCGCCATGGCCACCAAACAAACTTCTAAGTCCAGCAGCGCTTTAGCAAATGCACATGCGCCATGGCCACCAAACTACTGAAGGGCACAGCAGTGATTTTGCAAATGCACGTACGCCATGGTGAACCAAGGCGAAATGGCACACCGTGGTTGCGCCATCATACAGGTAAAAAACAGCCAGACACAAGCAAACACCCACACCTAGCCCAAAACTCCCCCGTATGGTCACCGCACACAGGTGTCCAGCCTTTAGCTAGCTTGACTGATTGTTGCAATCACTGGGGCACCCCACAATATTAAATAAAGGGGTTTCACTTACCCGTCCAGGCGCACGGCCACTTAGAAACTAAGAGCCCAATCTTCACCCTCCATGGCGGGTTCCTGTCACCTGAGGACCTTCAAGGACCGGGTACTCTTTTCATGTTTAGGGTCCACTCCCTTGGACCTGTATAGCACCCTGCAGGAATGCCTTAGAGATGTAGTGTCCAGGATTCCACTTCGCAGGGTCCAGTGCCCGGAGGCTGAATTACAGGCAAAACATTGCAGGATCTTGAGTCTTTTTTGTGAGGCTCAGGTACCATTTATCTAAGAATATAAAGTCTGTCAAATGGATCCGATCGGTCAATCCCTTGATTCATTTAGGAGACCTGGAGCTCAGAGAGCTCAAACAAACCGTGCCATCCACCTTGCAGACACTGGTAAAAAAAACTTAAGTGCTTCCTGTGTGGGAGGGGTTATATAGGGGATCACTTCCTGTCTAAAGATCTTTGGTCTACCAGTGTCCATTCAACTGGAGATGGAGTATAACCTAGCAGATATTGAATATTAGCCTGACTCTGTGTCCCATAAAGTATGAAATTGAAAAGAATTACTAGCTGAGATCTGAACTTTGAAAGTACTTAGGTCCAACTGTTGATCCAGACCAGACTGGAGAATGTGTCCCATGGAATTTTTCTGGGATGGAATTTCCGTGCCTCAAATCACATGAAGTACGCTTTCCAAGTGCAATGGTGGAACTTGCATTAGGTGTAGTTCCTAGCATTTTAGAGAGTAGGAATACCAGATTTGGATGAACCCTGAACTCTTAGGACCTTGGTTGCAACAGTTATGCCATTAAAGCCAGTGAACATGAAGCAGGGAGGTAAACCGGAACTTGGGATAGGAGACCTGAACAGTCTGTGAGAGCCCATGGAGAGTCTGTCAGAAGTTTCTTTTCTCTGAGGAGAAAAGCGGGCCAATACCGGCTGGCTGACAAATTTGTTGTTACTAGTGTACAATTCTCTTGTAGGCGGCAGTAAGGATGATCTCAGGTGTATTCACAAGCCGCACGTGCAGAGCCCGCTAGGAATTCAGCACTGGGGAGTGCCAATTACAAGCAGTGAGACATTTCCTGATATTTACAGCGCTGCATCTGGACAATGTCTCACTGCTTCTGATTAGTGATGTGCAGTGCTGACTTCCTGGCGGGCTCTGCACGTGCAGCTTGCTCATCCTTAGGTGGCCGTATAACCCACATGTCTTAGAAATGCTTCTTAAAGTGGAGCCCCACCCAAAAGGGGAAGCTCCACTTGTTTGCCTCCTGCTACCACATTTGGCACCTTTTCAGTTTCTAGTTTTGACAGGTACCCGCTCCCACTTTCGTCTGACTTAGCCACAGCGAAGTCACCTGTAAGTTCCTTCCCTCACCACCAGGGGCCATACACTAAAGCGCAACGCACTTCGTGCATGCGCAGCAGGAAACTGGCTGTGAAGCTGCAAGGCTTCACTGTCTGCTTCCCTTATAAGAAATGAGAGTGGCAGCACCCGAGAACCGATCGAAAGATCATCTGGGGTGAAGACGCCGATGGATTCGGACATCGGCTTCTTGGGACAATATTGGGACAGGTAAGGGTCCCAATATTAAAAGTCAGCAGTTACAGTATTTGTAGCAGCTGACTTTGATTTTTTTTCTGACGAAGCTGGAGACTCTGCTTTAACCACTGATCTACCAGCGACATTTATTCCAATGGGCTTTCATGTGGAAATGATATGGGCAACTGTAAAACCAACCGACAACTTCCACAGCATGCCGATCACAACCTGTGCTTCATTAGCTTTAGTGCAAGGTAGAGGAGACATCAGGGGGTCAAATAGACCCCTGATGTCTCAATAAAGAGAACTTGACATTACAGTATGCCATCACATAGGGGACTGTTGATCACCTATGTGATCACCATTAAGTTAATTGTAAAAATAAAGTAACAAATTATTTGCCATAGCAATGGAAATTTTCAGGAATGAGTAAATGCTGATTGCTTTGGCAAAAAGTGTAATAGCTTAGTGAACTGAGCATATTCAATAAAAAATTTTTAAAAAGTTGTGTGTTTTTCTTTTCTCTCCACAGGCTAAAGAGCTGTACCACACACTGGCCTTGATCATAGAGAACAATGACGCTTCTGTGTCGTAGAAAGAAAAGCCTTCCGAGATCATGTATAAATACACCTTATTCAATTTGTTATTTAATGTGATCGGAAATGAATGTCTGCCTGTACCATTAGATTATGTATATCAAATTAAAACTGGGAATGTCCAAGCTGCCCTGTGTTTACAGTGGCTTGCTGTGCTAGGATCAGTTGGTTAACCAATCTTTGAACATCATCTTTGCTTTTATTTGAATGCAGGTCTAGCAATTTTAAATACCTGATAGAAATATTGTCACTGTCAATGTAAATAGTGAAATGCATGTTATCTGCTGTTTCTTATCTAAATCCAAAAAAGAATATATTGCAGCCTACCAGTCCTTAGATGTGGCTGCATTTGTTTTAGTTTTTCAGTATAAGTACTTTTTCTACAATTACAGAAAAAAATATTTTATTTTTTATTTTGCCAGAATTCTATTCGTGTAACTTCCTTTGTGCTGAGCAAATATAGCAAACAATAATATCAGTTTTTCTTGCTAACTTCTCTGAACTGCAAAATAATGACTGTAATGGAGAAGAGAAAAGGTTCATAGCTCAAAATAAGAAGAGCAGCCTAGGGTGACACCAGTGCTCTTCTGTGTATAATGTACGGTAAATTAACATGGTCACCCTAGGACAGGAAGTATGTTACTGGCAACATCAGAAGGTGAAAATAGGGAAAATGCCTGGAAAAACAAAAAATAATACAGAAACCACATCTAAGGACAAGTAAAGTGCAATATATTTTAAATTTTTGCTTTATATACATGTTAAAATAAAAATAATTTATTGGGAAACATTATTATTATTTAATCGGAAACCGGATACAATCTAAACTAAATTATTGATGGTTTTAGTGCCTTTACTGTAGTAATATTCTTTAATTAAAGAGAAGTCACTTATATCAGACCTGCTTATTTGTAAAATGTTCTATATCTATATGGCTAATGGTTGCTTAAGGCTGGGTTCACACTTATACAATGTAGATGAGGGTTTCCCCACATTTAATTTGCATGACAGCAGAGTGTGACCACCTCTCTGTGGAGCCGGTTCACACATCTCCAGGACGGCTGTGGAGCGCATTGCACAGGGGTCCTGTGTGTCTTTGGCTCCATTTCATGTCCTCTTCGGGAAGGCGTCGTATGACGAAAAGCATAGACACTGACGTCAACACACTCTCCAGGATCGTACTCGTAGCTCGCATATGAACTTCAGCGGCTGGAGGCGATTTGTAATACACGAATGCTTGTAATCCCTAATGTTGAGTCTGACGCTTTTAAAATATGAATGCAATCTATTAATGTTTTAAATAAACTTTTTAATAAGCTTTATAACACTATTGGAGCCTCTTTATTCCTTTCCTTATGCATGTGGGGACCGTGGCATGATTTTTGGAGAGGACTTTGTGCATTGGATCTAAGCATTGATTATAAACCAGCAGCTGCGCCTTTTTGCAATCTTACCAGCCATTTGATCTGGTGAGTCAGTTTGGTGCGACTGGTGAAGGATCACACTGGGTGTTATCACATTGGATAGGCATACAAGATATCACTGAATGTCACCATTATATATTTTCTATTGATGAACTATATATTTTTTACGTTTTATGACTTTTCTTATACACACACACACATATATATATATATATATATATATGGATATGATTTTTATTTTATTTTCTCTTGAAGACAATTTTTGGAGCACTATTATGATGGACTTTGTTATTTATTTTTAGGTCCTATCCATGATCTTATTTCTCACTGTTAAAGCGAAGGTTCACACAAAAATTGAACCTCCGCTTTTCGGAACCCTCCCCTTCCTCCTCTGATGTCACATTTTGCACCTTTCAGGGGGGTGAAGACATCAGTCTAATGCCGTGTACACACGAGCGGAATGTCCGACAGAAAAAGTCAGACGGGAGCTTTTCATCGTATTTTCCGATCCTGTGTATGCCCCGTCAGACTTTTTACGTGGAAAATTCTGACGGACCTAGAAATAGAACATGTTCTAAATATTTTAGACGGAACCAATTCCTATCGGGAAAACTGCTAGTCTGTATGCTGTTCCGACAGACCAAAAACGACACATGCTCTGAAGCAAGTACGAGATGGAAGCTATTGGCTACTGGCTATTGAACTTCCATTTTCTAGTCCCATCGTACGTGTTGTACGTCACCGCGTTCTAGATGGTCGGACTTTGGTGTGCTCGTGTGTATGCAAGACAGCTTGAGCGGCACTCCATCATAAAAACCTTCAGAGTTCATTCCGGTGGGAAAACCGGTCGTGTGTACAGGGCATGAGCCAAGTATTTGCACCCGCTTCCGGGCATAGACTCCCACGGGAGTCTATGCCTCTTCCTGTCCCCCCTTGCGCTGTCTCCTGGGACACACACGGGTCCCAAGAGATAGCGGGGATCAGTTAGGACGCAGAGCGTGACTTGCGCATGCGCAGTAGGGAACCGGGAAGTGAAGCCGCAATGCTTCACTTCCTGATTACCTCACGAGGAAGGCGGCGGCAGCCGCAGAGAGCCGTGCGATTGATCGGCTTCCGACATTGCTGGACTCTGGGACAGGTGAGTGCCCATTTATTAAAAATCAGCAGCTGCAGTATTTGTAGCTGCTGGCTTTTAATAATTATTATTATTTTTAGGTGGACCTCCTCTTTAAGTAATATTCTATAGGGTGTAATTTATAGTTATTTTTGACAGCGCTGCTTCCCTTTCACTTTTTAGTTCCATTTCAGGTCCGAATTCAGTCCTGATTTGTCCCTGAAACAGAGAACGGGACACACCAGACCCCTGCTGTGAGCCACATCCGACTTCAGTGTGAACTCCCCTGGAATATGCATATTTAGGCTTGAAGAACAATTCTACCTTTGTTTTTGTTTTTTATTTGCAGTTAATTCTCTGGGTATGCCAACTCTGCCTCCTGACCTGCCAGTTTCTGTGCTGGGAATGCAGAAACACAGCATGGAAACATTGGCTGGACAGTGCCACATATGTGCAACAGGTGGGCAAAACGAACTACTGTTTTAGGCCTTAAGACAGAGGAACAATACGTGTGTGGTGTGCATTGTATAAGTTAAAGCCATTTAAAAGTTAGCAGCTACAAAAAGTGTAGCTGCTGACTTTTAAACAGACACTCACCTGCAGCAATGCGGCCGTCCGAAGCCTCGCTCATATCCCCCTCCTCTCTGCGGCGCTGGTATTGCAAGTGGGTGCCCGGGTCTGGCTTCAGAACCGGACAAGCTGCGCTGCACGTTATGAATGGGCAATCTTCTGGGACCTGCGATGTGACATTTCCCAGACGGAGGAGAGGTGAACTTCCTTCCGGCGCCAGGAGAGGAAGTGGGAGCTGGGCACCTGTAAAAACCTAGGTACCTGTGCCCCCCCCCCCCCCCCCAAAAAAAACAAAAAAAAAACACACATGACATGCCAAATGTGGCATGTCAGGGGGTCACGAGTACTTAAAACAGAAGTTCCATTTTTGGGTGGAATGCCACCTTAAGAAAGAATGCATGATAAGAAAGGAAAAGCTACAGTGAAAGGCATCCTCTGGATGAGTTTAGTGAAGGCCATCCTATTTCCCTCCATTTCATGTAACCCTGGCTAGTTGGCTGTGAACTAGTACTGCATGCATCAGGGAAGTAGAAGGTGGGTGAAAACAAGGAGACAGACATTTCAACTGGCCAAACTTTTGGATGATGGTTATTAAATTAATGGGATGGGACTGACACCACTGAAGTAGGGGAGTGTGCTCTTAAATTTCCACCAACACAAAAGGATCAAGAGTGTACATTCCTCTGGCCTTGCTACTGATATCTATGGAGCCAAGTATTCTGATTCTGCACGATTACACAGAAATCTGATTAAAGTATTACTACACCCAGGACTCTGCATTCACTATAGCTGGTCTCACACAGAACATGGAAACACAATTATTTTAGTAAATACAAACTGCTTAATACCTTTTCTCAGCAGCAGTATAGAGCAGTCGTGTGACTTCTACCAGTGGCTTGTAGGAGGAGTTTTCATTCTCCTCTGATTTACCTATGAGTCTTCATGACACCCTGACCCTCTGTCTAGACAGTGCCAACTGGTCCTGTGCTAATCACCTCCCAAAAAAAGGTCTAGCAATACACACCAAACTGAGCATGTGCAGAGCGACTCCTAGAGCTCTGTACTATCAACAGATGGTTTGGGGACTGTGGAAGACGAGAAGGATCAGAGAAGACAGGATCAAAAAGCACAATGTAGAAAATTAACCCCTTAGGTTCCACAGCGAGTATAACAAGTATGCTTTACTGCATACAAATATACTGCATATACAGTCTGATTTTACTGTTGTGCATTTGTTAACACTAATATTTTAACTTGATCAATGCTGCTGTGCTTATTGAATGCCATTAATGCCTCGCTGAACGTCTTCTCTTGTTGCCTCAAACTTCACTACCATTTTCCATACTTTCTTACACTGAGAGTTGAACAAACATGCCCGTCAGTGTGTGACATCACCCCCGTAGCTACATCATCCTCACTGGAAGCACAGGTAACAGATTCATCAAAAAGAAAAATGGAAGAAAATTACAGGAACAGAACTTTTATTTTATTTTAAGACTTGTTCATCTATGGCAAACTGGACAGAAAGTCTGGTCACATATCTTGGAGCTTTTACCAAAAACCAGAACTAGAGAATTTTTTTTCTTATGACACGCTAAAGAAGAAATGGTGCCCATAAAGTGTGTTTTCTTTTTTTTTCACTTGACTTTAAAGCTCCTAAAAGGAACTATGTTCAACACAAAAAAAAAAAAAAAAGAAATTAAACCTGTAAAAAAAAAAGTACGGGATACTATTCCAGCTGACTCTCCCATGCCTTTGCATTCCTAGGTATGACTCTTCTATTTTAAAAACATACAGTGTTCCAATTTTGGCTACCGCCTGGCCGATAAGAAACTCGGCAGAAAATTGTGGCTGAACATCACCCTGCATTCTATCAAAAGCTGCCACTGTTCAGGTATTTGTACAGCTGGTGGGGTTGGCCCTCATAATACAATAGCTGCAGTGAGAGATTCCTCCATCCGAGCTGTGTAGTATGGATGGAGGAATGTTTGATTTTATTTTCCGTTCAGCCTCTATGTGTATGGCCAGCGAAACAATGCCGGTTGTGTCAGATGCCTAGTCTCCAGCTGCATGCTCTGGTTCCACTGTCACTAACATGTCCTTGCAGAGGTCCAGGGACACACTAATGACATAGTGGCCTGATGGGTGGAACCACAAGGTTCAGCAGGCATCTGACACACCCCAAAATTTGTTGGATGCTGAAGAGAACAGTGTTGGTTATAGCTCTGCAAAAGAGCGAAGACTGGGGTCACCAGAGGTGCGGCTGGTTAGTATTCCTATGAGTAAGGCCAATTGTGGCTAAAACATGTCAGCAGTGTTACAGCTGTTACTTTTACCCCGGGTGTTTCATAAAGAAGGTAAAGAAGGCCAAGGATCAGTGCCTGTATTTACTTATTAGTATTCCTAATTGTTTACAGGCAGATTTTTTTTATTTTTAGCAGAGTCATTTTAAATTTGTTTTTCAATTATTTTTTTTCTGAAATTGATGTTTAGGTGCAAATAGAGCTATTTTTATAGCAGAACTCCAGGCAGATACAGCGGGTAAAATAAGTATTGAACACGTCACCATTTTGCTAGGTAAATATATTGGTAAAGGTACTATTAAAATTTTCACCATGTCGCTAACAACCCAATTCATACATACAAAGAAAACAAAACAAATAAGTTCAGAAATGAAGTTATGTGTAATAAAATGGAATGACACACGGAAAAGTATTGAACACATGAAGAAAGGGAGGTGCAAAAAGGCATTGAAAGCCAAGACATCATCTGAAATCTGGCAGTAATTAGAAAGCAATCTTGCCCCTGCAAACTAAATTCAGCTGGTTCAGTCACAACTGATGGCCTATAAAAGGTGTCTCATGGGGGCATGGTTTGCCTTGGAAGAAGATGGCAGCTTAACCCTTGAGCTCCAGCCGACAGAATCGAGCTCCGTCAGAGACTCCAGACAAAAGTTCATGCCTTCTAAAATGGGGACATCCTCCCGCAACACACCGATCCCATTCTCCCCACGATCTTAGCAGGTGGGTAAGCCAGAATATTCCGGACACAGACCAGCAACATAGCAGCGTCATCCCAGGCCCACTCGCTTCTCTCAGGCACTGCAGTATACAGCTCGATCTTGGCAGCAGTACCCCCTTCCCCAGCTGACAGCATTCAACACCTGCAGCAGCAGCTCAGCATGAGTGACCTCCGTAGCATAACAGCAGATATTAAGGACACACTGTCTGCCATGATCACTGATCCTCTGCCATGACATCCATGCTCTAGCCGGCAGAGTGCAGGAGGTTGAATGCTTCATGGCACACCAGAACACTGCTATCTGGAGAATCCACCGCATAGTGGACACACACCCACCCTCCAACTCCGGGACCTACAGCACCATATGGAGGACCTGGACAACCGCGGTAGAAGACACAACCTGTGGGTAAGGGGCTTCCGTGAATCGGTTGAATGGAAACAACTACCACCTGCAACGTCAGGCCTGTTTAATAACCTTGACAGGCCCCCTACCACCGTAATTCAGATGGAGCACATCCACCAGGCTCTCCGACCTCTAGGCAGATGTGGTATGCTGTCTAACAGACTTTAGGCTCAAAGAGGAGATCCTCCACTAAGCCCGCAACAGGATCCAGCTCTCTCATGGTGGAACATCTAAGACCTGTTGGCTATTACCCTTCAACATTGCAAGGATCTTTGCCCCCTGCTAGAAATCCTCTGAAGCAGAAGAATCCATCATCGGTGGAAATTCCCCTTTTGCCTCGCTGCTTCATACCAGGGCCACACAACTTTATTAAAGGCTCCGAAAGATCTCCGCACGTTCTGCGAGACACTTGACATACCACAGGTGGAAATCCCTAACTGGTACATGGAATTTTGCACACCAGCCATGAAACCCCTGCCTTCCAGAGAAGAACCAAATGTATGCACAAGATCAGCGATACCGCCGGCAGTGGTCACCATCGGAAGTAAGATCTCTCACCGCTATGGGGGCTCAACATCCGAGCCCCACAAAAATCACCACATGCTTGAAGGGCACGGCGTGACAAGTGACCCGATGACAGCACCACATCTACTATCTGCATGAGTATTCATACCCTGGTTCTCCCCCATTTTGTTGTGTGAATATAATGCATATTGCTGTGGGATACTGCACCCTTCCCTGCTTCTACATGTTCAATTTAAACCTACATAGGAGCCAAGAGTGTCTTACCTTAGACTCAAAGAGCCCCATTTACGGAAAGTCTGATTTGTATAATACACTATGGGCCTATTGATGTGCTTTCTCAAGACCTTTGTAACCTTACTATTGCAAAACATACTGATGGCATTGGTTACAGAAGGATTTTCTAAACTTCTGAATGTTCCAGTGAGCACCGGTAGGGCCATAATCCGTAAGTGGAAAGAACATAATTTCACCATAAACCAACCATGACCAGGTGCTCTTAACAAGATTTCTCACAGAGGAGTGAAAAGAATTATCAGAATAGTTGTCCAAAAGCCAAGGAGCACTTGTGGAAAGCTTCAGAAAGACCTGGAATTAGCGGGTCCAATTCTTTCAAAGAAAACAATAAGTAATGCAGTCAACCGCCATGTCCTGTATGCACGCTCACCACGCAAGACTCAATTGCTGAAGAAAAATCATGTTGAACCTCATTAAAACAACATTTAGACAAGCCTGTGAAACACTGGGAGAATATAGTCTGGTCAGATGAGACCAAACTTCAACTCTTTGGATGCCATAATACACACCATGTTTGGATGTAAAAAGGCACTACACATCACCCCAAAAACACCCCAATACCAACAGTGAAGTTTGGAGGTGGGAACATCATGGTGTGGGGCTATTTTTCAGCATATGGTACTGACAAATGTAGCAATAACCACCGAAGGAGCTGCTGGTTTGATTTGGGTTTACCGTTACCTCACCTGCTTGCTTCTCCATCTTGGGGATCCCGTGGTAAATGGCCCAAAGAATGTTGAAACTGACACTGAATCCTCTTTGGGTTATTTATTTAGGAAAAAACTAAATATCTTAATGGAGGGTAGAGAGTTAGGGGTGCAATGGATCGTCACCGTTCCGTGATCCAAACGGGTCACCCCGCTCGGATCGGCACATGCCGCGATCCGTGGTCTCGGCTTTAGGAAAGTCCGTGGCTTCAGCCTAGCTCCGAAGGGGTGGCCATCTTTCTACACCCAGGCCCTTTACAATGTGATTGCTCCGTCAAATGACGGAGCGATCACTTATAAACACATCAGACATGACGCCAGTTCCTCTCTCTGTACAGTGGAGGGGAGAGATTGGATGGAAGCATCGCTGTGGGCTGGATTTCTAGTGCCCACAGCGCTGCTCTGTGACAGCCATCCCTCCATACTCTGTACTAGTCTGCGATACCCAGCCATACTCTGTACTAGTCTGCGATACCCAGCCATACTCTGCGATACTCTGATACCCAGCCATGCTCAGCCAATATTACAGTGGGGGGGGAGATGTACATTACAGTGGGGAGATTGTGGATATTAAAGTGGGGACTATATGGTGGTGGAATTTTCACAGGTTTTTGCAAATTCAACTATTTGTTGATCCGAAAACTGATCCAATCAGTTACTCTGATCCGAGGAACAATCCGATCCGTGAGTTTTTTTGATCCGTTGCACCCCTAGTTAGGGATGAGTTCAGGCACTTAAATTGCAAGGTGAAGGTATTAAGAGAAGACAGAAGGTACCAACACATTCTGATAAAATCTGCTGCCATCTACCAGGATGATGAAGATGAAATGAGGGTGGACATCTCAGCAAGTCAATGATCCCAAACACAAAGCCAAGGAAACTCTCAATTGGTTTCAAAAAAAGAAAATAAAGCTGCTAGAATGGCCCAGCCAATCACCTGACTTGAATCCAACAGAAATTCTATGGAAAGAACTAAAGACCAGAGTTCATAGAAGAGGTCTGCTGAACCTAATAGAATTTGAAGACACACCTGAGCAATGCATGCGACTAGTTTCTCTATACAGGAGGCGTCCTGAAACTGTCATTACCAACAAAGGATTTTGTATGAAGCATTAAATAAATTTCAGTTAACGTATTCAATACGTTTTCTCTGTGTCGTTTCATTTTGTTACACATCACTTAATTTCTGAACTTATTTGTTATGGTTTCTTTGTATGTACGGATTGCATGGGTTGTTACCGACACGTGGTGATCATTTCATGTCAATAGCACCTTCAGAAAAATGCTGACATGCTCAATATTACCAGTTGTATATAAGACACATAATAACGTAATTCAATATTATATCAACCTCATGGTGCTGGTGCCTCCCGACCCTTTAAAGCGTTTAGGGTGCGAGGAGGCAGGGTGGGGTTTATGATTGGGACTGCCGAAATTGGCGGTCACATCATCAGAAAGCCGTTAGTTAGCCGCCAGTAATTAAGTTGGGCTTATTTATACTAATTCATGCAAATATGTGCTGCTCTGTGATAGGGCCACCCGCCGAAAGGCCGCATATTTGTGTGATTTAGTGTGGCCGGTGCCAAGGAGTAAATTTATTTTTGTTAATGCAAAGTAAGTACCTAAATTTGACATGGTATCAGCTATTTGCAACCTCTTGAAGAGCAGAACTCAGACTGGGAGAGGAAGAAGCAGCTCAATTAGCCAATCAGTTGTGCTACAGTTAAAAGGACAACAGAGGGAGAAAGCTCATCAGTGTGATGCTTCTTCTTTAACTGTCCAGTCATGGGTTAGGGAAGGGGCAAGACTTGTAGATGTTAAATCACTACAGTAAAGTAATCCGGTCCTTTCTCTGGCAGACAGGACTGTGCGGTGTAAAACTCACAACACGTTAAACAGCTCCCTTATATGTACTTTATCTGTGTATTTAGCCGTTTGCTTGGTATTCAGCTTTAGCAATTTTCATTGTGTTATGCTTATAATAAAAACTGAAAAAAATATATGAAACTGAAATAACTGTTAAAGAATAAAAATTAGCTTTATGAAGGTAAGTGATTACACGCGTTTTCTTGTAATCTAAGGTTTATGTATGGCTTGGTCACAAAACACATGAAATTTAAGGCAATTCCAAACTCTTCCAGCGTCAGATAAATAACAGTAATGTCAAACACCTATGGCTGTTAAAAAAAGCACCACATTCATATTGAATATGCAGAAGCAGCAATGAAGACATAATCCCTGCAAGCCTTCCTATTCAAGCAATAATAAAAGTGTCAGTTTTTGTTTTATTACTAATGTGCAAACTTTTTTATTTTTTTTCCATTGAACCCCTGAACGTAAGCATTTTTTTTCCTGTTAAAAACAAAAATGGGTATGGAAATAAAAGCTCTACTCCAGCTTCACAATTTAAATACAATTTCAATTTACTAACTCCTGTTAAAAAAAAAAAAAAAAACCCACAGCTTTCTCCGTAATAGTCACTTTCTCCTTGAAGCTGTACCCTACAGAAAGTCTGCCGAGTCCAGTAGCTGCTGCCACACTTCCTGGCTGAATACTGGAAATTGACCTACAGAAAGGTATGGCTCCACCACTTGAAGTTTTCTGCAAGTTGTAGCCATTAACACATCTTCCCCAATCTTCCAGTGCTGGCAACACATGCATGTCACTGCTGTGTGACATGGTTGCACCACTCTACTTCATCCACAGGATGTCGCTGGAGAGACAGGATGAGGACAGAAGACAATTGCGCACCATCTGGATGAAAGTTTTTCGGTAAGAAATAAAAAAAATGATGTGCAAGGACCGAGAGGGAAGGGGGATATGTACTTTTAATTAAAGTTTTTGTATAAAATAAACTTGTACGATGAAAAAATATTAAATTAAGTGCTGCAGAATATGCGTCATAGCTGACAGAATGTAGCAGTTTTGTCAGAATACTCCTCCCTGTGCTGCTGGAGACTCCTTAAATAAACAATTCAATTTCTAAAGCATTACATGTCAACCAGTTAGGGACAAGATATGCAGTGCTAATAGTTTTTACAATGGGTATTCAAATATGACCCAGATGGCGTCGGTTATGATGAAACGTGCAAGGCGGAGCTAACGTGCATTGTCGCCACACTTGTCCTGCTGTGTACACCATCTGGACCTTTCTTATGCATGTTTTTTCAAGCCTTGGATTTATACACTGGGCTGATTGTATTATACATTATGGGATTATTTTTAATCACTTTTTTGCATCAATAAAAGCTCTTTTGCGGTTTTACACTATGTGAGCTTTTTTCTATTTCATAATCATGGCGACACCTTATTCCATCATATCTACCAAGGTATACCTGGATTATATGTGATATACTGGGATATCCTTGGATCATATGTGATTCCTGGAGGTTTGGAATTTTGGCACATGTGGACACTATATTATGCGCATCTGACTCTGTGATAGAGTCCATGAACATGGGTAAGAGTCCATCTTGTATTGGTGGTGGCTCACATGGTGGAATGTGATCACTGATATGCCTATGACCAGAACCACTGTCACAATTGCATATACTACTTTTTGGACTTTTTTGAACTTTCACTTACCGTAGATATATTTGATTACCTATTGTAATTACTATTAGTCCTGCATATCTTGTCCCCAAGTCTTATTGCACAGCACGTCTGACTTTTTGCCTGTGCATTTTCTACTTTTGTTTACATGTCAAACAATTGCCATGTTTAAAATAAAATAACTGTGGTAGCCTTTGTTATTTATCTCAGTGGTGTTCATCTCTTGTAGCCTTGTTGCAGTCACTTCCTGCATGGCAGTTTTCAGAACGGGGTTCCTGATGGTAAACACAGTAGAACATGCTAGCATTACATGCAGCACAGTGGCTTACAGCAGCAGGGTCACTGGTTTGAACCCCAACCAAGATACTACCTGCATGGAGTTTGCATGTTCTCCCTGTGCCTGCCACACTCCAAATAAATGCTGGAAGGTGAATTGGCTCCTGTCTATACTAGTCCTAGTATGTATATGTACACATGTGAGATAGGGACCTAAGATTGTAGCAGGAGCCGATTTGAATGTACAAAATGTTGTGTAAATTGTCAGTGCTATAGAAATACCTGTATCATTGTGTGTTGAAATGACTACTTGTAGCTCTTATAAGAAATCCGGGTAATCTTCATGGCATGATCACCAGGATTTATTTGAAAGTATTGAAAATGACCTTTGAAATGACATCAATGTGTTAAATCTTGAGATCTAGTAACCAGGCCAAGCTCTGTCACAAGAGGAATTTGTCTGACCTTTCAGAAAGTCAGTATTTGTATTACTACTTCTGAGGTCTCAGCCAGCCCACTGAGAAGCCTTATTCTAACAAAACAAGTACAGCCTGGCACCTTATGAGGTTTACTCTCCAGCACTTGTATTTTTATAGCCTCGTACACTTTAACAGCGAATAATTCTACTGTTTATAGAATCAGCACAAAAAAGCATTAGCAGCACAACCAAGTCACTCTTGTTTGTTCAATGATACAGTAGTATAACAAGATAGTAGTTGTGCCATCATTATCCACAAGATGGCACCACAGTAGCAGTATCTGAAAAAGAGTTGACTGCTGACATCTATAAGCAGCAGCCCATGCTTTAACTTTGGTTTCACCTCTATAGGAAACGCTTCAGTGAAGGAAACGTCAATGTGGGGGTTTGCATGGGTTCCCTAAACATAAAAAGAATTCATATTTTAGCCAAGGAAGAACAGACCACAAAAATGTACACCATGATGATTCTGTCTCCTCTGCTACCTCAACATCACTATTTGGTGCTGTACAGACAAAACGTTTATAGGAAGCGCAGCACAAAAAAAAAAAAAAGACTGGTCTAAAGCTGACATAAACCATTTCAATGTGATGGGTAGGACAGCAGAGAACAGGCGGGGGACACACAGACTGAGCAGTACAACAGGTGGAATGAGGTAGCTGTGTGTTCCACTGAGCTCTCTATTAGTGCATAGATAAGTCATGTACATGGTGGCAACTTTTCAGTACTGGCATTAGGTGGTAGCTTGCAGCATCTCCTGCCAATCCGTCTCACTCTCACATGTTGTCCGGTTCTTAAAAAATGTCTTGATCAACTTCTGAGCTTCTTCTTTCACTAAGGAGAAGGAAGAAATTAATGAATATTCACACTCAACAATAAGCCTCATCAACCAAAATACCCCATCTTCAATTGCACTATGCCTGGTATATCAGATCAAAGAAACTACCCCATCTTCAATTGCACTATACTTGGTATATCAGATCAAAGAATCTACCCCATCTTCAATTTCACTATGCCTGGTATAACAGATCAAAATAAATATCTCATCTTTAAATTGCATTGTGCCTGGTATGTCAGATCAAAGAAAATACACCATCTTCAATTGCACTGCACTGAAGTTAGAAGCGGATTGGCTGCCATGTATAGCGCAGGTACCAGGTATAGTGCAATTAAAGATAGGATATTTTCTTTGAGCCAATATACCAGGTATAGTGCAATTGAAGATGGAATGCTTTATTTGAGCTGATATACCAGGCATAGGGTTTGATTTACTAAAACTGGAGTGCAAAATCTGGTGCAGCGCTGCACAGAAACCAATCAACTTCCAGGTTTTATTGGCTACCATGTACAGCTGCGCCAGATTTTGAACTCTCCAGTTTTAGCAAATCAACCCCTATGCCTGGTATATTGGCGCAAATAAAACACTCCATCTTGGTGGAACTCCGCTTTAAGTAATAAAAAGAGATATAGAAAATGTCTTAAATTAAACACACAAGCCTCCAATCAGAGCACTGTATGTATAATTTTGATTAAAAAAAATGTATCTTGAACTGTACTGTAAATATAAATACAAAAAAACAGGTAATCAAAACTTTTGGACGAAAAAAAAAATTGTCTAACATTAGTTAATTAACAAAAAACAAAAAATTAAACAGTAAAGTGTTTTTCCCAAAAAATTGTGTTTGAAAGACTGCTGCGCAAATACCGTGTGACATAAAATATTGCAACAACCGCCATTTTATTCTCCAGGGTCTCTGCTAAAAAAAAAATATATATATATATATATGATGTTTGTGGGGAAGTGATTTTCTAGCAGAAAATGCTGGATTTTTACTTGTAAGCAACACGTCAGAAAATATTTAGTCTTTAAATGGTTAAACTGAGATATTCTACACACTGGAGTTCATTCCTTTGATAAGTAGAAACATTGCATCTTTTTGCTTCTTTTATTAGCAATGTTCTCATACTTGGCAGGCTGCTCAGATAGGAGAGACTCAAGTGGCTCCCATGGGGAGACTTCAGGAGACTTGCATTGACTTCTATTACAGAAGTCATTTTGAAGTCGCACTGAAGTCGCACTGTGCGGGGTCGTGCTGAGTCACCCCGCAAGTCGGATCGCCCCTGTGTGAACTGGCTAGTGCATAAATGAATCGGCCTAATTTTCAGCACAATCGGTCGATGTGGATTAATTAAAAAATGCCAAAAATTGCCCGATATATCAGCCGGCCAATATATTTTGTTCGACCTCTAAGCAACATGTACAAATACATAAGGGGTCCATATAGTAAACTTGGTGTTGAGTTATGCACTTTTAGGTCATCACAGAGGACAAGGGGGCACTCTTTATGTCTAGAGGAAAAAATATTTAATCTCCAAATATGGAAAGGTTTCTTCACAGTAAGAGCTGTGAACATGTGGAATAGACTCCCTGCAGAGGTGGTTCTGGCAAGCTCAGTAGATTGGTTTAAGAAAGGCCTGGATTTGATTGCCTCTCGGGGGGATCAGGAAGGAATTTCTCCCCTGCTGTAGCAAATTGGATTATGCTTTGCTGAGGTTTTTTCGCCTTTCTCTGGATTAACTGTGGGTAAAGGATTGTGCATATGGGAATTATTTTTTTTGTTTATTTTTGTGGTTTAACTCAATGGAGTTGTGTCTTTTTTCAACCCACGTAACTATATATTATATCAGATCAAAGAAAATACCCCATCTTCAATTGCACTATGGGGATTGATTTACCAAAACTGGAGTGTGCAAAATCTGGTGCAGCTCTGCATGGAAACCTATCAGTTTCCAGGTTTTATTGTCAAAGCTTAATTGAGCAAGCTGAAGTCAGAAGCTGATTGGCTGCCATGCACAGCTGCACCAGATTTAGAATTCTACAGTTTTAGTAAATCAACCCCAATGCCTGGTATATTAGCGCAAATAAAACACTCCATCTTTAATTGCACTATACCTGGTATGTCAACTAAAATAAAATGACCCATCTTTACTTGCACTATACCTGCCATCTCAGATCATATAAAATAGTCCAACTGTAATTGCACTACACCTGTCATCTCAGATTATATAAAATTAAACAAAATACCACATTTTTATTTGCATTATACCTGGTATATCAGTTAAAAAAATGCTTCATGTTTAATAGCACTATACCTGGTATGTCAGCTAAAATAAAATACCCCATCTTTAATTGCACTATAACTGTCATCTCAGATCATTTAAAATAGTCCAACTGTAATTGCACTACACCTGTCATCTCAGATTATATAAAATAGTCCATCTGTAATTGCACTATACCTGTCATCTCAGATTGAATAAAACACTCCATCTTCAAAGTATAACTAAAGTCATGAGAGGCAGGAGGAGAAGCAGCACACTGCTCTGCTGTAAGCATTGCCACAGACACACTGCAATGCCACTGCTGGCCCTCCCTCTCTAAGCCGTAGTGCTACTTTGCAGGGAATTCCAGGAAGCTGACATGAAGACTGATTTTTGTACTTATACTCAACATATTCTAGTATAACATCTTGTAATTAATACATAACAGCATTAAATGGAGTTCTTCTTAATATTTGCAGACGTGTGCTGAGCCTAATGCTGGCCATACAGTGATCAAAATGGCAAGTATTTAGCAGAGACCAGCCAAATCTCCAGTGTGTGGTCATCCCATCTTGAGAAATCAATTGATCGTCTTCTGTTGAAAGGACATGCTGGAGAACTTGCTCAGCATCTACAGTGGGCACAGCTGTCAGAATACAATGTCCTGGTGGGGGGATTTCGCCACCTTGTTTGTGGATCAGGAATCTGTTGGTTTCACAGTGTATGACCAGCTTTAGTATATACCCAGAGACCTGGCACAACGCTCACTCAGAAATGAAGTATATACCTCTCAGGTGAAGTAACCCTTTAAGAGACAATGGTATTTTACCCTACTTGACACCATAAACTGTATAAATGGATGTTCCTCCTTCTCGGAGGATACAGGAAGGCTCACCATTTTTCCGCAGAGGTTTCTTGTTATCCCCAGCTAAGTGGTGAGATAGCTGCCTTGCGAATGCCTTAAACAGGTCCTGTTAGGAATGAATACATTTCACATTGCATTATATTAGTGCAAATATCTGCAGTAACATTAAACTATATTTTTACACATTTATGTTCCTCTAATATAGGAAAAACTATAACAGCAGATCTTGAAATAGAGAGGAATAGGTAAAACCCCTTGTAACTTGGCGTTTGTTTACCATTGGGAAGATTTCCCTATAGTTCCTGAAGCAAGAAATAAAATTTCCCATACACATGTTCCAAATGTTATCATACAAAGGGCCTGTATTGGCCTGCCCTGGGCAGAGTTTACCAATGCAGAAGTGCTGTGAAGGATTAGTACCACTCCCTTAACATAGCACACCAGAGGCCATGTTATACTATTGCACTGGGGTGAACAAGCCCTACATCTTTATTGTACAATAACTGTACCAGCTGATTGGAGAAAAGCCAATGTGGTACCAATATTCAAAAAAGGGCATAAACATATTCCTGTAAACTACAGGCCAGTCAGCCTAACATCAATTGTATGTAAATTACTAGTGGTGATAGTAAGAGACTATATCCAAGAATTTGCTGATGAAAATAGTATCATTAGTATTAATGAGCATAAGTTTACGAAGGGTCATTCTTGCCTGACCAATCCACTAACATTCTATGAGGAAGTGAGCTGCCATCTGGATAGGGGAGGTCGGTAGATGTGGTATACCTGGATTTTGCGAAAGCATTCGATACAATTGCCCATAAATGCTTAAACTACAAGCTGAGGTCTGCAGGTATGGAACGTAAGGTTTGTTCTCGGATACAAAACTTGTTTCAGGGGCGTGTCCGAAGGGTAGTGATAAATAACGTGTACTCAGACCTGTCTGGGGTGGTGAGTGGGGTACCCCAAGGTTCTGTATTGGGACCAATTATATTTAATTTATTCATAAATGATATAGAGGATGGGATAAATAGCTCAAGCTCAGTTTTTGCAGACAACACAAAGATGAGTAAGGCAATAACTTCACATCACGATATAGGAATTTTACAGAAAGATAATGCAGTGGGCAGCTACATGTCAAATGATGTTTAATGTGGACAAATGTAAAATAATGCACTTGGGGGCTAAGAACAGAAATGCAAACTACTCACTGGTGGAGAACCTCTGGGGGAGTCAAGGATGGAGAAAGATCTGGGGGTCATAGTAGATGACAGACTGAGTAATAGCATGCAATGTCAAGCTGCAGCTACCAAAAAAGGCAGAATTTTAGCATGAAAAAAATAAATAAAAAAAGGGATATACTCCAGAGATAAATCTATAATCTTGCCACTTTATAAAACTCTGGTTAGGCCACATCTGGAGTATTCTGTCCAGTTCTAGTCACCAGTCCTCAGAAAGCATGTGCTGGAACTGGGGAGAGTCCAAAGAAGGGCAACAAAACTAATAAGAGGACTGAATGAATGAATGAATGAATAATTTGTATAGCGCTCAAAGCGAACTGAATCGCATAAAGGCGCTGGACTGGAGGACCTCAATTACGAGGAGCGACTACAGGCACCAATTTATTCTTGTTGGAGAAGTGACGCTTGAGAGGGGACATGATATAGATTTACTGATATCTCAATGGTGACCCTAGCATAGGAAAAAAGCTATTTAGTCTCAGGGAGTATAAGAGGACAAGGGGCCACACAATGAGATTGGAGGAGAAAAGCTTTAACCTTAAACTGTGCAGAGGGTTTTTCACCATCAGGGCGGTAAGAATGTGAAACTTCTTCCACAATTGGTGGTGTCAGCGAGGATTATTGATATCTTTAAAAGACTCTTGGATGTGCATCTTAAAGAACACAATATACAGGGAAATGATTGTTGACACTGACACTGACACACACACACACACACACACACACCCAAACAGGTTGAACTGGATGGACTAGTGTCTTTATTCAACCTTACCTACTATGTACAGTGCCTTAAAGTATTCATAACCCTTGAAATTTTCCACATTTTGTCAAGTTACAACCAAGAATGTAAATGTATTTTATTGGGTTATTACGTGATAAACCAACACAAAGTGGCTCATAATTGTGAAGTGGAAGGAAAATTCTAAATGGTTTTCAAAAATGTTTACAAATAAATATCTGGAAAGTGTGGCGTGCATTTGTATTCAGCCCCCTTTACTCTGATACCCCTAACTAAAATCTACTGGAACCAATTGCCTTCAGAAGTCACCTAATTAGTAAATAGTCTATTTGTGTGCAATTTAATCTCAGTATAAATACAGCTGTTCTGTGAAGCCCTCAGAGGTTTATTAAGGAACCTTAGTGAGCAAAAAGAATCATTAAGGCCAAGGAACACACCAGACAGGTCAGGGAAAAAGTTGTGGAGAAGCTTAAAGCAGGGTTAGGTTATGAAAAAATATCCCAAGCTTTGAACATCTCACAGAGCATTGTTCAATCCATCAACCAAAAATGGAAAGAGTATGGCACAACTGCAAACTTAGCAAGACATGGCGTCCACCTAAACAGACAGGCTGGGCAAGGAGAGCATTAGAGAAACAGCCAAGTGCCCCATGGTAACTCTGGAGGCGCTGCAGAAATCCTCAGCTCAAGTGGGAGAATCTGTCCACAGGACAATTATTAGTCGTGCACTCCACAAGTTTGGCCTTTATGGAAGAATTTCAAGAAGAAAGCCATTGTTGAAAGAAAGCCATAAGAAGTCCCGTTTTCAGTTTGCAAGAACCTATGTGGGGGACACAGCAAACATGTGGAAGAAGGTGCTCTCATTAGATGAGACCAGAATTACATTTTTGGCCTAAAAGCAAAATGTTATGCATGGCAGAAAACGAACACTGCACATCACCCTGAACACACCATCCCCACTGTGAAACAGTGGTGGAAGCATCGTGTTGTGGGGATGCTTTTCTTCAGCAGGCACAGGGAGGCTGGTCAGAGTTGATGGGAAGATGGATGGAGCCAAATGCAGGGCAATTATGAAGAAGACCAATCAGAACTAAGGCTGGCCATACATTATACAATTTTTTTTTTTTTTTTACAACTTTCCTTTAGATTTACCAAAACCATATAATATGAGGTCACACCTAAACACTTTCAATTTATTTACGGTCAGGCAGGCCCTTGTACTACATAGTTGAAGGTAAATCTAAAGAAAATTGCATAAGAAAATTGTATGGTGTATGGCCAGCTTTAGGGCCCCTTCACATAGGCTTTCTGATCAGGTTCACCTGTCAGTTTTTCAGGTGGACTTGATCGAACCCTGCAGTCTCCCCTGTAGAGCGGTGGATGTCAGCGCTGACAAGTCTGTTGACATCCGCCTCTATCTGATCATGCCTTCCAAAAATGGATGGACAGATGGAGGTCCTATTTTCCATCTCTGTCTGAGGGATCGGATGAAAATGGACAGGCGGTCTGTTTTCACCTGATCTCCCCATAGATGGTGATAGGACTGTGTCCGTCTCTGCTATGCACAGCGGTGCGGGAGGAGATGGGCCTGTCATCCATGGGGGATTAGCAGACCAGCTTAACACCTAAAAAGTGATAGTTTATTATCACAGGGACCCATGTTCATTTGTCAACTGTAGCATACAGACGTAGTAGTATGTAATCATCTTTGCTCAGAACGACTCCAGGATATTAGGAGGGAGAGCAGCTGCCTTCCACAACTTCAGCCGGCTGACTGCCCATGGACATTGCAAGGGGATATTATTTTAATGTTAATTTAATCTTTTTTTATTTATTTTTTATTATTCTTTATTTAGTGTTCAAGTAATCCCACATTATAATATAAAACAAAATGGAAAGAATATAGGACAGCTCCATATAAGTAAGACCAGGCATTAAATGCCAAACCAAAGGCGGGCTATGCAGCCGTTATAAAGGTCGCTGAAATCGAACAAGAGCTGGGAAAATTCATCAGTAAGGGTCAAATTTTCGAGATGATATTTATAGTTTATATTTATGTAATAGATCATACAGCAGCTATAGTACAGAAAATATAAGCCCAAAGGGGGATCAAAGAGTGCAAAAAGAAAAAGGGGAGAGGAGAGTGGGATGGCAAGTAAAAGGGGGAAAATAAAATTAAAGAAAAGAAAAACGTTACCTCTGGGACATTGCCACGTATCAGACACTCGCCACGAGAGCAGATCATGATTGAGAAGCAAGAAAGGTCTGATCTCTGTAAAAAGTAGGGTGTCCAAACTTTCTACTAGTCGTCTTGCCTTTCTAATTATTTGTTTTTAATTACACCATTCCATGCTCTGTGCTGGTGTCTCCTAAAATACAGTATTAACACGCCAAGGGCTAAAGTGAGTATACCATTAATAAATAAAAGAAATAGGAAGGGCAACACAATATCCCCATAATGGTAAAAGTCACAATCATTAGTATCAAAACATCTTTGTGCTCATGTAAGATTAAACAAAGCTCCCTACAGGGCAACACTGCCAACTTTGAATACCTTCTGACCAAAAGAAAGGCCAACTTATGAGACAACAATGCCAATGAGGTGTCCTGAATAGGTTCAGTAGAGGATCTTTGCAGCACCTAAAATACTAGATTTGGATCGCCTGGTTGGAGGAAAGACTGGAATCTGGCTTGATGGGACTCCTAGTCTAGCTAAGAGAGGCGCTCAAGATTCAACAGCAAGCCCACTGGAAGGTTCCTCACATAGCCAGAGATATCAGGTATTACTGACAGACTCCACAGGGGAAGAGAAGGTGAGGGTTTGAAGCCACTAATCAGAGGGTCCTACAAGTTGCACCAGCCGAGTGATAAAATCTTGCATAACTGAAGAAAACACCTCCAACGTGAGGCAGGAAGAGGACTCAACGCTCTAGGATAAAAGAAAGTACAGGAAACACTGGCAACCCAGGCACTTACAACCGGAGTCTGTAAGAAATGCAGAAGACACAATCTTTTCCTTTGCCAAGCTTAACCTTGCACATAATGTAAATAAGGCTGATTTGATGGTTCAAAACCAATGTTTCGTTTGGCACCAGACATATTGCTAAAACCCAGAAAGGCTGCTGCAACTTTAAGCTACCAGACTCCCCAGGAATACTAATGAACCAGCTGACTGTGGTGTTCTGGACAAGGGGGCGCACAGAGGTTAGGATTGTGTGAACACTGTCAGTGCAGGTGAAGCACCAGACCAACAAGGGCTGCAGCTGAAAGGAAATGCTATGTTCCTGTGTGCAGGTTGTCAGTATTAGTGTATGAAGAGCTGCTCCATGCGTACCCTACACGAGGGGGAAAAGGCTTGGTGCACATGCTGGCTTCTCCTCTGTGCTGACATTAGCAAGGTCCCAGTTGAGAGGAAGAAAAACGATGAGAAAATAAACATCAGTTTGGGAAAAACCAGTGCTTGACCACAGGAGGAAACACTTGCATATAAGCCGACGGTTGAATAAAAAGGAAGGTCCCCCAATATACAGTGCCCAGCTTGCTGTAACCTTTCCAGAAAAAATACACAAACAAGCCCAAATACAATAATAGGAGGGACTTTCTGTCCTCTTCACACAATACCCAACCACCTGCAACAGCTCCTGTAGCATGTGCCACGTACACCCTCTTGTACAACAAGTAATGCCCTGTACACACAGTCAGACATTAAGACCACAAAATCAGTCTGAGTTTTTCTGACAGATTTTGGCCCAAACTTGTGTTGCAGAAAATCCAATCGTTCGGAATGAGGTGGCGTTCATTGCATACGACGGGACTACGTGGAGGCTAGTAGCCAATAGCTTTGGTCTCGTAATTTAATCTGAGCATGCGTGCCACTTTGTCCGTTGGAATTCTCTAAAAACGTTTGGAAAAAGTCTGATCGGATTTTGTTGTGGGGAAAATTTGAGATCCAGCTTTCAAACTTTTTCCGTCTGATAGAGCCCACACACGATCGGATTTTCTGAAAACATAATCGGATCTGACCTTTTCCGTCAGAATTTCCAATCGTGTGTACAGGGCAAAAGTCTTTAGAGACAGATGAACATTACCACAGAGTTGGCCCTTATAACTCAGCAAGGAATCCTCAGGTGTGCTGGCCTGACCTGAACAGCAGAGTTCTGTGCTGATTGCAACACAGACAGGGTTGTCACTGCCGACTGGATGATCCTCACAGAGGGAACACCAGTATGCTTAATGAACTGGAAAAAACTGTGCTAATGTCAGGGCTGGCTTAGCGCCTCTGGGCTGGCTGTTCACCTGTTGGTAAGTTGCCAGCTATTCATCTCTGTCCACAGTTACCAAGCTGTTCCTGATCCTGCTAGTCTGACCTGCCTACTTAAAGCTGTCCAGCTCACTTCATCTCTGCCTTCGCCTTGGTCACATCACAAGAAACCATCTCCTGTGTTCCTGTTTAACTGCTTGCCGACCACCGGCTGTGAAATAACGGGCAGGCGGCGTGGCACTTGTGGTGGGAGGCCGTCATATGACGTCCTCCCATTTAAACAGGGAATGCGGGCAATCATGCGCGTGCATCCCTGCTCCTACGGTGGCGGCGTGTCACAGAGATGCCACTTACCACCGAGGGGGGGTGAACAGCCATTGAGTATGGCTGTTTACCATGTGATCACGCATGCACGTCGGTGGCGGCGTGTTCCCAGGAACACTGCTTGTCACCGACTCTGGTAAACAGCCATTGGCCGGCTGTTTACCCATGTGATCTGCTGTGATCGTTTCACAGCCAATCACTAAATGTAAACAAACCGCGGTAACAAGATGTTACCGGGTTCTCCTCCTCACACGCCATGGAGATTGCGGTAACATCTCGTTACCGCTTACAGTGTATGTCAATCACACCGATTGGTCCCCCAATAAAGAGATCCTGTCACCACCCATCATAGTACCCGAGTACCCGTCACCGCCCATCATAGTACCCGAGTACCCGTCAAAGCCCATCAGAGTACCCGAGTACCCGTCAAAGCCCATCAGAGTACCCGAGTACCTGTCCTAGACCATCAGAGTACCCGAGTACCTGTCACCAGGCCATCAGAGTACCCGAGTACCTGTCACCAGGCCATCAGAGTACCCGAGTACCTGTCACCAGGCCATCAGAGTACCCGAGTACCTGTCACCAGGCCATCAGAGTACCCGAGTACCTGTCACCAGCCCATCAGAGTACCTATCTGCAGCCCATCAGAGTACCCGAGTACTTATTTGCAGCCCATGCCTCATAGAATATACGTTGGGGTGTTTGCTTTCAAAAATGGGGTAATTCAATTGTCCTGGTGCTCCAGGACCTTCAAAAGTGTGATGGGTAGGATTGAAATGAGATGTGTCATTTATGCTCCTAGAACGCCTGAAGCTACTACTTCAATGTTGGTGCTCTGTATGTGGCCAGACTGTGTAAAAGTCTCACACGGGGTATTGCCATACTCGGGAAGAGTAGCAGAATGTGTTTTGGGGTGTAATTTGCTGTATGCATATGCTGTGTTTGAGAAATAATCTGATATGACAATTTTGTAAAGAAATAAAAATCTTCATTTTGCAAAGAATTGTGGGAAAAAATTACAACTTAAAAAAAATCACCATGCTACCTACTTAATACCTTGGAACGTCTACTTTCTAAAAAGGGGTCATTTGGGGGGTATTTGTACTTTCCAGACTTGTTAGTGTCTCAAGAAATGAGATACACCTGATGTACTGAAGGCCTGATCAGATGTGATAAATTTTTAGTGATTGCCACCATAGATTGTAGACTCTATAACTTTCACAAAGACCAAATAATATATACTAATGTGGGTTATTGTTACCAAAGATATGTAGCAGTATAAATTTTGGCCAAAATTTATGAAGAAAAATTACTAATTAGCAAAATTGTATGACAGAAACAAAGAAAAATGCATTTTTTTCACAAAATTTTATTTTTTTGTTTTATTTATAGCACAAAAAATAAAAAAACCACTAGTGATTAAATACCACTAAAAGAAAGCTCTATTTGTTTGGAAAAAAGGAAGCAAGTTTCATATGGCTACAGTGTTGCATGACTAGTAATTGTCATTCAAACTGTGAGAGCGCTGAAAGCTGAAAATTGGTCTGGTCAGGAAGGGGGTGTAAGTGCACTGTATTGAGGTGGTTAACCACTTCAACCACGGACCAATTAACAGCCTAAGGACCAGAGGTCTTTTTACAATTTCGCACTGCACTGCTTTAACTGGTAATTGCGCGGTCATGCAATGTTGTACCCAAACGAAATTTGCGTCCTTTTCTTCCCACAAATAGAGCTTTCTTTTGGTGGTATTTGATTGCCTCTGCGATTTTTATTTTTTGCGATATAAATGGAAAAAGACCGAAAATTTTGAGAAAAAAATATATTTTCTACTTTTTGTTATAAGAAAAATCGAATAAACTCAATTTTAGTCATACATTTAGGGCAAAATGTATTCAGCCACATGTCTTTAGTAAAAAAAATGTCAATAAGCGTATATTTTTTGGTTTGCGCAAAAGTTTTAGCGTCTACAAACTAGAGTACATTTTCTGGAATTTACACAGCTTTTAATTTATGACTGCCTATCTCATTCCTTGAGGTGCTAAAATGGCAGGGCAGTACACCCCCCCCCCCCCCAAACGACCCCATTTTGGAAAGTAGACACCCCAAGGAAATTTCTGAGAGGCATGTTGAGCCCATTGAATATTTTTTTTGTCCCAAGTGATTGAATAATGACACAAAAAAAAAAAAAAAAAGTTTACAAAAAGTTGTCACTAAATGATATATTGCTCACACATGCCATAGTTATATGTGGAATTGCACCCCAAAATATATTCTGCTGCTTCTCCTGAGTACGAGGATACCACATATGTGGGACTTTTTGGGAGTCTAGCCGCGTACGGCACCCCGAAAACCAATCACTGCCTTCAGGGTTTCTAAGGGTGCAAATTTTTGATTTCACTCCTCACTACCTATCACAGTTTCGAAGGCCATAAAATGCCAAAATGGCACAAACCCCCCCCCCCCCCCAAATTACCCCATTTTGGAAAGTAGTCACCCCAAGCTATTTACTGAGAGGCATGTTGAGTCCATGAAATATTTTATATTTTGCCACAAGTTGCAGGAATATTAAAAAAAATTTTTTTGCACAAAGTTGTCACTAAATGATATATTGCTCACACATGCTATGGGCATATGTCAAATTACACCCCAAAATAAATTCTGCTGCTTCTCCCGAGTACAGGGATACCACATGTGGGGGACTTTTTTGGAGCCTAGCCACGTACAGGACCCCGAAAACCAAGCACTGCCTTCCGGATTTAAATATAAAACGCTACCAAAAAAAACTGTTAGCGATCGCAGGGATCAGGCCTGACTCTGCGATCGCTGTAGTTATGTGTTTAGTGTTTTGTAAGTGACAGTGATCGATCGATACTGCACTTGGGTGGGCTGGGCAGAGGGGCAAAATGCAGGTGCTAGCAGGTATCTGGGCTGATCCCGCTAACAATGCGTTTTTTTGGAACCCTAAACTGCTGGGGGTGCTAGTATAGATCTGATCAGATCAGATATTGATCTGTTCAGATTCTATACCACTACGGGAGGTGTATGCTTTGCGTGTGGGTGTTAGTGGTACTGGCACTAACCTAGCGCTGCCTGGGGCGACGCAGACCCTGACCCTAAAACCTAATTGATATCACCCGCCGGGTGGTCAGGGGGTTAAGCCTTTATTGGGTAATAAATGGTGGGTGCCCTGATGCTATAAAAAGCAAACTAACTAACCAGAGTCACCCGTAACACTTATACGGTGATCACTGGTGAAAGGGCTAACTAGGGGCAATCAGGGGGTTCAAATTTTTATTAGGTAGTATATGGGGGTCCCTGGCGCTATATAAAAACCTGACGGGGAACCTAAATAACTAACTGGCTAACCAGCGTCACCAGTGACACTTATGCTGTGATCCCTGGTGAAAGGGTTAATTAGGGGCAATCAGGGGGTTAAAACCATTATTGGGTAGTATATGGGGGTACCTAGCGCTATAAAAACCTGGCGGTGAACCTAAAAAAATAACTAGCTACCTAGCGACACTAATGCAGCGATCAGAAAAATGATCGCTTAGTGACACTGGCAAAAGGGGGTGAAAGGGTTAACTAGGGGCAATCAGGGGGTTAAAACTGTTATTGGGTAGTATATCAGCAGGGTACCTAGCGCTATAAAAACCTGGCGGTGAACCTAAAAAAATAACTAGCTACCTAGCGACACTAATGCAGCGATCAGAAAAATGATCGCTTAGTGACACTGGCAAAAGGGGGTGAAAGGGTTAATTAGGGGCAATCAGGGGGTTAAAACCATTATTGGGTAGTATATCGGGGTACCTAGTGCTATAAAAACCTGGCGGTGAACCTAAAAAAATAACTAGCTACCTAGCGACACTAATGCAGCGATCAGAAAAATGATCGCTTAGTCACACTGGCAAAAGGGGGTGAAAGGGTTAACTCTAAGGGCAATCAGGGGGTTAAATCTTTATTGGGAGGTGGTAGGGGGCTACCCTGGACCTAACACTAACTGCCCTGACACTTTTTACTTTTACAACTGACACTGAATGCAGTGATCAGTAAATAAATGATCACTGCAATCAGTGACACTGTGACGGGGGGGGGGTTTGTGTGCCTGTGTGTTAGTGTCAGTGTAGTGTTTGGTGCAGACTTACTGTGTCCTCTCCTCATAGTCCGGTCAATAAGACCGCCCCGAGGAGAATGACATCACTTCCTCCCTGCCTGTGTATACAATACACAGTGGGAGGAAGCTTCTCATTCGCCAGGAGCGATCGAGAGGGGAAAGCCAGAAACCAACGGCCATCCCCTCATCCCGGATCGCTCCTGAAGCGAACTGGACCGCCGCATCCAGCGGGAGGGGGTCCGATCGGACCCCCCACCCGCTGGAAGGCAAGCACGTACATGTACGTGCTTGTGCCTGTACATGCCATTGTGATGACGTACAATGGCATGCGGCGGTCGTTAAGTGGTTAACCACTTGCTTACTGGGCACTTAAACCCCCTCTCATTCCGAGACCAATTTTCAGCTTTCAGCGCTGATGCACTTTGACAATTGCGCGGGCATACAACACTGTACCCAAATGAAAATTTTATAATTTTTTTCCCACAAATAGAGCTTTCTTTTGGTGGCATTTAATTACAGCTGGGAGTTTTATTTTTTGCTAAACAAATCGTGTTTAATAGTTTGTTATAAAATTTTGCAAACAGGTCATTTTTCTCCTTCATTGAAGTGTGCTGATGAGGCGACACTGATAGGCTGCACTGGTGGGCACTGATAGGCTGCACTGGTGGGCACTGATAGGCACAGATAAGGCGGCACCGATGGGCACAGATAAGGTGGCACTGATGGGCAAAGATGGGCACAGATAAGATGGCATGGATGGGTGGCACTAAGGGGCACTGATAGGTATCACTGATAGATGGGACTGATGGGCACTGATAGGTGGCTCTGATAGGTGGCACTGCTGGGCACTGATGGGCGGCACTGACGGGCACTGGTAGAGGACACTGATGGGCATGGATATGTGGCACTGGGGTGCAGCACCTTTGTTGAGGCAGATTGTGGGCACTGCTGGGTGGCACTGTGGGCACTGCTGGGTGGCACTGTGGGCACTGCTGGGTGGCACTGTGGGCACTGCTGGGTGGCACTGACGGGGGGAACTTATTTTTTATTGAGGTGGCACTGGCAGGGGGCAGGTGGGCACTGGCCGTGATCGGGACTTTTTTTTTCTCCTCGCGCTGTCAGCACGAGGAGGAATAATAGCCGATTACTGGCTCCGTTGTATCACATGATCAGCTGTCATTGGCTCGGATTGGTGATCAGGCGAGTCTCATAGACTCGCCGATCACAGGGGGAGCGCAGGCTGCTCATGCACGGGACGACGTCAATAGACGTAGTCCCGGCAAAGGAGGTCCGCGCTGTAGCCGTCATTCGGCTATAGCGCGGGTCTCAAGTGGTTAAAGACTGGTTTGCTGACATCCCTTCTGGCTCCTTATCCTGCTTGCTGTTGCTCCACTTGGATCCCTGACTTCTGGCCTGGCTGACTACTCGATCCGGTTACTGGACTCTGGCTATGCTTTGACTACGCTTACTCTATTTACCTTTTTTGTTTTTTACTAATAAACAAGTGTGATTTAATTGTACTTCTGTCTCGGTCTGGTTCAAGATTTCTAACAGCTCATTAGCTAAACAGAAAGACCTTTAGGATTTCCAGTATAGTGCTTGAATCTATCAGTGACAGTTGAACATGGAAAACATATAGCTGAAGGGAACAGCAATTCTTCAAAGGACACTAAGCGAAGCATTAATAAGGGAGGGGTTACAGTCCCTAAGGGCCGGTTTAGTAAAGGCAAATATACTGTGCACTGCAAGTGCAGTTGCTCTAGATCTTAGTAAAAGAGGGGAAGCTTTGTTGATTTCTATCATCCAACCATGTGCAAGCAAAAATGCTGTTTTTTTTTCCTTGCATGTGATTGGGTATTTTTTGCAAAGTGAAGCTTTTTATTTTTTTTAAAGTAGACCAAAAAGTGAAAATGTTACATGTTGTAGTAAACATGTAGGAAACTCTGAAATGCACCTTTGTTCCTCCTTAAAAACACCAGTGTACTTTCTGGTATATGAGTATACCTACACCTGGATAGCTGTAGTGAAAAGGCATGATACTTTTGAAATATTTGACATATTTGGTTGTGTCACTATGATGCTGCTCACTGTTCCACTGTCTAGAAGCTCTGACATTAGGAAAGTTCTGCCCTTCCAAGATAGCTGCCTCCACACAGAGACACAGTGCAGAACATAGTAGGCCACAGCCCACACCAGTGACTTGTCCTTTGCCCTGTGACTGATTTTTTTTTTCTTTTTAAGCACAGCTTTCAGACTTTAGCTCCTCTTTAAGAACTGCATGTGGTGGCACATTATGAATGGTCTTGGTTTATTGTAGTATATTTTCTCCAGTGAGTTATGTATATAAAGCCTAGTACACACAGGCCAAATGTCGGGCGGAATTGGCCGGTTCAATATAAATAGGGTTTTTAAAACCGCTTACCTGTAAAATCCTTTTCTTTGAAGTACATCAGGGGACACAGAGCCATAGTAGTTACTATGTGGGTTATAGGCCACCTTAAGGCGATGGACACTGGCATGTCCTAAGACAAAAAGTGTACTCCCTATATAACCCCTCCCACTACAGGGAGTCCTCAGTTTTGTAGCAAAACAATGCACGTGTATACCAAGAAGGGAAGGACCTCTGTGTCCCCTGATGTACTTCAAACAAAAGGACTTTACAGGTAATCTGTTTTAAAAATCTTATTTTCTTTTCATACATCAGGGGACACAGAGCCATAGTAGTTACTATGTGGGATGTCCCATAGCAATGCCAACTGAAGGGTGGGAGGCACAACAAAAGTAGGGCACCAAGAGACTAGATGACTTATACTGCAGCCTGCAGTACTGCGCCCAAAGGCTATATTCTCATGACCTTTTACATCTACTTGATATAATCTGGTAAATGTATGGATTGAAGACCAAGTTGCGGCCTTGCAGATCTGAGCCATGGAGGCTTGGTGATGCACTGCCCAAGAAGCACTAACAGCCCTGGTAGAGTGCGCTTTAATATGAAAAGGAGGAATTTTCCTCTTTAAACCATAATCTTGAACAATCACTTGAGGAATCTATTTAGAAATGGTAGATTTCGACGAAGCCTGTCCTCTTTTAGGGCCGCCTGGCAACAAAAACAAATCTGTTTTACGAATATGAGCAGTCGCTTTTAAATAGACCTTGACCGCTCTCTCCACATCAAGAGAATGCAGTGACTTTTCTTCCACAGCAGGAAGTTGTGGAAAAAATGAAGGCAGAACAATATCCAGGTTTAAATGAAAACTGATACTACCTTCGATAGAAAATTAGGATGAGGCCGCAATACTACTTTATCCTTATGAATAATCAAATATGGCGCTTTGCAGAAAAGAGCAGCCAACTCTGATACTCTCCTTGCAGAAGATATGGCAACCAAGAAAACGATTTCCCTCGTCAAGAGGATCAAGGGAATATCTTGAATTAGTTCAAAAGGCTGTAAAGTTGACGGACTAAATTTAAGTCCCAAGGGTTCAGGGGTGACTTAACTGGGGGATTAATCCGTGGCGTTACCCCCTAGAAAAGGTTACGAACCAGAGAGTGTGAAGCAAGAGGCAGTCGAAAAAAACACCAATAAGGCCGACACCTGGCCCTTGATAGTGCTCAAGGCCAGCTTCATTACTGATCCCATCTGTAGGAACTCAAGGATCCTACCTATGATATATTTCCTGGGGTGCCAACCCCTGGAGTCACATCAGGAGACATATGCCTTCCAGACTCTATAATATATGATTCTGGAGGCCGGCTTCCTAGCATTAACCAAGGTAGAAACTACTGAAGCTGACAGCCCACGGTTCTTTAGAATGTGGGTCTCAATAGGCAAACCGTTCACTTTAGCGTTTGTAAGGTAGGATGGAACACCGGACCTTGCAAGAGAAGGTCTGGCCACAGGGGCAGGGTCCAAGAGTCCCCTACCGCAATCCTTATGATCTTGGCAAATCAAGATCTCCTGGGCCACGCTGGGGCCACCAGAATCACCTCCTTTCCCTCTTGCTTGATCCTCTGTAGGAAACGCGGAAGCAGCAGAACAGGAGGGAATGCATAGATCAGTGAAAACTGATCCCATGGAAAGACCAAGGCATCTGTTCCGTATGCTATCGGATCCCTTGTCCTTGACACAAAGTTGTCGATCTTGTTGTTGAACCTGGACGCAAACAGATCCATGTCCGGAACTCCCCATTTTTGGTATATTGACAGAAAGACGTCAGGATGAAGGGACCATTCTCCCGGCAACAATTGTTGGCGACTCAAGTAGTCCACCTGACAATTCCCCTTTCCAGGTAACCGGTAGAAAGGATTTTTCTTTTTGAAAATTTTGGGATATTAACCACCAATTGAGGCTCTGACGCACTTTGGCGGATAAACACATCGGGGAAGTCCAGAGTTTGGACCTTCTTGTTCAAAGTTGACAGGATACTGCTTTGCAGCAGTCTTCAATGAAACTGTGCATAAGGAACGGCCTCAAAAGAAGCCACCATTTTTACAAACTCATGCAAAGATGAATAAAAGGTTTCTTCTTTGTTTTGACCAACTGAATCAGTTATTTTAAGGAAAATTTATTTTCCTGAGGCAAAATACCCTTTTCTGGACTGTATCTATGATCAGCCCTAAATACTGCAATCTCCTTGATGGTTTTAAGGAGGATTTTTCTAGGTTGAGGATCCAACCTAAAGTATTCCAGGGTAGATGACTGCTGTGACTAGACTTTGGTTTAAACGGGCTACCGGTTGATATATCAAGAGTAGACCGTCTAAGTAGGCTAGTATTGTTATACTTTGAGCCCTTAACCTGGCTAAAGGATCTTTTTAAACACTCAAGGTGCAGTAGCTAGCCCGAAAAGGTAGAGCTACAAACTGGAAATAAAGATTTTCCACCTCGAAGCGTAGAAATTTCTGGTGAGCAGGGAAGATTGTCACATGGAGATAAGCATCCTTGATGTCAATCGACAACAGAAGTTCTTCCTCTTGTAGGAAGGAGACTACTGATTGGATAGAGAAAAAAACGAGGAGACAGGAACTATTGGAACTCCAGCTTGTACCTTGGAGCGATTAAGGAAGTCCCCTATTCGTCTTTCTGTCAGATCCTTGAGAACTGCAGAAGTATTTCCCCTATTGAGCAAGCGGGCAACCTCCTCATAAGGAGGCTTCAGTATCTTGTAGGTTTCCTCCCCCAAGACACCTTGAATGGATCCGTCTGCATAGCTAGCCCCAGCAAGGATTGCTCCAGAGGTGCTCAGCACAGTACATATTTACTCTGGGACCAACACCTAGACACTGGCGAAAAAACTGAGGTACTCCTGGTAGTGGGAGGGGTTATATAGCGAGTGCACTTTTTGTCTTCGGGCATGCCCGTGCCCATCACCTGAAGGTAGCCTATAACCCATATAGTAACTACTATGGCTCTGTGTCCCCTGATGTATGAAAAAAGAAAATGTGTATTGCACTCGGTGAGACAAAAGCTAGCTGGCTTTTGTAGATGTGGTATGGTCAAATTGGTCTGCCAATTGGCTCCTGATAAGCGTTCTCAGCCAATGACAGAGGGCTGACCGGAACACAACAGAACAGCAGGGGAGATTGCTGTACTAAAATGGCATGGTTAGTATAGCCCAGGGATATGCAATTAGCGGACCTCCAGCTGTTGCAAAACTTCAAGTCCCATCATGCCTCTGCCTCTGGGTGTCATGCTTGTGGCTGTCAGTCTTGCTATGCCTCATGGGAATTGTAGTTCTGCAACAGCTGGAGGTCAGCTAATTGTATTTCCCTGGTATAGTGGCTCCTCTGGAGCCATCAGGTTTTTTTCGTTGTATGCATTAGTCTTTACTCCTTTATTGTAATAATCCTTTACGTTGTTTAAAACTCTGAAAGTTGCCCTGCTAGCCTTATTAAATGTACCCATAAATAACGCCTATTAAAGCGGTTGAAAACCGCTGCTGTTTTGTTTTTTTTGCCCTGAAAGGTAAAGGCATAATATGTTAGTATGCATTGCATACTAGCACATTATGTTAAAACTACCTTAAAATGAAGCCTTCCTGCTCTCAGATGTCAGATCTTCCATCTTCCCCTGTCATGCTTCCGGCTTTGCGGACTCTGGCTCTGTGACTGACCAGAGCCCTGATGATATTACGCATGCACGGGAGCTGCCAGTCACGGCACGTTGCTCTGAAGAAATGGCATAGGTGCCCATTCGTTCAGAGCACATGCGCTAGGGATGTCACTGGCTGCATGTACAATAAATATCTTCTAAACAATGCTTATTATAGGCTTATTTATAGGTAAAAGTCATGTATGGAAGTTAGTTTTCACTTTAACTGCAAAGAGGAAAGTGAATATTTCTCTTGTCACCTGCAGTGCTGAACACCACTTCTATTTCAATGATTTTTATTGAGATTTTCACAAATACAAAAAGATAAGTTAAAGGGCCAGGGTAGCATAGCCTAATACATTCTAGAGCATAAGGTAAAATACAATTGAGTAGTAACGTTAACATAGCATAGATCACATTTGGGCTTAAGTGTTAAATATTTTGTTG
This sequence comes from Lithobates pipiens, assembly GCF_037356315.1. Taxonomy (NCBI): domain Eukaryota; kingdom Metazoa; phylum Chordata; class Amphibia; order Anura; family Ranidae; genus Lithobates; species Lithobates pipiens. The sequence continues at coordinate 146,890,011 of NW_027507789.1, forward strand.
GCGATAGGCGAGGGGTGGAGGCGTCGACCCCACACCCAAACACTCCATCCAGGAGTTATGTTGTGGGATGGGAGGCGAAACCCCCCTTCCCCCGCTCAACACCAACCTACCCCTTCCTTCTTTTTCCCACTTCTTGCCCTACTTTAATTGATATGCTTTTTGTTAAAGATTTTCCATACATGGGTAACAATATTGTGCTGTATAGAAAAGGAGAAGAAGAGACAAATTACGTATCGAGCAAATTAGTGCACTGGAGCTGCTATGCAGCGCCTACTCATCAATGCCTCCCCTTAATGCGCTTCCCCCCCACCCTGCCCCCCCCAGGCCTCCCTCCCACCCACCCACCCCACCTCGAGCACGCAGCGCCGGCAACAACCGACTCAGTCGCAGCCAGATAGCTATATCCGTATAAACAAGAGGGGGAAGAAAAAAGGAAATCTTTGAGAAAGGGAAGGGTGAAGGAAAGGAAAATCCTCTCCAAAGTCTACCCCTAAAAAAAAAAAAAAGGTTCTACGTAAGGGGGGAGGGAGGAAACTCCTCCCTGCCACCCACCCATCGGGTACTAGACCATTCATGTATTGACCTCACTCCAAAGGGAACCCCATATCACTCAGCCAAGGATACCATAATAACTCGAATTTTCTTAAATTATTTAGCTTTATAAGCATTGCTCTCTCACACCATATTAAAGAGTTAATTGCATTAACCCATTGTCCAATATCCGGAGGATCCTTAGCTTGCCAATTAATTGCTATCAGTCGCCTAGCTTGATATAAGCACTTCAGGACGGATGGCTTAATTGGCGGAGGAATATTTACCCCTTCAAATATCCCCAGTAAACAGGCCCTGGCCTCGGGTTTCAGGGTGGTCTTGAAAGCTCTATTTATTTTGATGACTATTTCTAACCAATAGCTATACAGTTTTGGGCATTTCCATACCATGTGGAAGAGATCACCCGGTGCCCCACATCTAGGACATTCATCCCTAGATTTCCTACCCATTTTCCATAGCTTCTGGGGGGTGTAATATGCCCGGTATATAAGGAACAAATGGGACACTCGCTGAGATGGAGATATAGAGGCCAAGTGCCCCTGTTCAAGCGTTTTAGCCCATTGTTCCCGAGATATCGGGCCAACATCCCCCATCCAACCCTGCCTACTCTTGGCTGGGCCTTCACCTTTCAAGAAACAGCCTCTAAGCTTTGCATAGAGCCGCGAAATCTGGCCTTTTACATGCCTACGATCTATAAGGGCCTGGAGCTGGGGGATTTCAGTTCGCTCAATAGCGAGTGACCCGTATTGAGCTTGAATTGCATGTCTCAGCTGCAAATATTTGTAGAACGACCTATTAGGGACATTAAATTGCTGTCTGATAGTTTCGAAAGGTTTCATTACGTTCCCCTCGTAGAGGTGCACTATTCTATTAATCCCCTGACTATCCCATTCCGGAGCTTTATCTACCTTGTTTAATTCGGGCAGGTGGCGATTAGACCATAGAGGGGTGTAGATAGTTATTCCCGCATATCCCAACTTTTGCTTTGCTTGCTGCCATACCTTCCTCATTAGAATATTAGTAGGGCATCTGTAGAAAAAGGCGTTAGCCTCCAGGGCTTCGGGTACCAATTTATGAGGTGCTCCCAGCATCATCAACTTATGATTTATAGGCCCCCCCTCTTGGAGCCCTGCCCCTGCTAAGTGCTGAAGTTGGGCAGCCAGAAAGTATGCACCCAAGTGGGGTATGGCCAAACCCCCCTCCGCGACGGGGAGCTGCAGCGTATGCAACCCTATCCGAGCATGCCCCTTTTTCCAGATTAGTTCCCGAATAAGCGAATCCATGGTTTGGAACCATTTCTGGTTAATCCAAATTGGAGAGTTGTGTAAAATGTAAAGTATTTGGGGTTGCCAAAGCATTTTTACTAGGCTGCAGCGTCCCGCCACCGAGAGAGGGAGGCCGCACCATCTATTAAGTTTCGTCTTCATTTTCAACAGTAGTGGTGCCAAGTTCTCATTGGCATATTGACTTACGTCCCCCGATATCCAGATGCCCAGATACTTCAGCTTAGTCACCGTCTCCAGGCCTACTATCGTTGGGGGCACCCCCTGTTCCCCATACCTGAACAGTGGTAGGAGAGCTGATTTGCCCCAATTGATCTCTAAGCCCGATTGTTGACCAAACTCGTCCATCAGATGGATCACTCTATTCAGGGTAGAGTCCACATCGCCAATAAAAAATAGGAGGTCGTCCGCGAATAAGGCAATTTTTTCCTCGTCGCTACCTCGCCGAAATCCCTGTATATCCGGGCAGGATCTTACCAGAGCCGCAAGGGGCTCCATGGCCAATACAAATAGGAGGGGGGACAACGGGCACCCCTGCCTTGTCCCTCTCTCCAATTGGAATGATTCAGAGACTTCGGTACCCATCTTAATTTTGGCCCTAGGTTTATTGTACATTAATTTTATCCACTGGATAAATAAGGGGCCGAATCCAAACCTCTCAAGGACCCTCCACAGATAGCCCCATTCCAAGCTATCAAAGGCCTTAGTAGCATCGAGTGCTAAAATAGCCCCCACCCCCTCATTATCTCTGGGTAGTTGGACATTAAGGAAGACTCTTCTAATATTAGTGCTGGTTGCCCTACCCGGGATAAAGCCCGACTGGTCTGGATGTATGAGTTTATGGATATATGTATTTAACCGGATTGCTAATGCTTTGGCTAGTATTTTAATATCCGAACATAGCAGGGATATCGGCCGGTATGATGGAACTTCCTGACAGTCCTTGCCCTCCTTCAAGATTAAAATAATATTGGCCTCCCGCATCGAGGCGGGGAGTTCCCCCGTCTCCAATGCGTCATTCAATGTCACGAGGAGTTCCGGTAGTAGGACATCCCCATATCGTTTGTAGATTTCTACTGGAAGGCCATCTGGCCCTGGAGATTTATCGTTGGGCATTGCAGCCACCGCGTTTTTTAATTCTTCCAGCGTAAGTGGTAATTCAAGGGATAGTTTATCATCCATTGATAAAGTTGGTATTGCTGTCCGAAGTAAAAAATCGGTAGCTGGATTACCTTGTCCCTGGATGATGGATTTATATAAATTTTTATAGTAATCATGAAGTACCCTCATAATCGCAGGGGGGCTAGAGACAAGATCGCCTGTAGGGGACTTAATTACCTGGGCTACTGTTGGCGCACCATTAGTTTGAACCAGGAGAGAGAGGGTTCTACCTATCCTCTCTCCTTCGCCAAAGTAATGCTGACGCTGAAATATCCGCCTATTCTCTGCTTTTTTTAAGAGAGCTATTTTATAGACTTGTTGACTGGCCAACCATTCCCGCTGGCTTACAGTCGATGGAGCTACTATGTATGCCTGTTCTGCCTGGGCGACCTTATTTCTCATTGCTAGGTCCTGTTCTCGAGCTTTCCTCTTAATAATTGCGACTTGTTGTATCAATGTGCCCCTAATATAGGCTTTTAGGGAGTCCCAGACTATACCCGGAGGGGCAGAGCCCCTATTTATTTGAAGAAATTCCCCTATCTTGTCCTGGGGGGGACTTGAGCCCCCCATTAATACCAGCCAACCCGGGTTTATCCTCCACTCTCTTGGACCTGGTCTAGCACCCAACGACAGTATCATGGACAAGGGGGAGTGGTCTGAGACCCCCCTTGCTCCGTATTCTATCTCCTGGACCACCTCCGCAGCTACTTTATTACCCAGAACCATATCAATTCTTGATAGTGTGCAATAAGTACTGGAGAAGCAAGAATACTGTCTTACTTGAGGATGACGTGTACGCCATAGATCATTTAACCCTATTTCGGAGACGAAGCCCTGCAAGCGCCCTATTTTGGTCACCACTGGGGCAGGAAATCTATCCATATACGGATCCAACGTTTCGTTGAAATCGCCTACTACTATCCATGGGACATCTGGCTTATCTAAGCAGAATGCCGTCAGTTTGACCATTACCTCCAATTTAAAGGGAGGGGGTATATAAATATTGGCTAAGATGCATTGACGCCCGCACAGCAGGCCGTATAAAAAAACAAATCTTCCCTCTTTGTCAATAGAGGACTCCTTGCACAGAAAATACGTGCCTCTTTTAACAAGAACACTCACCCCTCTAGAGTATGATGTATAGAAGGAATGGTAGTATGCCGAAAACCTCCGGTTCCTTAACAGTGGGGCTGTGCTAGGGGTTAGATGTGTCTCTTGAAGAAAGAGCAGGCCAGGACCCCCCCTTTCTGTTTCCAGCAAAACTGCTGCCCTCTTTTTTGGATCTCCCAACCCCCTCACATTCCATGATATGATGTGTACACTACCCATAGATGTTGCTACTATCCAAACCGGACGGGACAAGGGAGAGGGAGAGGAGGGGGCCCGCCCTCCCACGACGGGCCCACCGCCCCGCCCCCCCCCGGTCCCGTTGTACCAGCTATACGTGCTCGAGGTGCCCCCCTTAACCCTACTACCCACCCCTTTTCCCCCCCCTCTCGCCCCCCCAGCCCCCCCAGCCCAACTAAACATCCCCTCCCCCCCCCCTCCTCCTCCCGCCCCCCCCCCCCCACCCATCAGGGCATCCCCTGGGGGTCACTATTGTGGCCCGACTTTCCATGTTCACCGAAACCCTGGACACCCGTCCCCGCTCCCCCCTCTCGCCCAAATTGCCTGGGGACCCCTAGGCTCCCCAGATTGCCTCGCCTCAACCCCCCTCAGCCACTCCACCTCCAATGTAGCATAGGCCCGAGCTGGCCTAGAAGAGAGAAAAAAAAAAAAAAAAAAAGAAGAAAGGGGGGATGGCGGAGAATGTTCAATACCAGCACCCCCAATACTTAACTATTAAACATTTCTAGTGATATTTATACTATATTGTACCGTGCATACCAACTCCCTTTCTCACCCCTCTATAGAGTGACCTTATAGTAACATACCTCATACAACCATAATAAACCGTCCCCATTGCTACTAAATGGAGTTATTTCAAGTGCAAATATTATATAATATTGTACAGTGCTCTCCTACTTCCCAGAGAAAAAAACAAAAACAAAAACAAGCAATAGAAAAAAAAAAAAAAGGGGGGTGTTCAATGACAACCCCTCCAAAACTTATGTGACATTTATAGAGATATTTGGATTATATTATACTATTTATACCAACATTTATACCAACGCCCTTGCTCACCCCACTTTACTAATAAGTGCTAAATGACATTATAATCGCGTGCCTCAAACTAAAACTAGCAACCATAATAAATATTCCACATCTCTACTCAATAGAATTGTTTCTCGTGCAGATATTATACCATGCTCACAAAACAAACGAAAAAAAAAAAAAAAAAAATTATGTCGGGCGCAGTCCTCCTGTCCCTCGTCTCCTCCCCACCACCCCAAAAAGGGGGAGGAGGGGAAGAGAAGAAGGGCCCCCAGGGAGCCGGCCCTGTTAGCCAGTCCTAGTGATTACAAAATAGCTAGAAATCGCTTTTATGTTCCTCCAGCCACTTTTCCACTTCCCCTGGAGTGCCAAAAAAAAAAGTTGAGTCCAAAGCGGTTATTCGTAGCCGGGCAGGATACAACAGTGCATAGTTTATCTTATATTTGCGGAGGGTTCGCTTAATGGGGATAAACTCGGCTCTCTGTTTCTGTAGATCTGGTGAGAAGTCTGGGTAAAACGAAACCCTAGATCCTTTATAAAAGACATCATTCAGTTCCCTGGTCCTTCGTAACAAAATAATACGATCGTTATAATTCACAAGTCTCAATATCAGAGGCCTGGTGCGGCCCTCTGGTGGATGCGGGCCTGCGGGAACTCTATGGGCCCTTTCAATAGCAAAGAGAGTGGAGAAAGGGGTATTGCCCAAAAGTTCCCTGAACCAGTTTTCCAGAAAGTTTATAGGGTTAAGCCCCTCGCTTCCCTCTGGGAGGCCAATCAGGCGGATGTTATTCCTACGGTTACTATTTTCCAACGCATCTAATTTTGCTGACTGTATGGCCATTTGTTTCTGTAGCACATTTATTTTTTGCTGTAATGGGGAAAGATCGTCCTCAATCGTGCTTAGTCTTCCTTCCAGGGCCGTGGTTCTTGCCATTGTGTTGCTCAGTAGTTGGCCCATGGAGTGCAGTTCGGTTTTAATACTGCCTAATTGATTGTCGAGGCCACCTATAGACACCTTGCATTCATTGACTGCCTGCAATATATCGTGCAATGTGGGTTCCTCATCCTCTAACGGAGGGGATTCCACCAGAACTATTGTATTGTGCGCTATCTTGCTTACTGCTGCAGCTGGGTCATGCATCTTGCTTCCACTAGGTGATCGACCTGGATTAGATGCTACTTGAGTGATGCTTCTCCTTTCCGTAGTACCCCCCTGTACCTTTGTTTGCCCTGCTGGCTGATGGGACCCTTTTCTAGTAGGGGAAATTGCATGAGCAAAGCGTTCCAATTTTGCTGCCGCAGTAGCGGATGCCTGGTTTGCCTTCTCTTTGGCTGCCCGGGTTTTTTGGTTCCCCTCACCAATCAGCCCGTCCTCATTGGCCCGCTTGCTAAGCATGGTAGAAAAGTGGCTAGGAGTAGTGATGTTGGGGAATTGCGATAAGATCGCTCCACGGAAAAAAAAGGGGAGAGGGGAAGGAAGGGTGCAACCAGAGAAGGGGGGAAAGGAGGCCAGCTGACTACCAAAGAAAAGGGCAGAGAACCAGTAAAGGCGCAATTTCCAAACAGTCAGCTTTTTTCCTCCCCTTCTCTTTCCTCCCTTCTCTCCTGCTTACTTCTCCCCACCTTCCCTCACTTTCCCCTCCTCCCCCCCCTCCCCTAATCCGTCAATATGGTAAAAGTCCGTATGGTGAAGCAAAACACAGTGCAGTGGCCCCAAAGCAAGGAGACAATAAGCTAACCATAAAGCATAAGAACAGGAGATTATTCCACCGACAGATTGTCTGCTTCTCAGCGCTATATTGAATTTGCGTAGTTGGTTAGCACAGTTCGTCACGCTGTAGCCACAGCAATGCAGTCAAAAAAGAGGGGGGGGGGGGAGCCGTTTCAATAAACCCCGGAAGCACCGAGGGCTTGGCAGCCTCTATCTCCCAGCAAGCAGGCTTGGTGGGTCAATAACACTGGAACAGTAAATTCAAACGTTCATATGCCTATTTCCCGGGTACTGCACCCTCCTCCTTGTTTGCCTCTCACCCCACGGCTCACTCCCGCTTTACCGTTAGCCTAGGTAGATACCATAGGCTTCTTCTTCGTGAATTACCGCGGGCCGCCGTCTGGGTCTTCTTGATTCAAACTGCTGTATCCGTTCTCATAGCGTCTGCTGGAGGGGTTCCTTCGGGCTCCCGTGGGATCCTTCGGCTCGATTCGCTCCTAGTGACGCGTCACTGATGGCACTGGGCTCACGCTGGTGCGAACTCCCGCGAGAACTAACGCCGAGTTCCGCTTGATGATTTTCGACGTGCTCCAGAGTAAGGATGCTGGGGCCGCTGTATTGAGCTCGGAGCCCGGCTGGGAACCCAGGCTAGGCACCGCTACTATTAACGGGGAAATTTCTTTGCATAGAGGGAGAGTGAGGGGAGGCTAAGAGCGGGCGTCCAGCATTCGCACTCTCTCACTCACTCACTCCCGCATCCGGCCACGCCCCCCGAACACCACTTCAGTGAGAAGAAATCACAGGCTAAAGTCTTTTTTCGGAAATCATTACTTCCAAGCTTGCAATTTCACTTCAATAGAGCAGTGTCCAGTGGTGTGGTGGCAGGAGAGCTAAGTATTCACATATTTCTTTTTAGATAACAGGCATTATTATTGGCACTTGCAGTATGGTGAAGAGTGCTTTAATAATAATGAAATATATGTAGCACTGGACTAGAAAGCCTCACTTACCTTGGAAGCAAACTTTCCATCCCGGAAAAATGGGGTCAAATATTTCACCACAATGTCAGCAGTCTCTTTAAGTGTCACCACCTTATTCCCAGGTGGCTGTAATATTTTAGAAGTGCCTTCCTTGTCTTCACGAGAGAGATTTGGGTCAAAAGTCACTTTCTTTTTGCCACAGCTGCTTTTCACTGGATGGGACAAAATGGAGCAAGATTTGTCTTCTATTCTTGGCCTCTTTCTGGTAGGCTCGTTAGACTCCTGGCCAAGAAAATTAAAATTATACTTGTTTATAGGTATGTAATACACCTGAAAGAATGATTATAGCATAGAAAAGGCCAAAAAAACCTTACCTCCTCTTCTGATGCCTTCTTCTCCAACTCACGTTGGCTGGAGATAAAAAAAGAAGAAGTTGAAATTATATCTAAACAGCCAATGATTTAAAATAGGTGTAGAAAAAAGATTTTAAAAAACACAGGAGCACAAATAAAAGCAATTTTTACACATCGCACAAAAGGAAATGGCACACAGAGGCTACTCAATAAGTTTAGTTTGCATATACCGTAGGTAAACAGTCATCCAATATAGTTAAATTGGTACTATAAAACGGATGACACGGGTTGCTTTCATCACAGAACACACTGTCTGTGAAGGAAAGTTGTTCCTTTAATCCCTGCGTTACCAGAGGTCATTGATGCTTTGCTGTCCAAGCCAAATTTTTCAGCAAGCCTCGGTTATTTCTATGCCATGTATTAGCCAAAAAATTGTATATTTTTAAAGACATATAAGATTAGGCAGGTGGAGATGTTGCTGCGGGAAGACAGTGGGGGAACATAGCTCATTAAGCATAAAAGCATGAGTGGTGGGCTATCTACAGATGCTGTTAAATTGTTGTAAGACGTGGAAGCATCATATAACCCACATATGTCAAACACAAGGCCCGAAGCCCGAATCTGGCCTGTGCACTCAGTTTTGCAGACAGAATATAGCAGGGGGGGTGGGGTTGCACACTGTGCACAACGCATCCCAAACCCTGTACTTTGTACAAAGCGTACTCCTGAACCCAGCACACTGTACGTAATCAGCTACTGAGCCCTGCACTCTATACATAGTGTAACCCAGAATTCTGTATATCGGAACTGCACTTTGTCCATAGCGACCACTGAACCCCGCACTCTGAACGTAGCACACCCCAGTTACAACTGGCTTTTTGAGGTCAACCATAGTGCTGACGTGGCATGCGATGAAATTGAGTTTGATACCCCCGATCTAACCTATCCACATATGTTGTCTGGCCCAACTTTGACCAGAAACATGCCTTCTTATTTGGTACAAGAGTCCCCGAACCAAGACCAGGTGAAGATGGAAGCCTCTGCAGCGGTTACAGCGTGCCACTGGAGGGCTTTGTTTTAAGGCAAGTCTTTCACAATGTGCTAGTATGCAATGCATACTAGCACATTATGCCTTAACCTTGCAGGTGGAAACGTTTTTTTTCTGACAGAGTTTACTATTGGTTTACTATCACTTTAATACTGTTATTCTGTCTGAAAATTACAGTATCGAAAAAATTTCACCAATTAAGCCTCCAGCCTGAATGTGCTCACCATGTTATAATTGACAAATCCAATGATACACCTTCTTTCTTGATAGTACCTTCCACTGACTGCCAGGAGTGGCTTCCCCACCAAAAAAACAACAACGGGTACACCAAACAGTGTTAGGAGGCAAATCAAGGTGTGTAAATCACATCCTTATCTTTAACTTGATATAGGCAATTGTCTACTACAGCCAGGGGGAGGCGCCCCCCACTGGGGGAAGACAGTGATTATCACTAGTGGCTATAGCATAAAAGAGAACCCGGCAGACTGGTTGTAGCCAAGTTAAACGATTGATCAACTTATTACATTCAGCCTGTCCATTAACCACTTGCCGCCCGCCCTATAGGCAATTGACGGTGGCAAAGTGGTTTCATAATCCTGATCGGACGTCATATGACGTGATCAGGATTATGAGCCGCTGCGCGCCCCCGGGGGCTTGCATCGCGGCGATCGTTGTTGCGGGGTGTCAGTCTGACACCCGGCAACTACGATCTCGGTAAAGAGTCTCCAACGGAGACTCTTTACCACCCTTTGTCCAATCACGGCTGATCACAGTGTAAATGGGAAGAGCCGGTGATCGGCTTTTCCTCACTCGCGTCTGTCAGACGCGAGTAGAGGAGAGGCGATCGGCTGCTCCTCTGACAGGGGGGGTCTGTGCTGATCGATTATCAGCACAGCCCCCCCGAGGATGCCCACACTGGACCACCAGGGACGCCACCAGACCACCAGGGAAAAGGTAATCCTCCCTAGACCACCAGGGATGCCAGTCAGCACAATGGATGCCAATCAGTGCCCATAATGGATGCCAATCAGTGCCCACAATGGGCATCACTGATTGGCATGCATTATTGTTTGGCACTGATTGGCATCCATTAGTACAGTATAACACCAATGCCGCCTATGAGTGCCCACCTGTGCCGCCTATCAGTGCCCACCTGTGCCGCCTATCAGTGCCCACCTGTGCCACCTATCAGTGCCCACCCGTGCCCATCTGTGCCGCCCATCCGTGCCCATCTGTGCCGCCCATCCGTGCCCATCTGTGCCGCCCATCCATGCCAATCCGTGCCAGCTATCAGTGCCAATTTGTGCCACCTATCAGTGTCCATCCGTGTCGCCCATCAGTGTCGCCCATCAGTGGCGTCCATCAGTGCCACATATCAGTGCCACATATCAGTGCCACATATCAGTGCCACATATCAGTGCCACATATCAGTGCCACATATCAGTGCCACATATCAGTGCCACATATCAGTGTCCATCAATGCCACCTCATCAGTGCCACTTCATTGGTGCCACATCATTGGTGCCCATCAGTGCCGCCTTATCAGTGCCAATCAGTGTAGCCCCATCAGTGAAGGAGAAAACGTACTTATTTACAAAGTTTTGAAACTGAAACAAAAAAAACATTTTTTTTTTCAAAATTTTCGGTATTTTTTTATTTGTAGTGCAAAAAATAAAAACCGTAGAGGTGATCAAATACCACCAAAAGAAAGCTCTATTTGTGGGAAAAAAATGATAAAAATTTCATTTGGGTACAGTGTAGCATGACCGCGCAATTGTCATTCAAAGTGCGACAGCGCTGAAAGCTCAAAATTGGTCTGGGCAGGAAGGTGTTTAAGTGCCCTGTATTGAAGTGGTTAAGGATTCGATTATTGACCGGTTCCTGCTGAATCAGCAGAGATTCAAACCGTGTACGGCTGGCCTTAGTCTTTGCAGATTCTACGCAAGAGCAAATGTTAATACATTTATTTTTCAGACAACTAACTATGCTTACCCAGAATTGTTTTGATATTTACTGGAATTCACAGACTCTTTTAATCTCCCCTGACATGAAGAATCAGTAGATAGTTTCTGGTTTTGTGATGGGCACAGAGTCAAGGTATCCTCAGTGCTTGTTTTAGAGATATGCATATCTTGGAGATGATCTGAAACATCCATACTGTCTGAATGATGTACAAATAAAGTGCTAGAACGGTCTTTTGTCTCCAGCGACTGTTCACTTTTAAAGTTCTCAAACTGAATATTTCTTCCTGGCATCTGGACAGTTGGGTTTTCTGAATTGTCTGTAGCTGGTAAACATTTGACAATTTCTTCATCACTCCTCTGCTCCTGTTTCAACACATCTGAGATAATAGAAGAGTCCGGGTTTTGAGTAAGAACACTAGTAGAAGTGCTTTCACATACAGTAGGGCTGTCATTTTTTGACATTTTTAAAACCTTAGATTTACCCTGAGAAGAAAAAAACTTTGAGATGTTTTGCGAGTCTTTGGCTGCTGCAGAGACCAGCTCCTGTTTCTTCTTACTAAGATGGGGCTTTTTGCTTGGGCTGTTTACATTTTTACCGGTACCTGCATGGTTTACAAGGAGTGGATTAGCATTGCTGGGTTCTGACTCTTCTATGGAGCCATGATTAGTCTGTGGTGGTTCTGCTGTTGGCATTGTGTTTTGCAGCAAACTAGATGCAGTCTGAAATAAAGACGGTGCACCCACTCTTTTTCGTTTAAACTGTATAGGAGGAAAAAACAGATTCAATAAGTATCAAGAACAACACGGCTATCATATTTAAGCCCAGCTGAATTCAGACAAATAGACATACAGTCAAATAGAAATTGTTCTAACAACCTCCATGTGCATAGACCCAGTACAGGGAACCCAGCTGACAGCTGAATGTAAAAAAATAAATATAAAATTGCCAGCAAATTAAAAATTATATAAATAAAAAAAATGGCGAATCCATCCAGGTCGTTCGTGTCTTTGGCCTTCACACCAAAAATGAAACAAGAAAATCTGGCCGGTGGTTTTGAGGGTCTGTGGGATCTCTTTAACAAGGGGGCTCCCAAATACCACCCCCCTCGCCCCATGTGAATGAGTATGGGGTACATTGCACCCCTACTCATTCACCAAAAATAAACACACAGTTCAAAGAAGGTGTCAAAAATAAACAAACAGTGTCCCCCAAAATAAATCCATCATCAAGCACGACTGCTACCACTGCCGACCTGAAAAAACGAAAAAAAAAAAGGTCCGCTCCCGCCCTCAGTTTTTAAATAACTAAGTGGTGGGGGCACCCCATGATGTCCCTGGCTGGCGACATCACAAGGGGCGGAGTCGCACAGTGTATTTATTTAAGAACTGTCAGGTGGCAGAGCTGTCAGACAGTGGGAGCCTTTGGCGGGAGGGACTTTTTTTAAAATTTCTATCTTTTTTCGGGTCGGCGGTGGTGGCAGGTGTCGCGATCGATGAAGGATCTACTCCGGGGACAATTTTTATTTTTGTTTTCTAAATAAAGGACGGTCAAAAACTGCCTGTCATTTTGTACACTACAGCAGTTTTTTTGGTGAATGAGTACCCCCATACTTATTCACATGGGGGGGGAGGGGCAAACAGTGAGCCAATAAGCTCCCACAACCACTGGCCAGGGTTGTGAAGAAGATACCCTTGTCCCCAACAACATAGGAACAAGGTGCTTTTGGGGGGGGGGGGGCAGGGGGGCTCTGCCCCCCAAAGCAACCCCTGCATGTTGAGGGCATATGGCTTGGTATGGTTCAGGAGGGGGGGCGCTAGATTGCCCCCTCCCTCCTTTCCTGGCCTGCTTGCTCAGATAAGGGTCTGGTATAGACTTTGAGGGGGACCCCACACCATATTTTTTTTCATTTTGGGGTGGGATTCCCCTCAAAATCCATACTAGATCCAAAGGGCCGGGTATCATTTTTGAGCGGACCCCATGTCGTTTTTGTTATTTTTTGCCAGAAATTCTTCAGCTGTCAGCGGGGAACCTGCTGACAGTGGATGAGTCATCGGTTGTTAAGAACGTGACGGCTGCCCACTCCTTAACAACCGTCTATTCACAGGTTGTTAAGGAGAAAAATAAAACACATGAAAACCGTATTCAAAAGCAAATAAAAAAAACGGGTTCGAAAACGCAAAACGTGCTACAAATCCACATCAATAGCAAATGTATTAGATGTGAACCTAGCCTTAGACAACCTTGTCTTTGTGAAGTATGAGGAACAGCTCCTTACAAGAGAGGGCCGCTAACTCAGAGACACAATAGCAACCCAAAAGGCTAATTTGTAGGAGAGGTTATCTAAGTACTATTTTTCCGAAAAGGAGAAGAGGTTCATCATCTAAGTACACTACCACAAAACTAAGGATAAGGAGGTGCCCAGGGGGCATGTCCTTGAAAGCTTTGCTAGTGTCCAATTACCTGAAGGTACAAGCCTATAATCCAGGGTCTAAAAATATGTTGCCTGTGTCCGGTACTGTACGATTAAGATGGTAGTTTTTCTAAAAATTTAAACCAACCAATAGACATTAAACTATCTCAGGTCAACAGTGGCAGACAGTTTATATACAGTATACTATATATTAAACTAAAAATAATGTTTCAACTAAAAATGGCAGTAAAACTGGTTACTTTGAGTCAAATCCCAAATTCCCCTAAAGATATCTGATCTTAATGACTGATCAAAGTGGAAAACGTAAAATCGCCTGCCACCCAAGTAAAGAGGTTTTCCCTGCCAAAGCTGGCCTATGTTTTCTCACTGCTATCTACTCTATTTGACCTTACGGATCTTTATGTGGTTTGAGTTACAGTATATCCTTGCAAGATATAACTGCAAATGAGCATGAACAGCCATACAGAAAGTACAGGGTTTTAAAAATGCTTATTTAGCAGTCATTGACAATAGAAAACATGCTCATTTATTGAACTCTCCGATATTACTAATCATTTTTTGCATGGCACCCGCTTCAAAAATATCGAAAACAATTACAAAATCACAGATTTATCAGAATGGGTGTTTGCCGTAGAATACTGTAACACATCGTATGTACCTGAGAGGCAGATACAAATCCATCTTCAGGTGGATCTGCTGTTTTCTCGGTTTTTCTTGAAGGTTCACCAAGTACAGCATACAGCTCACCATCCTTAGAAGCCTTGTTAATCTCAGTCACCTGATACATGGATACATAAAATACAAAAGTAGGTAATCTGTAATAATTCCCCCCACCCCCCCAAAAATAATAAAAAAGAAAAAAAGGATCCGGCTCCTTTAACACATGTTAGATGACACATTGCTTGTCCTGTGCCATTTGGCCCCCTGTAACACCTACAAAACCGGTCTGATCTTGCCAGTTTCTCCCCACCCCTCTGTAAACTGACCATGGTGTATCATGGCTGCTGAGACCAGACACCGTGGTCAGGTTACGTGCTCTCGTCATCAGCAGTCTGCTATCTGCTCTCCTTTCTGCTCCCGTTTCCTCCTCCCCCTTCCCTCTCTGTCATGTGTGAGCCGCCCCTCCCGCTGCTCTCATAACACAAACAGCACTGCCTCCTATTGCAGTGTCCCCCTCTGTGAATGATTTATATATATAATTGCTGTAAATAGCTAATTTCACAGCCGAGATTGCAATCACATGACCTGCCAGCTCTCTCCTCCAGACTGACATCAGCAGGGGAATCTCAGCTCCGCCTGCTGAATCTCTCAGAGGAGGAAAGGAGAAAGCTGGCCAGTCATGTGATCGCAATCTCGGCAGTGAAATTAGGAATTTGCAGCATTTATTTTTAGAAATCACACACAGAGAGGGATACTACAATAGGAGGTAATGCTGATTGTGTATACAGGTTACAGTTGCTTAACCACTTTAAGTGGACCAATCAGTAACTTTTTTAGACTTCATGAATACATTTCTGATATAAATACTCAGAATCTTCACGCTCACCTAAACCAGCAAATATATATATATATATATATATATATATATAAATACACACACACACACATACACACACACATACAAACACACGCAGTATATATACATAACTGCAGCATTCAAAGTTATAGCTGGTAAAATAAACATCACCATTTTTCTAGGTAAATATATTTCTCAAGGTGCTATTGACATGAAATAATCACCACATGTCGGTAACATCCCATGAAATCCATACATACAAAGAAACCAAAATAGATAAGTTCAGAAATTAAGTTATGTGTAATAAAATGGAATGGCACAGGGAAAAAGTATTAAACATGGTGACTGAAATTTATTTAATAGTTCTTACAAAATCCTTTGTTGGTAATGACCGCTTCAAGACGCCTCCTGTATGGAGAAACTAGTCGCATGCATTGCGCAGGTGTGATTTTGGCCCATTCTTCTACACAGTCTTCAAATCTTGAAGGTTCTGTGGGCCTCTTCTATGAACTCTGATCTTTAGTTCTTTCCATAGATTTGCTATTGGATTCAAGTCAGGTGATTGGTTGTGCCATTCTAGCAGCTTTAGTTTCTTTCTTTCAAATAAACTGAGAGTTTCCTTGGCTTTGTGTTTGGGATCATTGTCCACCCTAGTTTCATCTCCATCATTCTGGTAGATGGCAGCAAATTTTTATCAAGAATGAATTGGTACATTTTTCCATTCATCCTTCCTTCAATGGTATGAAGTTTGGCAGTACCGTATGCTAAAAAACCTTCCCAAACCATGATGTTCCCACCTCAAAACTTCACTGTTGGTATGGGGGTGTTTTTGGGGTGATGTGTAGAGCCATTTGACCTCCAAACATGGTGTTTATTATGGCGTCCAAAGTAGAGGTCGACTGATATATAGGCTGCTATTTGCCCATTTTTGAGAAACTGTCATTGGACAATTATTAGTCAAATTAGGCCCATATTTAACACTGACAGCACCGTGCCCACAAGTGTTCTTCCTCCCTTCTCCACACTCTGTTGGCACAGCAGCACGGCACTTGATGCTTGCCAGCGCTGCTGAGTGTGAGAAACTGACATATTTAACAATGTAGAGAGAGAGGAGCTGTCCAAATTGAGCTTTGATGACGGGGGTGGGCAGGACCCGGTGTGAGCGGGACCCAGCAGCTATCAAACATCAGCCAATTGGATGTGATCTGGGCAGGGCGCTAGGTGTATGTGGCCCCGCCCCCTTTCTTAAGCAGCCCAATCATTGGCTGGTGTTTGATAGCTGCTGGGTTCCATCCACGAGTTCCGCCCACCCCCAACATCAACGCTCAATTTTGACAGCTGGTCTCTCTCTGCATTCAGTTACATATGTCAGTTTCACACACAGTTAACTATATTGGCTCAGTGTGAAACCTGCCAGTGCCAACCAGTGCCACCTGCCAGTGCCAACCATTGCCACTTGCGAGTGGCAATCGGTGCCAGCCAACGCCCTCTGCCAGTGCCATCTGTCAGTGTCAACCAGTGCCACCTGCCAATGCCAATCAGAGCCATCTGTATTGAGGACATCAAGTGTGTGGTATAGAGACAGCAGCAAGCGGGGGGAGTGGGAGAGTTTATGAGATAAAGGATTTTTTTTTTTTTTTTTTAATTGCCCTAAAATATCGGCTGCAAAAATCTGCATCATATATCAGCTATCGGCCAACCCTGATTTCTAAATATCGGCATCAGCCAAAGAAAAACCCATATTGGTCGACCTCTAATCCAAAGAGTTTAATTTTGGTCTCATCTGACCAGACTATATTTCTCTCAGCATTTCAGAGGCTTGTCTAAATGTTGTGCAGCAAATGTTAAAATGAGCTTCAACATGCTTTTTCTTCAGCAATGGAGTCTTGCATGGTGAGCGTGCATACAGGCCATGACGGTTGCGTGCATTACTTATTGCTTCCCTTGAAACAATTGTACCTGCTAATTCCAGGTCTTTCTGAAGCTCTCCACAAGTGCTCCTTGGCTCTTGGATAACTCTTCTGATAATTCTTTTCACTCAGAAATCTTTCAAGGAACACCTGGTTGTGGCCAGTTTATGGTGAAATTATGTTCTTTGCACTTCTAGATTATGGCCCAAACAGTGCTCACTGGAAAATTCAAAAGTTTAGAAACCCTTCTGTAACCAATGCCATCAGTATGTTTTGCAACAATAAGATAAGATGATTCTTGTGTGAGACCTTGGTAATGAGATACCTTTTTTTTATAGGCAATCAGTTGAGACTGAACCAGATATTAATTTGTACTGACCAGGGGCAGGATTGTTTTTTAATTACTGATAGATTTTAGCTGGTGTCTTGGCTTTTAATATATTTTTGCACCTCCCTTTCTTCATGGGTTCAATACTTTTTTTCCTGTGCCATTCCATTTTATTACACAGAATTAAATTTCTGAATTTGTTTGTTTTGGTTTTGTTGTATGTATGGATTGTATAGTGCTGAATATATAAATATTTACCTAGAAAAAATGGTGATGCATTCTATACTTATTTTACCCAATGTATGCAACCTTGTACAGCAAATATAGTAACCAAATGTGCTGCACTAAATTACAAAGTGTGCTAATACTAATGTACAATTCATTTTTTTTATCATGCACTTCTGTTTACATGATTTTATTTTTTTTAATTTTTATAACAATTGGACATTCATATTGCACTTTATTGATTTTTATTATACATTGGCATTAACACACTAATTTAGCGCAGCACATTTAGGAACTACATTTCTGACATGTTACAGCAATAACAAAATTACTTTTTAACCACTTAAGGACCGCCTCATGCCGATATAAGTCAGCAGAATGGCACGGCTGGGCACAATCACGTACCGGTACATGATGATTCTGTGCCCAGCCGCGGGTCGGGAGTGCGCCGCCGGTCCTGTGCTCTGTGACTGTGGCCGCGGGACCAGCGGAACCCGTTCGCCGCTGGTGTCCCGCGATCGGGTCACAAAGTTGAAGAACAAGGAGAGGTCTGTGTAAACAAATCTCTCCCCGTGCTTCCCTGTGTGGCTGTCACGATCGTCTCTTCCCTTTTATAGGGAAGGACGATCTGTGATGTCACAAGCCAGGCCACGCCCCCCTGCAATAAAAAAACCGCATCACATCATACATGCCCCCTAGTAGTTAATTCCTTCACTGCCAGTGTCATTTACACAGGAATCAGTGCATTTGTATAGCACTGATTGCTGTATAAATGATAATGGTCCCAAAAATGTGTCAAAAATGTCCGATGTGTCCGCCATAATGTCGCGGTCACAATAAAAATCGCTGATCGCCGCCATTACTAGTAAAAAAAAAATATTAATAAAAATGCTATAAAACTATCCCTATTTTGTTAACGCTATAACTTTTGCGCAAACCAAAAATATGTAGAAGAATACTTATCGGCCTAAACTGAGAAAAAAACGTTTTTTTTAATATATTTTTTGAGGATATTTATTATAGCAAAAAGTAAAAAATATTGGATTTTTTTCTAAATAGTCGCTCTATTTTTGTTTATAGCACAAAAAAAAATAAAAATAAAATAAAAAAACCAACAGAGGTGATCAAATACCACCAAAAGAAAGCTCTATTTGTGGGAAAAAAAGGACGCCAATTTTGCTTGGGAGCCACGTCGCAAGACCGCACAATTGTCAGTTAAAGCGATGCAGTGCCGAATCGCAAAAAGGGGCCTGGTCCTTTGGCTGCAAATTGGTCCGGGGCTTAAGTGGTTAAACAATACAAGTTTCACCTTTCATCAAACAGTAATCTTTGAGCTCCAATGACTGGCTAGGCAAAGTAGGAGGAAGAATTTCTCAGTCTCCTTTTACCCAGTAATCAAATGGCATCAAAGTCTGCAGCAGGGGGCTGATCCATCTCAGGTTTACAATTATAATATATCCTTAACTGAAGGTTTTCACTATACAAAATCCATTCACTTGGCATTTTTTCCTACAGCATTTGCAAGTGATAAGCACATTTCTACACCTGAGCATTTGATTCCCTGGCATTACCTTTTTCAGCACTGCTGCTTTATAGACGTTTGACACTTTGCTGTTTCGAAAAACCTCATGTTCTAGGTCCACAGCAGATGAAGCTGCATCAATCCTGGAATCAGAATATTTATATTATAAGTAAATGTTGGGCCAAAGAGCAAAAAGGACATAAGTTAAACCAATTATTAACACACATGTCCATAAAAGCTGGTCAGAAATGTTCCAGTTGGGTCACTAGGCTTAATTTAAAGTTCTGCTCACCTGATCTAGAATGTACAAATCTGGTTCCAAAAAAGTTGGGATGCTGTGTAAAATTTACATTAAAAAAAGAATGCAATGATTTGCAAATCTCTTAAACCCATATTTTATTCACAATAGAACATAGAAAACATATCAAATGTTTAAACTAAGAAATTTCCCATTTTAAGAAACAAATTAGGTCATTTTGAAACTGATGGCAGCAACGCATCTCAAAAAAGTTGGTATAGGGTAAAACAAAAGTTGGGAGAGGGCCATGTGTAGTATCCCCTCTTCTTTTAACAAGACTTTGTAAATCACTGGGAACTGAGCAGACCGGTTGCTGAAGTATTGGGAGAGGAATGATGTTCCGGGCTTGTCCAACCATATGCTGCTCTAAAACCTGGATATACCCTTTAGCATTGAGGTTGCCTTTTAAGATGTATAAGCTGCTCATTTCATACGCACTAACGCACACCCCCATACCATCAGAGATGCAGTCTTTTTAACCGAGCACTGATAACAAGCCGGAAGGTCCTTCTCCTCTTTAGTTCGGAGGACATGACACCCATGAATGGCAAAAAGAACGTCAAATTTAGATTTGTCTGACCACAGAACAGTTTTCCACTTTGCAACAGACCATTTTAAAAAAGCTTTTGGCAGCATTTCTGGATCATGTTCAGATTTGGCTTCTTCTTTGAATGATAGAGCTTTATCTTACATTTTTGGACAGCATAGCGAATGGTGTTCACAGACAGTGATTTATTTATTTTTTTAAAGTATTCCTGAGCCTATGCAGTGATGTCCATCAAAGAATCATGCCCGTTTTCAACCCAATGCCATTTGAAGGCCCAGAGATCACAGGAATACAATATTGCATCTTGGCCTTGTCCCTTGCAAACAGAGATTTCTCCAGATTGTCAGAATCTTTTAATATTATATATTGTAGATATATTTAAAGGCTTTGCAATTTTACTTTAAAGAGGAAGTAAACCCTAATGGGTTTACTTCCTCTTTCATTCCCTGCAAAGGTAAAGCATAATGAACTACTATGCATCGCATAGTAGCCCATTATGTGTAACTTACCTGACACAGGAGCCAGCGAAGTCACCGCTGTCCCCTGTAGTCCGGCGCATCCATCTTCTCGGTGGGTCTCGCCACTCCGCCACCGTCATTCAACGAAGCCGCGATGACGTCACTCCCGCGCATGCGCACGGGGGGGTGCCGCGCTTAGTGCGCCTGCGCGCCGCTGTCTACGGCGCATGCGCCGTAGACAGCGGTGCCTGTCTTTCGGCAAATATCTCCTAAACCGTGTAGGTTTAGGAGATATTTCTTGGACCTACAGGTAAGCCTTAATCTAGGCTTACCTGTAGGTCAAAGTGTGTTTTAAGGGTTTACAACCACTTTAAGGCATATCATTCTGAGATTGTTGAACAATTTCTAGACACACACAGATTTGTGAACCTTTGCCCATCCTTACTTCTGAGACACTCTGAGGTTAAAACTGGGGATTGCAAAATCTGGCACAACTCCCATTTTTTTTTTTTCGTCAAAGCCTAATTGAACAAGTTCAAGTTAGAAGCTGATTGGCTACCATGCACAGCTGCACCGTATTTTGCACTCATGTTACTGACCTGTTGCCAATTACCCCAAAATGCTCTTCCTTGTTAGAACCACTTACTTTGCCAGCTTTTTTGAGACATGCTGCTGCCATCAATTTCAAAATGACCTTTTTTTTTTATTATTTAAATGAAACATTTGATGTGGTTTTCCATTGTGAATAAAATATTGATTTATGATATTTTCAAATCACTGCATCCTGTTTTTACTTTTTTTTTTGGCATTGAGGTTGTAAAAGGTTGGCCATGCACACAGACACAATGTAGCACACTGGAAAACTGGGCAATTAAGACCATCAATCTTACCTATAATGGTTGTCAGTCATTTGGGCATTTTTGCTCAGTGCTTCTTCCAGCATCTTAAGGCAATGCTCCCTAGCCTAAAATCAGAACAGGTACCAATAAAATACAGCAATCATTCTTACTTTTAGAACAAATATAAATAATAATAATAAAAATAAATATATATATATATATATATATATATATATATATATATATATATATATATACACACACACACACACACACACACACACACACTGTATATACATATATGCTTATCCCCTTGTCAATCAAGGTACATTTATGTGCCTTTTTTAAGCCGGCAATCAGCTTTCATGTAAAAGTGATCAGGCAGCTGTAGAGCTGCCCAATCACTTTACAGTGCCGAAAGGGTGCTAACCCCCTCCTTCACCCTCCAGTACCAGTCATCGTGGCTCCCGGCTAATCCTTTTCCTCTGGGAAGCCTAAGACAGCAGTAAAAGGCAGTAACCCATTGTTCAAAAAGGGGATCAAAGAACACCCATTCTCCAATCTCTTGTGCAATGATGGAACTCCAAAGTGATGTGTATTATGTCACTTCTAGGTTCACAGCACAGTCATTCCCAGGCTACTGTAGCACAATATGTGCTTGAATAGGTGTAGTGGAGAGCAGGGGAGAGATTGAGGGTTTAATATACCACTAATGTCTTCATCATGAGAACATGTCACCTATCAATGCTATTAAGGGTGTGCATACATTAATGTCAACAGCAATTGTGCAACACATACGAGGTATCGCTGTGAACGTCAGAGTGAGCGCTATAATTCTAGAGCCATACACTGATCACCCCCATACTCAAAAAGCACTCATTGGACCCTACCAGCCTTAACAACTTAAGACTAATCTCCTTGCTCCCATTTATCTCTAAACTTTTAGAACATCTAGTCTACAATCCTCTGAGCTCCTACCTCACTGACAACAAAATTCTTGACCCTTTACAGCCTGACTTTCACTCACAACACGCCACAGAAACTGGCCTACTAAAACTCACCAATGACTTACTAACTGCTAAAACTAGTAGCCAGTACTATATACTACTAGACCTTTCTGCTGTCTTTGATACTGTTGACCACCAACTCCTCCTCCACTGCCTTGGCCTCGAAAACTCTGTTTCCCCTCCTACCCATCACAGCATTTTTTCCAGTGTTGCCTACAAATCGGTACCCTCCTCTACACTTTTCTGTAGTGGTCCCCTAGGGTTCTGTCCTTTGACCCCTTCTCTTCTCCATCTACACCACCTCCGCTGGTCACTTGATAAACTCCCATGGCTTCCAATACCATCTCTATGCTGATGACATCCAAATTCATCTCTCTACTCCACCCTTCACCCCACCAGTCTCCTCCCGCAATACTAACTTAATAAATTACATATCAGTATGGATGTCACAACGCTGCCACAAATTCTTTCTAAAACTGAGCTCATATTCACACCCACCTGTGCCCCCTCCCTCCCCTTATTTCTCCATCAAGATCAATATCACAACTATCATTTCCTCCCATATGCCAGGGTGCTAGCTAGGTATAATCCTGAATGCTTACCTGTCCTTTCAGCCCCAAACCCAATCACTGTCTAAACCGTGTCGATTTCACCTCCATAAAATCGCCATAATATGCCCCTTTTTAAGCGATGAAACCATTAAGCAACTCAGGCATTTCTTTGTTATCCCTCGCCTTGGCCTTTGCAATTCCCTCCTAATAGGATTACCTCTACACAGGGTATCCCCCTTAAGTGTATTAAGAATGCTGCTGCTAGACTCATCCACCTTGCCAACCTCTCAGTTTCCAAAACCCTCTCTGCAAATCCCCTACAATGGTTCCCATTGCCTTACGAATAAAATTCTAAATACTAACATACAAAGCCATTTACAACTCAGCCCCAAGCTACATCACCAATCTTGTCTCAATATATTACCCAAACCGTCCTCTCAAATTTGAGTACCATAGTTTGCCATTTCAGGAGCACACGCAATTTTAAGTTTTAACATTTTGGTATCTACTTACTTGACGCAATCCCATATTTTTCAATTCAACCAAGAAATATTGTATTTGTGTTTTTGTGTGCCACAATTCTATTTGGTTCGTGCTTTCAGAAAATATACACAGTATTTGGGGGTTTAAAGAGTATGTAAACCCAAAAAATAATAATTTCCTTTTGGGATTAATAAGGGTTGTATAAAGTATCCTGAATCTGAATGTGCCTGTTGTACCAGGTACTTATATGAAAACAATATCCTGTTCTCTTTGTATAGCTTCCACAGTGTGAAATCCTTGGTGTTCCTGCTGGTCCCTCTACTTTCCAATTAAAAACTGACCACACTAAGCAGGAGAGCATAGAGTGGTCAGCTCTTCAGCTGTGCTTGGAACTCAGTGTGCCCTCTAATGATCAGACCTGTCCAAACACGCCCCCCCCCCCCCCACAGCATTTCACTGGTAAATTCAGTGTTCTGTTGCTTCTCCACCCCCATCTCTTATGCAGCTGAGAACAGAGGGAATGTTATCACCTATAAAAAGAGGGGGAAAAAAAAGGGTATTTATATTGTTTGTCCATATCTATACACAAATGTTTTGCCTTTCATTTCTATTTTAAACTGAATGGGCTGTTTTACAAGGTGAGGGTTTACATATCCTTTAAAATAATTTTCTAGCAAGAAAATGCAAATTTTAACGCGTTCAAAAAAGAAAATTACCACGGTAGACAAGTGATTAATGCCAAGCTTTTTTCATCTTTTAGGCCTCATGTACACTGCTGCTGGTAAACGGACGTTTAGGATCAGTTAGGCCTCATGCACACGAGATGCAGTTAAACGCGCGTTCAGATGCAGTTGGACAGTTTTTTCAACTGCACCTGAACTCATTCAATGTTATCCTATGTGTCCATGCACACAGTCTCGTTTTTTTTCCGTTTATATGCAGTTGCGTTTAATCTCGTTTTTCCAGAAGCAAAAAAATGCGTTCAGAAACAAAAATTTCTGCGTTTCAAACGCGTTTGCGTTTATATGCGTTTTTAAAGGTGACCTTTTTTTTTACATTAAAAATCTCAAAAATGATTGCAAATGATGAAAAACCATTAGAAAAATATTTTAAACAATTGCAATTGCAAGTGGACAATCCACAACTTGTGGCAAGTGACGTGGCAAGTGGACAATCCACAACTTGTGGCAAGTGACATGGCAGGTGGCAAGTGATGTGGCAAGTGGACAATCCACAACTTGTGGCAAGTGACGTGGCAGGTGAAGTGGCAAGTGACGTGGAAAGTGGACAATCCACAACTTGTGGCAGGTGACGTGGCAAGTGACCTGGCAGGTGACGCGGCAAGTGACTTGGCAGGTGACGTGGCAAGTGGAAAATCAACAACTTGTGGCAGGTGACTGGCATGTGACGTGGCAAGTGGACAATCCATAACTTGTGGCAGGTGACGTGGCAAGTGACGTGGCAAGTGGACAATCCACTTGTGGCAGGGGACGTGGCAAGTGACGTGGCAAGTGGACAATCCACTTGTGGCAGGTGATGTGGCAAGTGACGTGGCGAGTGGACAATCCACTTGTGTCAGGTGACGTGGCAAGTGGACAATCCACAACTTGTGGCAGATGGCATGGCAGGTGACGTGGAAAGTGGACAATCCACATCTTGTGGCAAGTGACTTGGCAGGTGATGTGGCAAGTGACGTGGCAAGTGGACAATCCACAACTTGTGGCAGGTGACGTGGCAGGTGATGTGGCAAGTGATGTGACAGGTGGACAATCCACATCTTGTGGCAAGTGACGTGGCAGCTGACGTGGCAAGTGACGTGGCAGGTGACGTGGCAAGTGACGTGGCAGGTGACATGGCAAGTGGACAATCCACATCTCGTGGCAAGTGACGTGGCAGGTGATGTGGCAAGTGACGTGGCAAGTGGACAATCCACAACTTGTGGCAGGTGACGTGGCAGGTGATGTGGCAAGTGACGTGGCAGGTGACGTGGCAGGTGATGTGGCAAGTGGACAATCCACAGCTTGTGGCAAGTGACGTGGCAAGTGGACAATCCACAACTTGTGGCAGGTGACGTGGCAAGTGAACAATCCACAACTTGTGGCAGGTGACGTGGCAAGTGACGTGGCAGGTGATGTGGCAAGTGATGCGGCAAGTAGACAATCCACAACTTGTGGCAGGTGATGTGGCAAGTGACGTGGCAGGTGATGTGGCAAGTCACGTGGCAAGTGGACAATCCACAACTTGTGGCAGGTGATGTGGCTGGTGACGTGGAAAGTGGACAATCCACAGCTTGTGGCAGGTGGCATGGCAGATGACGTGAAAAGTGGACAATCCACATCTCGTGGCAAGTGACGTGGCAGCTGACGTGGCAAGTGACGTGGCAAGTGGACAATCCAAAACTTGTGGCAGGTGACGTGGCAAGTGACGTGGCAGGTGACGTGGCAAGTGATGTGGCAAGTGGACAATCCACAGCTTGTGGCAAGTGACGTGGCAAGTGGACAATCCACAACTTGTGGCAGGTGACGTGGCAAGTGAACAATCCACAACTTGTGGCAGGTGACGTGGCAAGTGACGTGGCAGGTGATGTGGCAAGTGACGCGGCAAGTAGACAATCCACAACTTGTGGCAGGTGATGTGGCTGGTGACGTGGCAAGTGGACAATCCACAGCTTGTGGCAGGTGGCATGGCAGATGACATGTAAAGTGGACAATCCACATCTCGTGGCAGCTGACGTGGCAGCTGACGTGGCAAGTGATGTGGCAAGTGGACAATCCACAGCTTGTGGCAAGTGACGTGGCAAGTGGACAATCCACAACTTGTGGCAGGTGACGTGGCAGGTGACGTGGCAAGTGAACAATCCACAACTTGTGGCAGGTGACGTGGCAAGTGATGTGGCAGGTGATGTGGCAAGTGACGCGGCAAGTAGACAATCCACAACTTGTGGCAGGTGATGTGGCAAGTGACGTGGCAGGTGATGTGGCAAGTCACGTGGCAAGTGGACAATCCACAACTTGTGGCAGGTGATGTGGCTGGTGACGTGGCAAGTGGACAATCCACAGCTTGTGGCAGGTGGCATGGCAGATGACGTGGAATGTGGACAATCCACATCTCGTGGCAAGTGACGTGGCAGGTGATGTGGCAAGTGACGTGGCAAGTGGACAATCCACAATTTGTGGCAGGTGACGTGGCAGGTGATGTGGCAAGTGGACAATCCCCAACTTGTGGCAAGTGACGTGGCAAGTGGACAATCCACAACTTGTGGCAGGTGCCGTGGCAAGTGACACGGCAAATGCAAGTGTACAACTGCTCTCTATGCTGCTGCTGCTCACTCTGATCAAAATAGCAGAAATAGTTAAAAAAAAATGCTTTGAGAGCTTGGGGAGGGTCTACATGATGTTATCTTTATAAACGCGTTTAAACGCAAACGCGTCTAAACGCGGCATGCAAACGCGGCAAAACGCGCGTTTCTAAACGCGCGTTTCAGCTTTTTTTTAACAGAGGTTTCATCTGCGTCTCGTGTGCATGAGGCCTTAGGCATTTTTTCAACTGCCCCTGAGCTCTCCTCTATGTTATCTTAGCTGTCCATATACACAGGGTCATTTATAGTTGTTTCTTGGCAGTTGAGTTTAGAGGCTTTTTTTGGAATGCAAAAAATGGGTATCAGATGCTGAGTTTAGAGGCATTTCAAGCACCAAATGCTTCTAAATGCTGCTAAACGTGGTACTTCGAATTTCGCTCACAGGCGTTTTTCATTTTTGGCCATTTAAAAAAATACACTTTTCAAACACTTCTAAATGCAAAATGTGGCAAAACTGACATTTTAAACGTGGGTTACTATCTATCAAGTTAAATCGTTCAGGAGAGGTTGTAAAAACGTCTCGTGTACATTAAGCCTTACCTTGACTGTGAGTTTAGGAATTTTAGTATTAGCCCCATCCCTAAGTGGAGAATCCTCACCTATAATAGGTAAAAATATAGAAAATTGTAACAACTCTGTGCAACCAATGTGATCTATGAAAAATGCAAAAAAATCTAAAGTATCAACATAAATTAACAGACACTGGTCCTTACTAGGTGAACCAATATCAAAAGAGGACTTGCATCCAAGGCACCAGCCTGGCATTTCTAACATTATAACGTGCCATTAGGTTTTAGACATGCAAAGGCCTTCTTTTTTTTTTTTTTTTTTAAAGTGCTGCATCAACTGATACATTTAGATAAGCATACATGTTCATATAAATAAAGAGAGGAGAAAGAGGAAAGGCACTGGCTAAAAGTTGTGGTAGTGCATTGTCTATAGGGAACACTTGGAAAAGGCTTTATCTAATGGATCATATGCCCCGCAGAATGGTGAACCAGGTTGCATCGGTCTCCTGATCTGGTGGAATACAGCTAAATTGGGGAGGGGTATACCTCTTTCTAAAAGACAGATCTATCCAATGGTTTCAGTGAGACAAGTCGAGGTTTAACACCCTACTCCATTCTGTTGGCTGGCCGTCTAGCAAAAACATTGACCATTCACGGTATGTTCCAACTTATGAGCTTAAAATATTCAAAAGTGTCATCTTCAAATAATTTCTCTTTTAAAAAGCAACACATTAAAAGTTGTGTAGTATACCTTCTTCATTCTCACACTACAGCACGAGAATGAAGAAGGTATACTGCACAACTCTTAATGTATTGCTTTTAAAAGAGAAGAGAAATCAACCAAAGATAAGTAATGATTTTGCTGTCGTTTAGCAAATTGAGCCTATAGGCAAACGACCATGTGTGTAGTACAGAAGGGTATTTGTATTGCCTTGCTGTTGAGTCACACATGGTTATTTGCCTATAGGCTCAATCCGCTAAACTACAACAAAATCATGATTTGTCTGTCATTCATTGAAAAACACTTCTTTACTTCTTCATGAATGTGTTTGATGTTGCCACCTTACATGCATAACAGTGCAGTGCTAATAATTAACCCTCCAATAATTCAAAGTCTTTTATGAAGTAGAAAACGTAGAGAGCCGAGGTAGAAATTATTATAGAAACCGCTCACCTCAGGTCATGGACCCCTGAGCTAACAGATGGGTCAAATGTACATCTCACCACTAACAGTGGTCACAGTCAAGGGTCTGGGTAGACACATGGATAAACTGAGACTTCTTGTCACTTTACACTGCCTCCAGTTGCTGTTCTCGCTCTCCAAAATACAATTGTTTTTTTACACAGATTTCTGTGTTTTCTGTACGCAACTCTGATAAGATAAGAGTTCTAATCCAGATCCACTGTATTTTTTTTAAATTTTTAATTAGATTTTCCAGCCATTGGCTGTGGACTATTGCAGCTATCCAAACCTATAGTTTACACCAAGCCACCGAGCGCTGTCATTTTTTTTTTTTCAGTCCCCCAGCATTAATCCAATATTATCTGACAGCAGCACAGTTGAGCTTTGACCACATAATTGTGCCTTTTGTTTCACACATACAAAAAAAATGGTCTATTTACAGTTGTTGGTGCCCGGCTCTATCTCTTTTTTTATTGCCTTCTCCCTCGACTGACAGCGTCTGTCCATTTTTCCCATGAGGATTCTAGGTCTCAAGGTGGCAAGCGGTTCTATATGCACATTACACCAGACCTCTTCAATGAGATATCCTGGTCAACTGGAAGAGAGTTCCAAGATTGCTAGATCATCCATCTGATGTTCTGTGGCATAAGGACTCAATTTATGCTTTCCCTTCCCTGAAGCATCTTCCTACGTTGCTTGCAAGGATCAGGCACGAGGGCTACTGGATGTTCAAGTGGCTCCAGATGGTGGCCACGCAATACTTGGTTCACATATCTTGTTCAGCTAGTTGCAGTCATCTTGTTGTCTTCCGTTTTGCCTGGAACTTCTTCTACAAGATCTGTTATTCCTCCCTGCTTACAGTCACTGGCTTTAATGGTATGACTGTTGAGAACCATTATTGAAAGGACATAGGCATATCCCAGCTGTTCCTTTTCAAAATGCCTTGGGCTCAAAAAGTCTACTTCTCGACCATTATTGCACCTAGTAGGCCTTCCTCTTTTTTTGTGGGTCTTGGAGGTCATCCCCGCAGGTTTATAGTGGCCCTTCAATGGGGCATGGATTGTTGTTTGGCCTTTAGTAAGTTTAAGCCGCCCTCTGCGGCTCCTTTATCACCTCATAACCTAAATATTGATTTGTCAGCATTACTATTGAGACTATATGGGATATTTCTTTATCAGCCTTGTTACAACCTTGGCCTCCTTGGTGAGACAAGGTGGTACTTCATTCTAGGCTGTCTTTGTTGCAAAAAGTGGTGTTGGCCTTTCATCTCAACAAGGATATCTTCTTCATTGTGTCCACATCCCTCTCATCCATCAGAGCTGGCTCTTCTTTGCCTGGATGTGGTCTCACAGATCCAAGCCTCAATTTGGTGTAGTCTGTCTTCCACTGCTCGTAGGATGGTGATCCAGGCCTACATTTCTCTGGGCAGCAAGGCTCCGTTCAGAACTATGACATATTCTACAAGGGCGCTTAGCACATCATGGGCTTTTCATCTTTCTGCTTCTGTTGTTCAAGTTTGCAAGGCAGCCACTTGGTCATCAGTTCACAATTTTATATGATTTTTACGGGGTTGAGGTAGCTGCTTCAGCGGATGCCAACTTGGCTGGAAAGTTATGCAGGTGGTAGTCTGTTTCATCTGGGGTCAGTTCTCTGTTCCATTATTTTGGTTATGAGCCCACCCCTTTGTCTTTCACACTGCCTTGGGACATCCCATTTGTGAAGAAGTAAAGCTATATCATTCAATGAATGATAGAGAAAATTGGGTTTTTGTATTCACTGTAAAATCTTTTTCTCTGATTTCAGCACCCAACCAGTCTTTTTTTGGCTGTCTTGGTGTTGTCAACCTGGCACTGCTGGCTTCTAACTGAATCCTGTATTACAAATGGGGGGATGGACACAACCAGAGGGGCACCTCTTTTAGTTCAGTTGCACCTAGCATCCTGCATCCTACAATTAACTCAGAGTAAATAGGATTTTTTGTGCTCACCATAATATCCTTTTTCTTTTAATTCACTGACCGACACAGCTCCTCTCTTAGCCACTGGGTTGTTACGCCCACCTTTAGGAGAATACTAGGCATTACATGTTATGTAACACACAGAACTTTCCAGTTCCACCCAGGGGCGGTCCCTTAGGTAACAACCCCCCAGCCTGCCCTGCAGTCATCAGTACGTCAACAAGCAGTATAACGTAAAGAGAAAAAAGGAGGGGTGGGTGCTGTGTCAGTTGGTGAATTACAGAGAAAAGGATTTTACGGCGAGTACAAAAAATCCTATTTTCCCTTATATTCACCGACTGACACAGCTCCTCTCTTAGCCATTGGGACGTCCACAAGCAGTGCCAAATGAGGGGTGGGTAAACCGCATGAAAAAAAAAAACGTCATCCACCATGACAAGTGGGAACTAGTGAAACTTTACCCACAAAAACGACGTGCGTGGAGAAATCCACCACAAAACCAGGGTACCCTCAACAGGAGTGCCTACCCACAACCGCACCAAAACCTGCGGAATGTAATGCAACAGTGCATTACGTCAACGGTACTGCGTTTTTATCGAAAAAGCAGGAAAAAAGAAGAATATTGCATACTCAGTTGCAACTATATGGCCGCCTGCAAAACTTTGCGGCCAAAACAGGCATCAGCCGATGCACCGACGTCTACCTTGTAGAACTTGGTAAAACATGTGGACAGACGACCAGGTCACCGCTTTACACACTTGAGCGACAGACGCTTGGTGTCGGAAGGCCCAAGACGTTCCGATTGCCCTTGTAGAGTGGGCCGTGACCAGAAAGGGGGCACCTGCCCCTTCAAGGCATAGGCCTGCACTACAATCTGTCTGATGCACCTGGAAATGGTGGCCGGCGAGAACGCCATGCCTTTCTTTGGACCAGCCACCAAAACAGTGAGTCTGACTTCCAGAAGGGAGCTGGGGTAGACAAATACACCTTCAGAGCCCGAACCACATCCAGAGCATGAAGGGCCACCTCCTTAGGATGCGTCGGCTTAGGACACAGAGATGGTAACACAATGTCCTCATTGATATGAAAAGCCAAGACCACTCTCGGCAGAAAGGACGGTTGCGGACGCAACACCACTTTATCCTTGTGAACAACCAGATAGGGCGACTTGCAGGACAAGGCCGCCCGTTCCGAAACCCTCCTGGCCGATGTGATGGCCACTAGAAAGACCACTTTCTGGGAAAGGGTCAACAGGGGAATCTCCCTAATATTTTCAAAAGGCGGTTTCTGAAGCACCGATAACACCAGGTTCAGATCCCACGGGGGTAACGGTGGACGCGCCAGAGGGACTACATGTTGAACCCCTTGAACACTAATGAGTGAGATGCCAGGGGTCGCTGAAAAAAGACAGCCAAGGCTGATATTTGCCCCTTAATATTGCTTAACGCCAATTTCTGGTCTACTCCTTGCTGGAAAAGCAGGATCCTGGAAATAGAAAAGGAGCGCAGATGCCATCCTTTTTCCCTCACATGTGGAGATGTAGGCCTTCCAGGTACGATGGTATATCTTCAGAGAAGAAGATTTCCGTGCTCTCAATATAGTGGGGATCACCAAGTCCGACAGACCCCTGTTCCTCAACAGCTGGCTCTCAATAGCCGTGCCGTTAAAGCCAGCAATGGTTAAGCAGGATGGAGAATCGGACCTTGAGATAGAAGGTCCTCTCGTAACGGCAGTCGCCATGGAGGGTCTACCACCAGGCTTACTAGGTCTGTGTACAAAGGACGCTGAGGCCAATCTGGGGCAACCAGAATGACTAGGATCCCCTAGACCTCCACTCCGCAAAGCAGACGTGGTAACAGTTTCAGTGGAGGAAAGAAGTAGATCAGCTGGTACTGATCCCACGGAGCCACCAGCGCATCTGCCCACGGATCTCTTGTCCTGGACACGAATCTCTGCACCTTCCGATTGAGATGGAAGGCCAGAAGATCCACGTCTGGTGTGCCCCACCACAGGCACAGCAACCTGAACACCTCCGGATGCAACGCCCATTCTCCTGGGTCCAGCATCTAGAGACTTAGATAGTCCGCCTGCCAGTTCTCCACTCCCGGGATGTAAATGGCTGACAGAGCTGGTACATGTCGCTCTGCCCACCGAAGTATGTGAGCAACCTCCCATGCAGCGGCTGAGCTTCTTGTTCCTCCTTGGTGATTGACGTATGCCACCGCAGTGGCCCTTGCAGTCTCATCGACCAAGTGGAGAGGCATAGCCTGATCGCTCTTAGCTTGGAGGAATCCAAGTTGCCGATCAGAGGCCCTGAACCGACTGAACCCCCATCACTCGACCCCAGCCGGATAGGCTGGCGTCCGTTGTGATCACTGTCCATTTCAGGGGCAGGAACGACTTCACGGATTAAAGCACTGGGGACCTCAGCCATCAGATCAGCGAATCTCTGACCAACTAGCTCACCTGGATCTGTCGAGATTTGTCCCACTTTGTCAAAATCTCCTTCTGCAGAACTCTGGTGTGGAACTGGACATACGATACTGCCTCGAAAAAGGCAACCATGAGTCCCAGGACTCACATGCAGAAGCGAAGCAACGACACATCAGCAGTTTTACTGCGGCTCTGAGAGTCTGCAGCTTGTCTGAAGGGAGAAAAACTTTGCTTCTCTGGAGTCCAGCAGCAAGCCTAGCTACTCCAAACGCTGGGTCGGTACTACCACCGACTTCTTTAGGTTTAACAGCCACCAAAATTCTTGCAGTGTCTGTATGGTGATCGCCACATCCTCCTCTAATTCTGAGGTGGAAGATGCTCTCAGGAAAAGATTGTCTAGATATCCCATGATCGCGATCCCACGTTGCAGCAGTAACGCCAAAACTGGAGCCAATACCTTGGTAAAGACTCTGGGGGCTGATCCCAAACCAAAAGGTAGAGCCACAAACTGGTACTGGGCTTCCCTGACTGCAAACCATAGAAACTTTTGATGCCGGAGGCATATGGGTATGTGCAGGTACGCATCCTGAATGTCCAAAGAACCCAGGGAGTCTCCTTTATGGAGTGCAGTGACTACTGAGTGAACTGATTCCATTCTGAACCTCTGCACTTTCACAAAGTGAGTGAGGGCTTTTAGATCCAAGATTGGACGTACCCCTTCCTTCTAGGGAACTACAAACAGGTTTGAGTAGAACCCCTAGAAATGTTCAGATTCCGGAACAGGTACAATCACCCCGCGATTCAGCAGATCCCTTACTGCCCCCAAGAGGGCCTCCAGGCGAGCCGAGAGAAACGGGTATGCTGGAGGGGAACAATCTGTTTTGCGGCCAAGAGAGAAACTATTTTATAGCCATAGGAAATCAGATCGCAGACCCATTGGTCGGACAGTCGAGAGGAACACCGGGTGTCAAACTCCCAAAGGCGACCCCCCACCCAAGTCATGGGTGGGGGCAAACCTTCAAGCGGTAGCACTTTTGTTCGCAGGCTTGTTAGGCTTGCGGCTCCAGTTTCTGTCCTTCCGTGGTTGTCCTGTCGGGCTGGGGATTTTTAGCCAAAGCTACGGGCAGACGAAAAAAACGTTTATGAGCGGAAAAAGAGGGCCCTTGCCTACGACGTGGCTCCTTAGCCTTCCTGGCCTGTGGGAGTAGAGTACTCTTACCCCCCTGTGGCATTCTTAATAATGTCATCCAAGGAGGCTCCAAAGAGCCGTTCGCCAAGGAAGGGAAGATCTGTCAGGGCTTTTTTAGATGCCTGGTCAGCAGGCCAGCATTTCAACCAAATCAGGCGCCTCAGCACCACTGCTGATACTGAAGCCCTGGATAACAGAGGGAGAGTATCCAGGGCCGCGTCACAAACGTACTTCAGGCCTTGCACTAATTGGTCTGCTAATTCCACACAGACAGGAGAAGCCTGTTCTCCCAATTCATGGTGCAAAAGTTTTGCCCACTCAGTTAGTGCGGATGCCAGTACTGGTCGCATGGCTGACCCCAAAACCGTAAACAGGGAACGAGCCACTGCCTCGGCCTTCCTGTCCGTGGGATCCTTAAATGCAGGAGTCCCCTCTACCAGGATTCTGGTTTACTTTGTTTAACCTGAAAACTGTGATAGGTGCTCCAACAAGCACTTTGTTGCGCACAGACTCAGACGGGGACTCATCCTCACTGTCTGAACGGTCCTGGACAGTGTCATCTAACACGACAGAGCAGGGTCACCAGCCTCAGCGGGGCCAGAGGCTGCTTTTTAGCACCTTTGCGCCCACGCACCGCCTCCATCTTGGTAACAAACCAATTGAGGAGCGCCGATAAGGTGTCCAAGGGCCCTGCGCAGTCAGCAGGCAAACCAGCTGCAATTGCCTGGATTTCGGGGGAAGAAACAGTTTCTGAAGCCATGCTGACCCTACCCTGTATGTCACCCGAAGGGGACTTAGGACAGTGACAGTACCACCCTCCTTACTGCTGCAGGCTGAGGGGCACTTTCCTGCAGGACTCACCACCCTGAGGGGTTCTGCACTATCCAGCAGGCAGTGCCTCTAGTCTCTGTTGGCTCCCAGGTGCAGAGGAATCAGCTCTGTGTCAGTGGAAGCAACTGCTAATGGTGCTGAAACCGCTCTGTAGTATGCTCAGGCTCAAAGAAAATGGCCACCCAGTCTAAGAACATAAGACACAGGGTAAATGTCCGTCAGAGCACAGGAGCACATGCTGCAGCTAGAGAACACTGAAAAAACATGTTCAGGCTTCCAGAAAATGGCCACCGGCGTGCAGTATAAGGACAAATCACAGGGAAAATGGCCACCAAAGCCCAGAAGAGCTAAGATGGTCGCTGTATGCAAGCCATGAGGGACAGAGAGGAACAATGGCGGTGAGCACAGCACTGTACAGGACACAAGCACAGTCGCACAGGCACCTTCCAGGGACATGAAAAACAGGACCCAGGAGACACAGCCAGCCCGCGCAGCCCGCGCAACCCCCCCCCCCCCCGTGAGAACCCCCCAGAGAGGCCCTGCCCAGGCACACATATACCGTACTGCAGCTTCCCCCACAGGGAGGGGGGAGGGAGAAAGGGACAGGGAGAGAAGAGAGGGAGGTGAGGGACACCCAAATCGACCTCCCAGGGAATGCCCAGCTACTCAGCCCCACCGAGGCAGGGAGAGCTGTACTTAGCAGTCCTGAAGAGCTGGGAGAAATTCCATTAAAGACCCACTCGCTGATCAGTACTGGGTGGCTGCTGGCCCGGCACACTGTGGCGCAGACATCAGTAGCCCAGTCATGTGTGTGCCCCGGAGCATAAAAGCTAACGACCACCTCTGGAGCCTGAGGTTTTCGTCGTGGCCGACCCAACGCAGAGCTCTGGCCTGCACACGCCCAATGGCCGGACTGGAGAGACTACAAGGATAAGGGTATCCAGCCTGTCACTCAGCCGGCTGTTGATAGCAGATCACAGGATCCATCATCTTGCGCAAAAAAACATGCTTCTGCAGAAAAAAAAAAAAAAAACACGGGCCGATGGGCCCGTCAGGGTTCCTAGGTCCTTCTCCTTCACTAGGCAAAATAAAACTGATGACTGAATGGCAGGCTGGAAGGTTGTTACCTAAGGGACCGCCCCCTGGGCGGAACTGGAAAGTTATGTGCGTTACATAACATGTAATGCCTAGTATTCTCCTAAAGGTGGGCGTAACAACCCAATGGCTAAGAGAAGCTGTGTCAGTCGGTGAATATAAGAGAAAAGGATTTTACGGTGAGCACAAAAATCGCATTCTTCCAGTACAACCACTGACTTCTAAAAATAATAATTGCGATAACAAATAGCTTGGAGAACTGAGCTAATTCGCTGTTAGGCCTTAGATGAGAGAGGTGGTGAGTGAAAGAAAAAGCTTACCATGAAGAAAGAAAAAGCTTACCATGAAACCTCACAACATATTTCTTTGAGCTTACCAGCTTTTTTCATCTCTATGGTGCCATTATACAAATATAGCCCTTCTCAGTGAACAATGCCCTTTCAGAATACAAGGAAATGCTGTTTATTTTGGTCCTTGGAAAAATATTAAAAAACTGAGCTCTGAATGAGATGAATAGGAGTGCAGTACATTCAATAATAAACATTGTATCTGTCTGATAAGGTGTTTGAGTGTAATAATTAATAATTGATAAGCTTCCCGTGCTATTCTGCGTCTAGGAAGTAAAGTGTAGCTGCTTGTATGCTGCTGTGTGCCCAACTGTTGGCCCAAATGCCCTGCTCTGTGCCCCATGCCCCGATGTCTGCTCCATGCCCTGCTCCGTGCCTCCATGACCTGATGTGTGCCCCATGTGTTCCATGAGCTGTATCCCCCATGATGTGCCCTACTGTGTGTCCTGTGGTGTGCTCCATGTGTCTTGTGTGCCCCCTGCCCCACTGTGTGTCCAGTTCCCTTCTGTGTGCCTTGTGATGTGTCCTGAGCCCTACTGTATGCCCCATGATGTGCCCTGTACCCTGTGTGCCATGTGATGTACCCTACTGTGTGCCCCATAAAGTGCCCTCTTGCTCCACATAATATCCCCTGCTGTGCCCCATGTGCCCTCTTGCCCCCATGCAATATGCCTTGCTGTGCCTCATAATGTATCCTCTTGCCCCCCATGTAATATGCCCTGCTATGCCCCATAATATGACGTCATCCTTCCTAATGTGCTCTGCAGTGACCCTTAATGTGCCCTCATGCAATATACTCTGCTGTACCCCATAATGTGCCATCCTGCACCATGTAATGTTCTCTGGTGTGCCCCATAAAGTGCTCTGCCGAGCCCCATAATGTGCCCCTCTGCCTCCTATAATGTTCCCTGCTGCCCCCCCCAATGTAATGTGTCCTACTGTGCCCTGGTGTGCCCCATTATGTGCCCTGCTGCTCCGCATGTAGTGTCCCCTCCTGAGCCCCTGTGCTCTGACCGTCTGGCTTCTATATTTTGCCATGCTTCCCCCATGCTCTGTCCTGCTGCCCCCCCCCCATGTACTGTGCTTGCTTGACCTCCCATGCTCTGACCTGCTGCCCCCTGTGCACTGTTTATCTCAAGTTTGTCCCAAAATTGAGGCATCAATGTAGTGCAAGCTGGTGGGTGGGGGTTTGTGTGGGTGTGGCTTGCGTGTAAACAGGACACAGGGGGCCCCATGAGTTGTGAGTCTGTCCCTAACAGGAACGCTACCAAAGTGTGTCTCGTAACATACTTCATGAAAAGGATTTTACAGCAAGTCAAAAATGTTCTTAATCGAAATTATGGGACACAGGAGAAGTAGTCATGTTCACAGGAATATCCAAAAGCAGTCTAATTAAAGATTGGGCAACACTGCAAATGAAAGACAACAGACCCATAAAAACGAACAGGTTATCACAGTGGGTTCGGAAAATTACAGAGCTGACTCAGGAACCTTTCAACTCAAGCCAGCATCAGCCTAGCAAAACTTAAAAAACATATGGTGCTGAAAAGACCAAGAGACGCTATCCGAGTGTGTGTTATGAAGGGAAAAGAAGGAACTTTGTCCCTGAGAGAATAGGCTTAAATTATAAATTGTTGAATCCACCTGTTAAGGATATGCTGGCCATGGCGCAGCGGCTGCCCAAAGGCAGACACAAATGTGCATGCACGATCCTGCAGGTGTCCATTGTGCCAGGCACAGAAATGTGCAATGGCGCACGAGAATTTGTGCACACACGCCAATAACATTGGTGCCCATATGCCATAAGTAAGTGCAGCATGTTCACTAATACTTTGCTGTCTGATCTGCAACTGTATCTGTGTTCCTGAAACTTGATCCTGCCGATTCCTGTATTTGACCCGGCTTGCCTCTAACTCAGTTACAGCTCTCTTATCCTGACCTTGGCCTGTATCTGGACTTTTGCCTATCTGCCTGGACTAACGTTGCTGATCTCTGCCTGTACCTTGACCATTCTTTGCCTGCCATCGATACCTTCATCTGACCATCTGTTGCCAACCCGGGTCGACTGACCATGCATCTAGTGTCTCCTCTGTCCTGTATACTCCTGCCAGTCTCCAACTACCTGCTGCCACCAGCCCAGAGATTGCTGATCTACCAACATCTGCTGTCTGTCAGGCACCTTTACACCACCGTGCTCTCAAGGCCACTGTTACAACATCGGTGGTCCCTGAGCCGAGGTTGTTTGAGAGGCCTTCCTCTGCACGTCAGGCTCAGCCATCAGGTACGTGACACCACCTAGCAATGGTGGAACAGTAAGCAGATTACCCAATATGAGATCCTTCAGGAATGAGAGTCAGACTGTGTTAAAGAGGAGCTCAGTCTCCTTTGTTAAAACATTTAAAGTGAGCAGCTACAAAAACTGTAGCTGCTGACTTCATTGTAGGTCTTGTCTATCTCAACCTGGGTTTGATTCTTTAGCTGACAAAAGGGGCCTCCTGCCATAAATGCATAGAGTCATTTAGTGGATAATAAATAACCACTCTCCTGTTCCATGTTTCAGCACTGGGCTCAGCCTTGCCATTTTCATTCTCTGTCTTTCTCTCCCCGGCATCCTTTCTATGGGAACCTGGCTGTGACAGCTTGCAGCTTCACAGCCAGGTGTCTACTACGCACGCAGAGCGGCTGGTCCGGCAGTCTTCTGGGACCTGTCATGTGTCCTAAAAGACTGTGGGAGGGGAGAACTTCACTGGACGGTCGGAGTGAAAGTGGGAGCAGGTACCTTTTGGGTGGAGCTTTGCTTTGAGGAGCCTGTAAGATGTTTGGGAGCAGGACAGACAGATGGTAGGACAGTGTCCTGATTAAGATGGGAGGAAAAGAAAACACCATTGAAAGAAAAGATTACATTGCAGTTGAGAGGTCCAGCATTTAAAGAATAATCAAATCATGCTAAATTCAATAAAGTTGATCAGGAGCTGAGCATCCGACGACGACCAAGTCCCTTGAATCAGGTATCCAGGACTCCTCAGCTCAACAGGTTGGGGTATACATTGTGAGAACCTTCCACCTCAGTGAGAGGAAGGATTTCCACAACTATAGTGCTGGACTTTTGAATCAATAAGACAGGGCGAGCCTGATTTTTCTGGTT
Source organism: Lithobates pipiens (assembly GCF_037356315.1). Lineage (NCBI taxonomy): Eukaryota > Metazoa > Chordata > Amphibia > Anura > Ranidae > Lithobates > Lithobates pipiens. Next base: position 146,929,380 of record NW_027507789.1, read on the forward strand.
AGGCATGTGCGATGGTCAAGGGAAAGAACCCACTTTGTCGAAATGGTGATTTGTAACAGTCAGGAGTGAAACTGGCCAAAGAAACTGCTTTGAAAGATGCCACCATTAGGCCCAGAAGCCTCATCTAAAAGTGGAAGGCTGCGTGGCTTCTGGATTGTAAAGTCTGAACATGAGAATGGAGAGTATGTTCTTTGTCGTGCAGACTTTTCCCCGTAAAAGTTGGTTGTCTAGCTATCACACTATGGGGACACCTGAAAGCAAAGCAGAGAGAACAGGGGCTAGCACTTTGGTGAAGGTGATGGGTGAAATACCAAACAGAAGGAAAACAAGCTGGTAATGCTGTGTGCCAACAGCAGATGGTCATATGTAAGTAGGCTTCCTTGATGTCTGACCAGAAGGTCTCCCTGGATGGAGGGAAGAAATGGAGGGAAGAAATGACTGGAAATAACTGACCTTGGAAATATAATGCAGAAGTTTTATACCTGAAGGAAGGTGTTTAGGACCTTCAGTTCCATTATAGGGTTGGATGCTCCCTTTCATCTTGGGAACTGTAAACGGGTTTAAAAATAAACATTAGAACTGTTTTTTTTTCCCCAGAACAATGGAATTGACCACATGAAGCGGAGGAGAGAAAGAGGTAAACAATCCAGCCTGTAGCCTATGGATACCATGTTCTGGACTCAAATGTCTTCAAAAGCTCAGAACCAGATGGTTGCAAAGAACAGCAGACTCCTCCCACTTTGAAAAGTGGGGACAACCCTTTACGAGAAGAACTTGTTTTTGGAACTGAAGGTTTTGCCTTTGAGCCCTAGCATAAACAAACGGGACTTCTTTTTCGGGTCTGTCAACACAATAGAGCAAGGCTGCAATGTAAGAGCTCCAGATGCTGGAGCACAGAAGCATCCGTCAGGATATAACCAGGATACTTAGACATGTCCTTGAACCAGACAGCTAAAGTACTTGTACACCAAGTAAGCAATCATGGCTGAACTATTCCCCCATAAACTCACACATAATAGCAGAGAACTCATCTGTAGATAAGCAAGATGAGGTTGTCGCCCGTAAAGAGGTTAAAGAGGCCCCTGAAGAGGGTAGTGGCTCATGCAGGGACAGAGGTCTAAGCTATTGGTCTCAGAAAACTTAGGGGGTGCATTGCAAACTAGCCCCTTGACCCAGAATGGTTAGCAAGGTTGCAAGCCCTGAATGGCTTATGATCCGCCATAATATTACTGCAAGTGAGGGATTCCCACAAGCAATCACGATACACTGGAAGGGATAATGCGGTCTGAGACTAGTCACTTAGAAAGAGCAGGGAGCCCAATCATGTTCTGAAGGATCAGAGTGCTTAAGTTACTACAAGTTGGTGGTAGAGAGTGAGCCAATCTTTAAGTGTGGTCCAAAATGGAACACACATATGTAGTATGAATCTCCAGTCTGTACAGCCTCAGTAACTGCAACCAGACAGTGAGCCTGGAAAAGGCATCAAATTCAAATGCGTCACAGTGCTAAAACACAAAAAAGTATTGAAGCACCTCCCAACCTGGCAACAAAAGAGTATCAGAGCTGGTACTCCTAAAATCTAACCCTTTGGGAACTCAAATCAATAATCCAGGCTCACAGAAAGGCCAAAGCCTTGATTTAGCACAGCAATGGATTTTAGCCTTCTGTGGCCCCCACCAGATCAGATAGGAAGGAGATGAGCCACATTCAGCAGTCTTTACCCTCCCAGTGGACACATGCTCCAAGGAGTCTTTCACTTCCTGTCATAGAAACACAAAAAGGAAGAAAGATAAAGTATTCTTCAAACTAGAGGAAAACGCCCCTTAGACAGTTACAGAAAGAAGCTTCTTTACTGGCATATTTAACATTTACCAACATCTCTGATTTCAAGGACAGATCTAATATTCTGGATTTCTCATCTTTCTATACAGAACTGGAGAAAATAGTCACTAGGACAAATATTAAGGCTGAATCTTCCCAGCAGTTTACAACGTCCTCATGTATTCAAAACTATGGAAGGTTTGGCCTTACATACAGTATATTTTAACCATTAATTATGTCCCAAGTAATTAAGTAACACTAAATCAAATAGCAGCACAAAATAGGTTGTCCTTGATTATAAAGGTAAAAGCAGACATTTTGTGGTAGCTGTTTTTAGGTAGATGTATTACTATTAAAAGTTTAAAATGGAGCATATGTTCACTTTAAGTTGAAGCAATTAATCATTAGCTGTAGTTTTTTTCACCTACTTGGAGGAATGAATTCTTCCAGCTCTTTGCTCTGTGTAAAAAAAAAGAAAGGAAGATGAGAATTCCTTGGGCTGAAGCACAGCTGTGTGAACTTGCTATTTAGCGATGATGTCAATAGTAATTTTTGCATGCTTGTATTAGTCAATAGACAGCTAAATAAATAAAAAAAGTCCCAAAATAGTCCAAGTAGTCCAAATCCAATTACCATATGTGCTAATGTCCCAATGCTTGCCATATAATCAGGGCAAAATATTATAAATGTTAACAGTTACAACTGGATTGGCTGTTAACACCAGTCAAAACAATCATAAGCCTCGACAGGACCACAAGTAAAATTTGAGACTCGCCAGGATGACAAGCCTTAACCACTAAAAGGAAAAAAATAGGTGAAACAAGGCTGTAGATTGGGATAATTGGAGCACAAGTTCCAAAACTTGAGTTTTACAAATCTAGTAGCAGAGATGTTCTAGTCTTCCATGCATCTCTCTGACAAATATAATGTAAATAATGAAAGAGCTAGACTAGGGATACTCGTGAAATTAGTTTTGTTTAAAATGTATAACTTAAAATAACATGCGAGTTTGGAAACCAAGCAGACCCAAAAATTTTCTGCTGCATTCAGGTGACTCTCCTGGCTTCCAATCCTCTGAGAACTTAAATTAACCAATGAAAACATTTGTGGTTTTCTTGTTGCTCTAAAGTCTTAAAATTAATTTTCCAAAATTAATAATTGCATTTTTTTTTTTTACTGGGCCCTTTTAAAAAGACTGTACACAAGATTTAGTATTTCTTGTGTACAGAGATGTTCGCTGCAGGTTGCCAGTCTGAATGATTCCATCGGTTCTTGAGGTTTGACCCTTCCCATCTACAATCTGTATAATTATCTTCTCCACCATGGTGACTTGTGTTAAGGACAGGTTTATAAATGTTCTCGTTTTAGCCAAAACATCAGCTCCTGGCTCTTAATCCCGATGTCGGTGAAGGCCGGTGTCCCCACTGACATCAGGAGTGGTTACAGCTCATATGAACACTATTGTCAGATCTGTAATCACATTCTGGCTCCATTCACAAAAATGAAAGCCTTGGGCACATCATAAACTGTACATTTGTAGGCTTGTGAATACATTCTCCAGGGGACTTTTGAACTATCCCTATGTTTCTGCTATAGCTAGCATGGAGTTAATGTATGCAGTAGATCGGCATTTAGGTCACAGAGGTAGGATATCAGGCCGGCTGTTGAAGGGGAGGTTCTTCCTGAAACATTTTACCGCTTCTTCTGATGTCACTTCTGGGGGTTCCATTTTTATTTTTTTCTAATTGTAAAGACATTTTTTATTTTAATATATTCCCTGCATTAAGGTAAAAAATGTCCCAGTGTTTGTATCACCCCTGCGACCCCCCCCCCCCCCCCCCCAAATATTTTCTCAGTCCTCACTCAATCCAGCACTATGCTGTAGCAGCTCTCTCACTGTTTACACATAACAGAGAGGCGGCAGTGGGAGCCATTGGCTCCTGCTGCCATCAATCAAATCAGGTTAGCAAAGGGGGAGCCAACATACACACAGCCCAGCTCGGGAGCCCCCATAGGAAGTGGCTTCCTATAATGGTGTATTGAGGAGGAGACAAGATTGCTGGTGGGGGACCCCAGAAGAGGGGGATCGGGGCTGCTCTATGCAAAAATCACTGCACAGGGCAGGTTAGTATAACATGTTTATTATTTTGAAAAAATTAAGCTCAACAACTCCTTTAAAGCAATCTACCAAATAAAAAACGAATACGCCTTTACTAAAGAGTTGTAGATAAAATATCTAACTTGTTGAAAAGGGTTAAAAGGGAAGTATGGCCAAAGCTTCTCTTGTGGGTCACAGCAGGGCAGTTGCGCTTGCCCTTCTGTGACCCAGAAAGACATGGCAGAGCTACTACAGGCTTTAGAAGGATCCCAGACATATTGTCAGGATCCACCCATGAGCCCGAATAACAGCTGGCCTTGCCTCTCAGTGCAAAGCTGAAATCCAGAACCAACTGTTCCATCCCCTCCTCAAGCCCTGCACTCCAGTGAGTGCTGGTGGGCTGAGTCAAGGAGCGGTGACTGACGGTCACCATTCTCCCATCTGAGAAGACAGAAAACTGAGCAATCACCAGTCAAGGGATTGCTCAATTCTTGAGTCAATGTGAGACAGTTGCAGCATCAGATCGGGGCTGCAGCATAGAGATGAGAATGAATGTTTGTTTTTTGATATCCCAATTTGTTCTTTTATAGCCTCTGAATGAGGGAAAGAAATGGTAAGAATGTGGATATCATAGGATACAGCAGGGTTGATTTACTAAAACTGGAGTGTGCAAAATCTGAAGCTGAAGTTAGAAGCCGATTACCATTCACAGCTGCACCAGATTTTACACTCTCCACTTTTAGTAAAGCAACCCAAGTAGGGAGACAATCAATATTTCGCTATTTCAAAGCAAGGGGAAAAAGACAAAAGTCACTAAGCACCAAAAACAGCAGAGAGAATATTTATTTTTATTGCTTCTGATATTTCTCATTGACAGAGAACCGGAGAACCATAACATCAATCCCATTCAAGCCTAGTTCATTGAATTTTATTAAAAGTCCTCTATATATCATAGTGGGGTTAAAGCTTGTTTGGCTGTACTTCTTTTCATAATTCTCTTTGGCATATTTTCTCTAGCATAATAATTCTTCTGCTATACAATTGGGGTTGGAGGATAGAAGCACAGGGGCAGGGGACACAGGCATCTGACACTCTCAAACGTGCCGTATACTAAAGAGACTAATGGAGGCTGCAGTGGTAGAACAGAGGAAATGTAGGAGGCACAGGTCCCTGGAGAAGCGAGTCTCTTCAACTCACAAGCAATACAACTAAAGAGGACACCGTAATGTGCCCACTTGTACCGTTATTAACGTGTGTCTGGGACACGCCCACTAGATCATGGGTGCGTGCACTCTTCTCACTGGGATTTTAACTTCTCAATGTTTTTATTGAACTTCTGCTACCCTTACCATACCACAAACCACTGTTATTGGATACCGAGTCAACTTCACACCCCTCACCTTCCTTAGATTCATCTGTTTCTGAAAGAAACTGTTCCATTTCTTCTTACGTATGTCAGATGAATCCTCCTGTCCTCCATCAGAATCATCATCCTCATCACATCTAGAAATGAGTAACAAGGATTAACAAACACATTAAAGGGCAAACATTAACGATGCAGAAAAACAGCGCAGCAATAAATCACCAGACTTTGCCAATCTGCCAAACTAGTATAGATATTAACCAATAAATTTTTCTTACCTTTCAAACCCATACCCCTTCCTGCCCCCTTCATAAAGATCTGTGTTATAGCCAAATGGTCCAGGTCGAGCTGCAGGTTGCTCAATGCAGGTTCTGCTTCTACCTAGGAGCAAGGTCTGTAACTGTTCAGTCTGTTTCTTCACCAGCTGAGGGTTTTTACAACAATCACAGCACTTGTTACATTGAGGCTTTATGTCACCAAAATATGATGCAATGGCAGCATGGCGGCACCTGAAAAAGTAACAATAAGTCAGATTTAATGACCAGAACATAAGGAACAATACATACTGTAACTTCTCAGACTTCTTGAAAAGGCTGATTTTAACATCTAGGATCCTTTTCTATGCGCCTGCAAAGTGTCTACTCCAAAAAGAGCAAGAACTCTAGGTATACCCAATGTATGCAAGTGCTGTCCTACCTTTACCTCCTATCTTGCTGACATTTTAATAGACAGGAAGTGCTAGGAACCCTGTGAGATTTTATCCAGGTCTATATTGCAGTATTTTCCCTACTTCTGGGGAAACTGTTGTCAGGAGGAAAGGAAGTCAGGGAAAATCTCCTTCATCAAGCCTCGCATAGCAGAAAAATCTGACAGGGCTTCTAATCCTTCAACGCTCTATCCATAAGTTTTTGGCTTTACATATATTTTAAAGAGAATTTGTGGCCAGATGCATTTGCATGTTCTCAACAAGCAATTGATCTTTAACATTCACAGCAGAAGCTGTGAAGAGTTTTTATTTCTGATCAGCTAAGCTCAGCCCACTACCCCCGCAAAAGTGACTAAGCAGCCGTCCAGCCTCCTAATCTGTGCTATAAACACAAAGCATGGACACTGGGAGGAGGGTGCAGGATGGGATATGCTGCTAAAAGAAAAAAAAAAAGACCTTGGAGGATGAACTGCTCCACAGTACCTGCGGCTAATATTTAGTAGACACCACTATGCACCACAACGTTGAAACCAAAGAACACCAATGAATACAAATCTGTTACGAAATACAAAATAAAAAAAACTTGCGCTGTCACCCAACGAAGTGTATAAACACTGAAATTAGGGATATAAAATATAGGGGGCACTAGTGATTAACTGTGATTTCCCACCAATACAATATTAACATATAAACCTATGTATACAAATGAATATAAAAATAAATAACATTAATAAATATAGCAATAACAATTCATAACTCCTGTGGTGCAAAACAGTGACGAAACGCATAGAGGCAGAGCTTCCGTCACATCACTTCAGGCCATGCAACTTCAGGTAATTGTATAAGTGTGAACACCCTCTTATAATTTTGGAACCCCAAATAAAGTTCCACTGTTCTAGTAGGTCTTTCCTGACATTTTATTAGTCGCATCCTACGGCAAATGCCATGGTCCACAGAGAGCTTCCAAAGAATCAGAGGGATCTTATTGTTAAAAGGCATCAGTGAGGAGAAGGGTACAAAAGGATTACCAAGGCATTATATATACCATGGAACACAGGGAAGACAGTCCTCATCAAGTGGAGAAAATATGGCACAACGGTGACATTACCAAAAACTGGAAGTCCCTCCAAAATTTATGAAAAGTTGAGAAGAAAACTGGTCAGTAGGCTGCCAAGAGGTATACAGAAACATTAAAGGAGCTGCAGGAATATCTGGCAAGTACTGGCTGTGTGGTACATGTGACAACAATCTCCCGTATTCTTTATATGTCTGGGCTATGGGGTAGAGTGGCAAGACAGAAGCCTTTTCTTACGAAGAAAAACATCCAAGCCCAGCTAAAATTTGCAAAAACACATGTGAAGTCTCCCAAAAGCATGTGGGAAAATGTGTTAGGGCTGGTCAGACTGGTGCGATGCCAGATAGCGCATGTGATTCACACCGCATTGCTGTGTAGATCATATGCAATGTCTATGCGCAGCAAATTCAGCCAAACTACATGGCCGAATTCACATCGCATTCGGAACAAACTTGTGCAGCACCCTTTTTTTTCATCCACCCCAGAATTGGATCGCATGGGTGTTCACAGTTTCCACTGGGATCTGCAAACCGATCTGGGGGGGTTGTTAACTTTGTATTGACACCCATAGCAGTTTGCAGAGGGCAGTGTGAACTGCCTGCAAGTCAGGTGTGATGCAGGAACCCACACTAGATTTGCAGGGTTTCCTGCATTGCACCAGTGTGAACCAGGCCTTATGGCCTGATGAAACCAAGGTTGAACTTTGACAATAATTTCAAAAGATTTTTTGGCTCAAATACAACACTGCACATCACCAAAAGAACACCATACCCACGTAAAGCATGGTGGGGGCTGTTTTCCGTCAGCTGGAACAGGGGCCTTAGTCAAGGTAGAGGGAATTTATAAAGAGTTCCAAATACCAGTCAATATTGGCAAAACCTTCAGGCTCCTGCTAAAAAGCTGAACATGAAGAGGAACTTCATCTTTAAGCACAACAACCACCCAAAGCATACACCCAAATCAACAAAGGCTTCACCAAAAGAAGATTAAAGTTTTGGAATGTCTCAGCCAGAGCCCAGACCTGAATCTGGTTGAAAACCTATGGGGTGATCTGAAGAGGGCTGTGCACAGGAGATGCCATCGCAATCTGACAGATTTGGAGTGTTTTTGCAAAGAAGAGCGGGCAAATATTGCCAAGTCAAGATGTGCCATTCTGATAGACTCATACCCAAAAAAACTGAGTGCTGTGATAAAATAAAAAGGTGCTTCAACAAAGTATTTGTGTAAGGGTGTGCACAACCATATTATTTTATTTTTATTTTTACTTCCCTCCACCTAAATGATTTTATTTTGTTATTCAATTGAGTTGTACAGTTTATGGGTCACATTAAAAGGTGGAAAAATGAAATGATTTATCTGTCTCATTTTTTTACATCGCAGAAACCTGACATTGTAACAGGGGTGTGTAGACTTTTTATATCCACTGTACATAATTAAATTGCATTTCTTTTTATGGCATTATAATAGTTTGTAGATTGTTATGGTGTTTGGGAATGTAAGTGTCTCCGTTCATTTGTAGCTGCCCTCCCCTTGCACATTCCTAAAATGTGCTGGCCAAATATTTGCCACTAAGCTGTGTGGAACACTTACACGGTCTGACACAAGACGGTTAACTAATAAGAATTCCATACTGAGAGAACAACTCCTGCAGAGGGAGTTAATGAATGATGAATCCAGCACAATCCAGACAACACTTGACTTGATTTCAGCAATTTTTATTTAGCCTTTACTACTCCAAAACTACCACTTTTCTGTAGTGTACCGCTCCTTGAACAATGCTTCTCTGGGACCTATGCTGCTCTGCAATTCTACTATTTTATATTATTGCTACGCCGTAGTGTATGTCATACAGGAGAATCGCTGCTCATACTTGCTGGCTTGTTTTTTCTTTTGTTCGTTATTTTGTTTTCCCTTTTTTTTTTTTTTTCTATGCTGCTCTGCCTGCCAATAAAGTGAGACACACAAAGAATTCCTCTTAGCACCAAGTAGCTGTGGCAAGCACTGAGCCATTACTAGATGCTGGATTATCGTGGAGGCCAGAGATTGTCCTCCGGAAACCATTCCTGTTGAAGTAATGAAGGTGGCCAGGTAACCTCTTCAACATATCTGACAATGCTTGGCTTTGTGATTAGGGAAGACCCACCAGGATTTGCTCTAGTACCACAAGCCCCTTCTTCCCAGTCAACGACCCAGATTATTCAGCCATTGGAAGCTTCTATTACCAGCTCCTTAGCCCAGTGTTTCATAACCTTCTTTTACAGTCAAGATACTTTCTTTAAAATGATGCACAATCTTGAGGCACTCCATTCTAATACGTAAAAAATTAAACTAAGACCAGCCATATATGGAGCAAATTTCTTTCCTGCAACCATGGGTTGCAAGAAAGAAATTTGCTCCATTCTCCCATCAACACAGACAGTGCTAAAGCAGGAATCCTATCTGCTGGGTATCGTCTTCTCCCAGCGGGGGGGGGGGGGGGGGGGGGGACTGTCCCTGCCAGAAGAAAGTGATTACTGCTAGCAACTATAGCAGCAACTTCACTTCTTATGACTGAACGGCACTCCATGATTTATACTTATATAGCATGCAGGGATACCAAAAAAACAGAAGGTAATATTTGAAAAGCATTACAGATGAACACAGTTATCTTCACTGGATTTAAGTACTAAGATTTTTTTTTTAAACTGACTACATAATTTTATTTTCGCACTTTCACACTTGGGCGTTTTACAGGTGTTTTAGTGCTACAAATAGCACCTGTAAAAGCGCCTCTCATGCCACCCCAGCGTGAAAGCCTGAGTGCTTTCACACTGGGGCGGTGTGCTTGCAGGATGGGAAAAAAAAAAGTAATCTTTGGGGCGGTGCGGTGTATATACTGCTCCTCCACCGCCCCTTCCCATTGAAATGAATGGGCACAGCACCGCTTTTCCAGCGCTAGCAACCCTTTCCTTGGCTGCAAGCAGGGTTCAAAAGCGCTCCACTATCAGCTGAATAGCGCCGTTATAACAGCAGTAAAGCACCTCTTTACCGGTAATGCCTGCAACACTCCAGTGTGAAAGGGGTCTTAAGTAGACCTTAAAGGAGAAGTCCAACCAAAGCTCGTTTGGCTGTAATTCTTCTGTGCATCACAGGAGTGCAGTTTGTTTTCAGCAGACGTCGGGTTCATGCTCGGGCATCATCATGACCATAGAGTCGGGATCCGCCCAGACCCCTGGACCGACACCCAGCTCAGCCTCTCAGCTGAGAGCCTGAGCGGGGCCCCTCCCGCCACTCCACAGCCCAGAGCTCTAGTGAACGAGGGAGGCAGAGCAGAGAGTTGTGACTGACAATCACCAGCTCTCTGCTCTGGGAACTGTGGGAACCGAGCGATCGGCGTTTTTTGATCGCTCAGTTCTCAGTGAAGAGGCGATGGAGGACAGATGCATCAAATTGATGCTGCATCCACCTAGGTAAGTGTGATTCTAAAAAACAAAACAAAAAAAAACATACTTATCTTTTAAGTCAAAAAGTGAAGCTATGCTATGTTATAAGAAACATCTATAAATATTAAAGTGTCTTGACTTTTTCCCTGAAAAGACTGTAACATGCTTCCTGGTATGGGAGTGTGCCTAGGCACTCCTGTGCCCACAGCTGTGTATCAACAGTATAAAATATTAGGCATTGTGTACACTCTTGTGTACAGAGTTCAGTTCCTCCAAGGAAAATATTGGTACCTTAGTAGATATTAATACCTGCTGATCATGGCAATCACACTGATGCCAAAAGGAGAAATATAGCTTTCAGACTGATGTTCTAGTCAATTTATAGTCTAGTTCTAGTTTATTATTATGCTTAGCCGTTTAGCAGTGGGCTGCTACATCTTGTTAAAAGCCTCAGGTTAATTGTTTGAGGTACTGTGATACAGCAGTTCACGAACGCTTCTGTTCACAAACAACTCGGTTTCCGAACAGAAGAGTTCACAAAAATTTGCTTCGGTACGCAAACTCTGCTTCAGTTCGCGAATACGAGCCACAGCCATCTTCCCTGCTCGGACACGTTCATATTGAGAAGAGCAGTGCAAAATGAGAGTCTAAGGAGAACCTGTCCACTGAGATTTCTGCCCCAACTAACATGAGGGTGGGCTCACTTGATTGGGAATCATGGAAAAAAACAGTCCATATGAATTCTACAACTTTATCATGCCCTCAGATGAACTTTTCCTGGATGCACAGTGCTGTTTTCTGGCCCCTAGATTAGTTATTTAAATTAAATTGGGGTTTGGGATTTTTTCAAAACAAGGATTAAAGAGGAGCTATAGGTATTTTTAGTTTTTAGATGTACACATGAAAGAGGTCAGCTTAGTGCAGTGGTTCTCAATCTGGGGGTCGAAAGATGATTTGCCAGGGCTCACCGAAACTTGGGCTGTCCCTGGAGCCTGTTGCTGCCTAGCTGGGCTGTTCCTGGAGCCCACGGGCGACCACTCAGCCTCTTCGCAGCCGCCCATTCAGTTCATGGCATGGCTGGAGGGCAGAGACTAGCGGTCAGCTGACTGGTGAGGAAGTACGAGTCACCGCTGCTCAGGCCCCGACTCACCGCCAGCACTGCCGCTCAGGCCCCAACTCCCTGCCAGCACTGTCGCTCATCCCCCAACTCCCGCCAGGACTGCCGCTCATCCCCCAACTCCGTGCCAGGACTGCCGCTCATCCCCCAACTCCCCACCACTCAGGGCCCAACTCCCCGCCAGCGCTGCCACTCAGTGCCCCAACTCACCACCAGCGCTGCCACTCAAACCCCCAAATCCCCACCAACACTGCCACTCAAACCTCCAAATCCCCGCCAGCACTGCCATACATCCCCCAACTCCCCACCAGCACTGCCACTCATCCTATTTCCCCCCCACCAAGGAGTAAGAGGAGGAATAAAAATAGAGTACATGGAAGGGAGAGGAAAAGAGGGGGCGGAACAAAGAAAAAAGGGAGAGAAAGAATAAGAGAAAGAACAAGAAAGACAGCTAGAGAGGGATGGGGGAAAAAAACAAGAAATTAGGATAGAGGGGGATAAAAGGGAAAGAAAGAAGAACAAAGAAAGAGTGGTAATTGGGGGGGTGCTGCTTCACACAGAAGGTTTTTTTTTTTTATCTTAAAGGGGTTGTAACCCCTCGTTTTTTTAAATAACAAACATGTCATACTTGCCTCCACTGTGCAGTTTGTTTTGCACAGAGTGGCCCCAATTCTTGACTTCTGGATTCCCCGGCGGCGCTGGTAGCTCCTACCCGCATTGAAGAAGGTTCTCCTAACTAGACAGGGCTGCCCCCTGTCCCCGGCACTGTTTATCCTGGCCTTGGAGCCGCTGGCGGCGGCGATCAGGGCCAATAGCGATATCTCGGGAATTCCTTACGCGGGCACTCAATACAAAGTGAACCTATTTGCGGACGACGCCCTCTTGACCATTTCAAACCCGCTCATCTCCCTGCCCAACCTGCAACTTGTATTAGATCAATTTTCAGCCTTCTCAGGTCTTCAAATTAACCCCTCCAAAACCACAGCGCTGAATATTAACCTCCCTCTGGAACTGGTACAGCGACTTCAGGACCATTTTCGTTGGGCATCTCACTCGATTGACTATTTAGGTGTCAAATTGACTCCAGCTTACTCCTCCCTATTCTCTGCCAATTATTATCCCCTGTTACGCATGGTGTCCACCCTTATGCAAGCCTGGCAATTTCCCTCACTCTCCTGGGTAGGGAGGATCTCGGCGGCAAAGATGACGATACTTCCCAAAGTCCTTTATTATTTTTGCACTCTGCCTGTCCGGGTACCCGCTTTTTTCCTTCGACTCCTGCAGAATAGGATCCTCCAATTTATATGGGCGCGCAAACGCCCTAGGGTGCCTAGAGCGACCCTTTATACCCACAGGCTCCGGGGAGGCCTGGGGGTCCCCAATATCTCTAAATACTACGTAGCAGCCCAGATCTCCCCATTGACCATGCTTCATGCAACCACGGATGTTCCTCTGTGGGTGCTCCTAGAGGTACCTGGTTCTGACCAGTGTTCACTACAGGCACTCCTCTGGCTCCCCAGGAATCTACGCCCTCCCTCTCTAAGCCCCATGCTGCTTCATGGTCTGCAGGTGTGGGACTCAGTTCGATCGGTTAACAATTTGATGTCCCCCTTTCTACCCCTACTCCCCATCACCCATAACCCTCTTTTCCTTCCCGGTCATGTGGAGCCCCAGGCATTCTCCTGGTGGTCTTCGCATGGCTACCCACAAGTCCAAAATTTTCCATCTTCACGTTCATTCCCCTCCTGGGAGAGTATTAGGGAAGTGCAGGGGGCGCCGGTCACGGAGCATTATCACTTTATCCAATAAAAGCACTGGATTGTAGCATTGCGCCGCACGTCCACCTATCCCTTCCAAAAAACTTTTTTTGAACATACATGCCATCACTCCCCAGGGTCTCCGGGCCTCATCTCGGCCATTTATGCCTCCCTGAATGGTCGCCCGCCATCGGCACCCCTCTCTTATATGACTCAATGGGAAAAAGACCCAGTAGACCCAGAGGATTGGAACAGAGCCTGGCACACGGTCGCCAAATGCTCGTTCAACACAAATACCTTAGAGGCCGCATATAAAGTAATGTTCCGATGGTATTGGGTACCTGCCCGCACGGCTCGGGCATTCCCTGGGAGTACTGACAGATGCTTCCGCAACTGTGGTCAGCGAGGTGATGTCATGCACACATGGTGGGCTTGCCCAAGGTTGGTGGGGTTCTGGTCTAGGATCTTTGGTTTACTGCAGACACTCTTTCATCTAACGATTCGAAGGGACGCTAGGCTAGCTCTCCTACATTGCCCGGTTCCTGGCCTGCGTGGCCCTCAACAGAAGCTGGCTACCTATCTGTTTATAGCGGCCAAGCGGACCATTGCCCAAGCCTGGAAGTCACAACGGGTAGATTTTCAAGGGGTTAAGACACGCATGACTGCTATGTTACTTCAAGAAGGTATGTCCAGTATTGTTCATGATTCTCATGCTAAATTTCCAAGGATCTGGGAGCCGTGGATCTCTTATGAGTTCCCCACGCTCCAGGCGGCATGCCTGGGCGTGGTCTGAATTAACCTGGCGGGGCGTCCGAGCCCGAGCTTTCCCCCCTTCCTTTCCCCCCCCCCTTTTTTTCCTCCCTACCCTTCTTTCTTCTGTTCCGTATCTCTCTTCTCTCTCATTAGTAATCTCTCCCATTGCTAATTAAAAACTGCTTCCTCCCATGGACGGGGGTGGCAGGAACAGGGCTTACTTGCAGAACATGATTAAGGAACGAGTTGTTTGACACTGAATCAGTCTAGATCCCACCTTTTGCTCATCTCCCTTCCTTATCCTGAGTTTATTAGAAATATATTGTGATGGTTAGCCCTTTGGATTTATATTCATGATTAGTGGCCCCTGCGAGGGCTCACAAGGAGTTGATTGTACTCTTTTGTTTATTACTGTTTATTCAAAAATTCACAATAAACATATTGAAACAGAAGAAGGTTCTCCTAAGGTGGACACCCGTGCAGGCACGCAGAGTCCTGCTTCTGTGTACATTTACATAGAATGCAGGACTGGACCCCGCCCCCCGTAATACATAATCCCATATAAACAAAAAAACAAAATATATGGGAAAATTTGCCTTGGTTCGTGACCAGAAACGTTTCACAAATGAAAGGGGTTGTAAATCCTTGTATACAGGATGCATTAAGGTGAAAAAACACCTGGCAGTGACCGGCCTCCCAGCCCCCTGTTTTACTTACCTGAGCCCCACATTTCTCATTTCTGTCGCCGGAGATGCGCTCTGCCTCTATCCATGGAGTCCCGGCTCTTGATTGGATAGATTGAAAGCAGGGCAGCCATTGGTTCCTGCTACTGTCAATCAAATCCAAATGACGCGAGCGCTAGGGGGCGGGGCCGAGTCCTGCATTCATGTCTATGGATGCAAATGCTAGATTCAGGAGCATGCCCCCAAGGTAACCCCCTCGAGAGAGCGCTTCTCCTAGGGGATTATCTGATGTGGGGAAACCCAGAAGAGCAGGTTCGGGGCCACTCTGTGCAAAACGAGCTGCACAGTAACACTGTATTATGTTGTGCCAATTTATACTACCAAGCAATGAAGAGGTTTACACAGTTGGGCCAACCTTTTCATGAAACAAAAGTATTTTTCAGCATTATTGGAACAAAACCAAAAGTAAAGACAAAGTACATAGACAACAAAGCTCTGGATAAGATTCCTAGTGATAGGCAGATTGTTGTTAGCTGCAGTTAACAAGCAAAAACTAACAGGCATAATAGCAAGGTTAAACTAATTCATGTAGAATTCAAGAATCAGTCAGTCCAACCCAAGGATAATCTGAGCTTTGCTCGCTGAGGCCAGCCACAGATTAACCACTTCAATACTGGGCACTTAAACACCTTCCTGCCCAGACCAATTTTGCGCTTTCAGCGCTGTCGCACTTTGAATGACAATTGCGCGGTCATGCTACACTGTACCCAAATGAAATTTTTATCATTTTTTTCCCACAAATAGAGCTTTCTTTTGGTGGTATTTGATCACCTCTACGGTTTTTATTTTTTGCGCTACAAATAAAAAAATACAGAAAATTTGGAAAAAAAAATGTTTTTTTTTGTTTCAGTTTCAAAACTTTGTAAAGAAGTACGTTTTCTCCTTCACTGATGGGCACTGATGGGCTACACTGATGGGCACTGATAAAGGCGGCACTGATGGGCACCAATGATGTGGCACCAATGAAGTGGCACTGATATGTGGCACTGATAGGCGGCACTGATAGGCGGCACTGATAGGCGGCACGGATGGGCGACACGGATGGACACTGATAGGTGGCACAAATTGGCACTGATAGCTGGCACGGATTGGCATGGATGGGTGGCACGGATTGGCGGCACAGATGGGCATGGATAGGCGGCACAGGTGGGCACTGATAGGCAGCACAGGTGGGCACTGATAGGCAGCATTGGTGTTATACTGTACTAATGGATGCCAATCAGTGCCAAACAATGCATGCCAATCAGTGATGCCCATTGTGGGCACTGATTGACATCCATTATGGGCACTGATTGGCATCCATTGTGCTGACTGGCATCCCTGGTGGTCTAGGGAGGATTACCTTTTCCCTGGTGGTCTGGTGGCATCCCTGGTGGTCCAGTGTGGGCATCCTCGGGGGGGCTGTGCTGATAATCGATCAGCACAGACCCCCCCTGTCAGAGGAGCAGCCGATCGGCTCTCCTCTACTCGCGTCTGACAGCCGATTACCGGCTCTTCCAATTACACTGTGATCAGCCGTGATTGGACACGGCTGATCACGTGGTAAAGAGTCTCCGGAGACTCTTTACCGAGATCGTAGTTGCCGGGTGTCAGACTGACACCCCGCAACAACGATCGCCGCGATGCGCGCCCCCGGGGGCGCGCAGCGGATCATAATCCTGATCACGTCATATGACGTCCGATCAGGATTATGAAACCACTTTGCCACCGTCAATTGCCTATAGGGCGGGCGGCAAGTGGTTAATCAAAAATTGGCCAGTTCAGCAGCAACAGGATTTCAATCAGTGTATGTGCAGGTTGGTTGTACTGAAGTCAATCCATAGATCGACTGCAGTACAACCAGCCTGTCTGTTTTTTTTTTTTAAATGCAATTACTGCTGGTGGCTATAGCTGCTGGCAGTGATCATTGTATTCTGCAGCTAGGAAACCTCCCACTGTTAGAATACAATAGCTCTGACTGTGCTGATGGGGGAATTTAGCAATTTTCTTTCCTTAAACCCATCTTTGAAGGAAAGAAAATGGTATATCACGTATAGCTTGCTTATGGTTGCTTGGGTGTTTCTGTGGCTGAGTGTGACAGCTGTGTGCAGCTATTCATGACAGTACAAGCCCGACACTAGGTATTTTTTTTTTTTACTCACAGC
This sequence comes from Lithobates pipiens, assembly GCF_037356315.1. Taxonomy (NCBI): domain Eukaryota; kingdom Metazoa; phylum Chordata; class Amphibia; order Anura; family Ranidae; genus Lithobates; species Lithobates pipiens. Next base: position 146,946,379 of record NW_027507789.1, read on the forward strand.
AGCTGAATGGAACAGTGGGGGAGTGAAAAAATAAAAATAAAAAAGAAGTAAGTACGGCTGGGAAAAGAGGCCTGTTGATCTGCCATGCAAGTTTGCTTTAAAGTGGAACTAATGGCAAGATTAAAAATGACATATGATGACATCTGTCACTAGCATTAACAATGTTCCCTAGAACTTTTTTTTTATTTTAATTTTTTTTACCTGTTGATCCTATTTTTGAACTACCTTTAACAGACCAAGCTGTGCAGCAAACATGGACATTAGATGGAGAGAAACAATGACAGGAGTGCTTACAATAGTCAGCTTTTATTCATTTATGAAACAGAAAAACAAAGAAAAGGCGCCTCTAAGTGTAGAATTAAAAGCTGTTTAATTTCCCCAAAAAGGGTTAAAAACACTTACAAGATATGTAGACTGGCAGAGCATATCATTAATATCCATGTAGGTGGTCCGGCATGAATGCAGTGGCTCCTTTATTGTTGAGGCTACCTCTTTCTGTCTCACTCACAATTATTTTAAATTCGATAATAATTTCTTTCTTCAAGTGAATGGGACTGCTATGGGGGCAAATTTTGCACCTTCATATGCCAATCTTACTATGGGGCATTGGGAATCCTTGCACATATGGCAAAACAATCCTTTTCTCTCCCACATTGTGTTCTATGGTCGTTACATAGATGATGTGATTATTATTTGGGATGGCAGTGCATCTTCAGTCTTAGATTTTGTTACACATTGTAACAATAATAATATGGGCTTACAGTTCACCTCTGTTCTGGATAAAGATAAGTTAGCTTTCCTTGATTTGGAATTATTTTCTGTTGGCAAAGATATTCATGCCAAGAATTTTACCAAACCTACTGCAGGGAACTCATTTCTCCACTATAAAAGTTGTCATCACCCCCAATGGCTCAACAATATACCCAAGAGCCAATTTTGCAGACTGAAAAAGAATTGTACTAGAATTGATGATTACGATAATCAGAGTAAGACTTTAAAAGCAAAATTCCTTGATAAAGGGTTCCCAGTACATCTTGTGGAAACAGCATGTTCTCAATACAAAAATACAACTCCCTCTTCATATACCTCTATCCGTGGTAGTAAAAATCTTAATGATTTACGCTTCATCACTCAATTTCATTCTCATCACAAACAGATGGAGAGTATTGTACGGAGACATTGGCCCTTGCTGCTTCAGGATGAGCATCTCCTTCCTGTTGTTCCCAATAGGCCAAAGTTTGCGTACAGAAAAGCACCTAATATTAAGAGAAAATTGGCACCAAGTAAACTTAAAGAGAAACCTCCTCCCCCTGGTAGCTCTATTCCCACTTTTCTAGCTATCTCGGGTATGTACCAATGCCGCAAACCATTATGCAAAACCTGCCAGTTTGTAAGACATGGCCAGAAGGACTTTGTTGTAAAAGGAAAAACATACCCTATCAAGGGTTTTCACACATGCTCCACTGACCATGTGGTATACTGTCTAACATGTCCTTGCGGCCTGTTTTATGTAGGGAGAACCATTAGGCCACTTCGCAAGCGTTTCGGCGAGCATCGCCGTTTCATCTCCGGTGGATTAGATAATCACAGTGTTCCTAGGCATTTCCTCAAGTATCATCAAAAATCTACAGATGGTTTAAGGGTCTGGGTCATTGAGACAATGCCAAAGAACCTCCCCTCAGCCGAACGTTTCAGAAAACTCTGTCATAGAGAAATGTTTTGGATTTTTACTTTAAATGTTCTTGCCCCTGGAGGGTTGAACGAGGACTTTGAAACTAGTGCCATTCTCTAGATTCCTCCTTTCCTAATATATTTGTGCAAGATCTTTTTAGTAGTATATAATTTTCTATTAGTATATTATTTTCAATATGGTAAATATTTTTAAATAATTTTAACCTTTTCGGTATATTTATATATTATATATATTTTTAAATATATTTAGCTAATATATTTATACATATTTTTTTGCCCTAGATATATTTTTCAAAATAGTTTCTCTTTGCCCCTTTATTCCCTTTCTTCTTTTGCCCCTCCCTTTTTTTTTTTTTTCCCCTACTCCCTCCCCTTCAGTCTTATATATTATGCCTAGACCTAAGCATTATTGAAGACTGTGTAAAAATACTGATTCTTATTTTCATTTTATGTTTATTTTTAAATGTCGCTTATTGGTTGTTGCTCTGTAAGAAATCATATTTTTTTGTTTGGATAGGGATTTTGTTTCTGTTTCTCCCCCTGTCCTATACCTTTATATTGTGATAACGCTCCATTTACATATCCCCGCCCCTAAGGTCCGTCCAGGTAGTATAAATTAGTCCCATACACACACAGTCATCAGGTTGATAAAGGAACCAATGAGATGTTCCGAAACGTGTCCCTCTTTGATGACTGCTTCCTGTTTTGCTTCCTGTTTGTGGTCCACGCTGGTTGCTGGTTATTGTCTCCTGCCACTGACGTCACTTCCAGGATCCTTGTGTTTTGAGACTGTGATTGCGGACTGGCCTGCCAGTTCTCTTGGAGCTCCCTGCTGTTTTTCCTGTTGGCATCCCCTGGACCTCCCTGCTACTGGACACACACAGCCTAAAGAACTGGTATATGCCAGTGACCACTGCATTCATGCCGGACCACCTACATGGATATTAATGATATGCTCTGCCAGTCTACATATCTTGTAAGTGTTTTTAACCCTTTTTGGGGAAATTAAACAGCTTTTAATTCTACACTTAGAGGCGCCTTTTCTTTGTTTTTCTGTTTCCTATTCAGAGATTGCTTCTCTCCATAAGTGCAGCCCTAAGTGTGGAAGATACCCTATTATAGACTTTCTGGTTCCTAAAGACATCTGTTTTTTTTTTTGCTTGGTCCTGAAGTTCAGAGCGCCCTTACAAACTGTATCTGGTTTATTCATTTATGTAAAAACTTTATCAAAACAAAAAAACAACATGTTTCCATAAGGCTTGTTTCACATGGGCCTCAGCTTGTATAAAGACCATTGTGAACAGCAAAGCTTTTACGAAGCTTTCGGGCAGTTTCCTGCAGCTTTCTCTAAGCCTTTAACTAGTTGCTGAACAGCTGCCGTCGTTATACGGCAACAGGTTGGCTCTCCTTCACGAATCGCCGCAGCTGTACGACGGCTCGTGGGCAGCGCCCGCTCTCGCCCGCTGCAGTGGCATGCCCGCGGGGCAGGTGGACTCAATGTCCACTGGCGACCCGCGATCTCCTAATACCAAGGCAGAATGGGGATCTACCTTTGTAAACAAGTCAGATCCTCATTCTGACAGAGGACATGTCAGAGAGCGACTGATCCCAGTGATCGGGAACAGTGATCTCTGTCATCCTGGCAGCCCATCCCCCCTACAGTTAGAACACTCTGAGGAAATACAGTTAACCCCTTGATCGTCCCCTGTTAACCCCTTCCATGCCAGTGTCATTTATACATTGACCACTGCATTTTTACAGCACTGATCAATGTATTAACGTCACTGGTCACCAAAAAGTCATTTGGGGGCAGATTTGTGCACCGCAATCACGCTTAAAAAAAAATTGCCGCCATTACCAGCAAAATAAATAATAAAAAAAATAATAAATAATAAAAGTCCCTAAATCTATCCCATAGTTAGACGCGATAACTTTTGTGCAAACCAATATATGCTTATTGAGATTTTTTTTAACCAAAAATATGTTGAAGAATATATATTGGCCTAAACTGATGAATAAAATTGTTTAATTTTTTTTTCTCGATATGTATTATAGCAAAAAGTAAAAAAAAAAAAAAAAAAAATTTTTTTTAGGTGCTCCAATACCACCAAAAGAAAGCTCTATATGTGGGGGAAAAAAAAGGACGTAAATTTTGTCTGGGTACAATGTCACATTACCGCGCAATTGTCAGTTAAAGTGATGGAGTGCCGTATCACAAAAAATGGTCATTAAGGGGGCATATTCTTCTGGTCCTTAAGTGGTTAAAGCACTCTTCAGCTCCTGTTTGTAAATGTCCCAATAGGAGAGCAGATTGCCACTTTAAACAAGCTGCTAGCAAGCTTTTAATGAGCTTCAAGTAGTGAATCAAAAGAAAACAAGTCTCTCTTTGCTCAATTGTTCATACATACATACATGAAATGTTAAAAGATAAAAAAAAAAAAAAAAAAGTACTTTGATCTGTAGGGAGATCTATCCACAGTGCTCTTTAAAGTGGTTGTATACTCAATTTTTTTACTTTTACCTACAGGAAAGCCTATAATAAGGCTTGCCTGTAGGTAAAAAAAATATCTCCTTAACCTGTACGGTTTAGGAGATATTCCCCTCGGTATGCGCCACTGACTGCAGCGGCGCATGCGCACAAGGGGATTCTCGGCCTGAAAATCCGGCAGTGGCCGACCGGCCGGAATGAAATCTCCCGCGCGCATGCACGGGAGTGACGATATCGCGGCTCCGGCCACTCACAGTGCCGGCGCCGCGATACCCGTAAGAAACGCCGAAGGAGCATGTCAGCTCCCTCGGCGTGGATCGGGCCAGATGTCGGGGCCTCGTTCTAAGGTAAGTATTTCATAATGAGCTAGTATGCGGTGCATACTAGCTCATTATGCCTTTTGCTTTGCAGGTGTTAAAAAAATAAAATAAAAAAAATTGCGGGTTTACTACCGCTTTAAGGTCTGAATTCATGTGAAGAAAAACAAAGGATGCAAAGGACAACAGCCTTGTAGTAAAACAATAGCAGGATGGCTCACTGGGATGTATGTGATCAGGGATGGATGGGTTCAGGCTCCATTCATGGTGCAGCAGGACTCGTCAGACCAGGGAAGACCATCAGGACGTAGAAAAGTAGAAGGGGACCACAGCGCCAACATCAATGAAAGCATAAGTCATTTGTTTAAAACAAACAAAAAAAAAACCTACATCTAGGTAAGCAGATGGTGTCAAGTGAGAAAGCTTCTGTGTCCAGTGTGGTCGTCTGGTTGGCAGAACCGGCTGTCCAGCACGGATTGCCGAAGCTGCTGAAGGAGTCCGAAACGATAGCAGTGTCTTCTTCAGGCAAAGTGACAAGTCACAGGGGTATAAGGGAGCATATACAATTTAAAGAAATAGTCTTCAAGTAGTGCTGAAGCCTGCTAGCAGCTTGTTTAAAGTGGCAATCAGCACTTCTATTAGGAACTGTGACCAACATTTACAAACTGGAGCTTCAACAAAGCTTGCTGAAATCTGTGCAAATGCTTTTTAAAGGCTCTCTGTTCACATTGCTTTTTTACAAGCTGAAACAGGCCTTACTGCTTAAAAAATGTTAGATGGAGTCTGGAAGAGTTCATGCCATACCTATAAAATCATCATTAAAGCGGGGTTCCACCCTAAAGTGGAACTTCCGCTGATCGGAACCCTCCCCCCTCCGGTGTCACAATTGGCACCTTTCAGGGGGGAGGGGGGTGCAGATACCTGTCGAAGACAGGTATTTACACCCACTTCCGGGCATAGACTCCCGTGGGAGTATATGCCATTTCCTGTCCTGCCGCGCTGTCTGCTGGGACACACACGGGTCTCAGAGACAGTGCGGACAATTCCTATTGCGCTGCGCGACTCGCGCATGCGCAGTAGGGAACCGGGAAGTGAAGCCGATTCGCTTCACTTCCTGATTCCCTCACCTAGAATGGTGGTGGCAGCAGCCGAGAGCCGAGCGATCGATCGGCCTCGGCATTGCTGGACCCCGGGACAGGTGAGTGTCCATTTATTAAAAGTCAGCAGCTGTAGTATTTGTAGCTGCTGGCTTTTAATATTTTTTTCCGCAGTACAGTCCCGCTTTAACAATAATATTAAAGTGTATCTTAAGGTAAACCATTTTCATTACCTTTGTACAAAGAATTAGAATGCCTGTCAGAATTTTATTAGTGTATGAAAATGAACTCACTATACTTGTTCTGATAACCAGTGCCACCAAAAATCCAATATTCTCACCTGGAACAGAGAGGAAGCCTGCTCCAACAATAACTGTTGAAGAATGGGTTTTCCTCACTTTGAAGAACTTGCTCTTACTTCCTGCCATGTCAACAGGACAGGAAGTGAAGTAAAATTTCCCCAACGGTACACAGATAGCAAAAAGAAAAAACCCTACTCTTCCTATTCAATTTAAAGAAAATAAATAAATAAAGGTTTGGTTTTAGGCGTACTTTAACTATACAGTGAAGGGGAAAAAGTATTGATCCCCTGCTGATTTTGGACATTTGACCATTGACAAAGAAATTATCAGTCTATAATTTTAATGGTAGATTTATTTTAACAAAAATTGATACATTGATTTGCATTTTAATGAATGACATAAGTATTTTAACCCTTATCAATCAGCCAGATTTCCTGGCTCCCAGGTGTCTTCTATACATTTAACAAGCTGAGATTAGGAGCACTCCCTTTAAGTGCTCTTAATCTCAGCTTGTTACCTGTATAAAAGACAATCATATTTCAATCTCTCCACCATGGCCAAGACCAAAGAGCTGTCCAAGGATGTCAGGGACAAGATTGTAGACCTACACAAGGCTGGAATGGGCTACAAGACAATCGCCCAAACATCTTGGTGAGAGAGTGACAACCCTTTGCAAATGGAAAGAAACACAAAACTGTCAATCTCCCTCGGTCTGGGGCTCCATGCATGATCTCACCTCGTGGACTTTCAATGATCATGAGAACGGCCAGGTATCAGCCCAGAACTACATGGGAGAATCTTGTCAATGATCTCAAGGCAGCTGGGACCATAGTCACCAATAAAACAATTGGTAACACTACACCATGAAGAACTGAAATCCTGCAGCGCCCCAAAGTCCCCCTGCTCAAGAAAACACATGAACAGGGCCATCTGAAGTTTGCTAATGAACATCTGAATGATTCAGAGGAGAACTGGGTGAAAGTGTTGTGGTCAGAGGAGACCAAAATCAAGCTCTTTGGCATCAACTCAACTCGCCGTGTTTGGAGGGAGAGGAGGAAGAGTGCTGCCCATGACCCCAAGAACACCATTCCCACCATCAAACATGGAGCCCAAAAATATACGCTTTGGGGGAGTTCTTCTGCTAAGTGGACAGGACTACTTCACTGCATAAAAAAGGGACGATGGACAGGGCCATGTACCGTCAAATCTTGGGTGAGAACTTCCTTCCCTCAACCAGGGCATTAAAAATGGGTCGTGGATGGGTATTCCAGCATGACATTGATCCAAAACACAAGGCCAAGGCAACAAAGGAGTGGCTCAAGAAGAAGCACATTAACCAATTGCCATGCAGACCAATGCTACATGTAAAATTCATAATTTCTTTGCTAGAAAACTACATAGAACCCCCAAACATTATATATGTATTTTTTTTTTAGCAAAGACCCTAGAGCAATGGTCATCAATCCTGTCCTCAGGGCCCACTAACAGGCCAGGTTTGCAAGATAACTGAAATACATGACAGGTGATATCATTTGCTGCTCAGTGATTGCAGTATTCTAGTCTGCATCTCCCCAAGGTAATACATAAAACCTGGCCTGTTAGTGGGCCCTGAGGACAGGATTGATGACCCCTGCCCAAGAGAATACAATGGGGGTCGTTGTAACTTTATCATGCACAGTATTTGCGCAGCAATTTTTCAAACATTAAAAAGTTAGCCCAGTTTTTTTGCACAATGTGAAAGATGATGTTACGCCGAGTAAATAGATACCCAACATGTCATGCTTCAAAATTGCACACGCTCATGGAATGAATGGTGCCAAACTTCAGCACTTAAAAATCTCCATAGGCAACGCTTTAAAATTTTTAACTGGTTACATGTTTTGAGTTAGAGGAGGTCTAGGGCTAGAATTATTGCTCGCTCCAACGTTCGCGGCGATACCTCAATGCGTGGTTTGAACACCATTTTTATATGTGGGCGGGACTTACGTATGCGTTCAATTCTGCCTGCCAGCACACGGGGACAGGGGCGCTTTACATTTTATTTTATTTTTATTGTTAATTTTGCTTTTCTTTTTCTTTTTTTTTTTTTTAGTTAATAAGACCCCACATCTCACCTCTAGGCTGGGAAGCCTGAAATCAAAAAAATAAACGATCTCAGCTTCCCAGCCGAGGAGGCGCCATTTGTTTGAATGCAGAGGCCGGGCATGACGTCATAACATCGCGCCCGGCCTTCGAACGATCATAGAAACTCCCGCAACCATCTGGTCCGCTGGAAATCTCTATGATAAACATCCGAGGCTGGCAGATCCATTCTCTGACTCACCGATGGAAGTGGTGAATTGGTAGAAGCACCAGAGGGAGGTGGACATCCCCTCTCGCCACCTGTAAGAATGATAAAGCGGTGGAACAGAGGAGTGTGATAAAATCCCCTTCGAGATGTGTGCAAACCTGGTGCCCAACTACAAGAAACGTCTGACCTCTGCGATTGCCAACAAGGGTTTTGCCACCAAGTACTAAGTCATGTTTTGCAAAGGGGTCAAATACTTATTTCACTCATTAAAATGCAAATCAATTTAGAACTTTTCTGAAATGCGTTTTTCTGGATATTTTTGTTATTCTGTCTCTCGTCGTTAAAATAAACCTACCAAAATGGTAGACTGATCATTACTTTGTCAGTGGGCAAACGTACAAAATCAACAGGGGATCCTATACTTTTTCCCCTCACTGTAGAACCACATACTACAAAGGCACTGGAGGAGACCAAGCAAAGCTTCATTTAATATTGTGGGAGATGCCCAGCGTGTTCCTGGGAAGTAGCTGCCATCTATGAGGCCACAAAGATTTCTTTCACAGCTTGACCTCAAAGAAATGGAACTCTGGGTGTCGGCTTGCAGACTGAAGAAAAGCGTCTTTCAGAGGCAATGTGTCCTACGCTACACAAGAAGCTTCTGTATACCAGCAATAGGCACAGGAACAGATGTGCCATTAACCTGATGCTTTTCCATTTCCATTTGTGTGCATCTATTCTGTTAATTACACAGAACCTGCTCATGGGTAGAAGTCTCTGGTCTCTCCGGTTACATTAAACCTTGGGAACAGAAAGCAAAAACAGACAAAAGGAGGGGGCAAGAGCAGAACTGCTGTTTTTATAAACTACAGCAAACGTTTGATGAGTTTCTGTGGGCGACACCTTTGTCTCCAGTTTTTATACAAAATGCCTCCGACTTTGGTTATGCCAAGCACAAAGCATGCAAAATGGGCACTTTTGCTGAATTGCGAGAGCCAGCCTCACAGGATGAATGACAAATACAATGTGCACAATGACAGTTGCCAAGAAAAAAAAAAGAAACGTGACGATCACAACAGGCAAACTATCAGTCAGTCCCAGCTGTTTTCCTCTACCAGCCTCTCTTGTCAAAGCACACCCTCGGACAAGCCTCCTTTCCTCCCCTTTCTGGAGAAGAGTAATTTAAAACCTCCCATCTCTTAGGCAACGGAATTAGGCAGGCACTAAGAGTAGAGCAAGCTGTCAGGGAGCACCAAGCAACTACTGGCTGTATGGGGTGACAGGGGACAGAGCAGTTCTGGAGTGCAGGGTAAGCCTCTCCGCTGTGTGCAGCTTTTACATCTTATAGGCACTTTTATTTGCTATGACAAACTGTCACTTCACTGACTTGCAGGATTCACTAGTTTGCTGTTTATAATACATCATGCATGGACCAGGGTTAAACATAGCAAAGTTAATGACCTGCAACCTCCTTGGGAAGCAACCTGCATACTTGGAAGGCACAATACTATAAAATCAACACAAAGTAGATTTTATCTCATTGTCTGCAGGTCATCTTGATGGGTTTTTTTTATTTATTTTTATTTGATTTTATTTGGGGTCCGACAGAGCACAACAAAAAAAAGGAAGGATGAAACCCAAATGAAATAGTAGTATGTTTACAGATCTCTTGGCTGTGTGTAGTCCCAGCATTCATTCCTGCTATGGTCAATGTAAGTCATGTACATGCAAACAGATCCTGACAAATACTAGTGTTCTTATTTTATTACTATGTGCTGGAGGAGCTCAGAGCTCGGAATATTTTGCCCTTGTGTTGTAAAGCTCTGCACAAATTGTTGGCGCTATATAATGGTACTACTATATTCATAATTGCAAATACGGATTTGGATTTCTCTAACATCTGCATCATTTGCTCCTTTGATAAAAAGTTTTAAGTCAATGCAATCAAAAACCTTCCCAGGGCTTTATGGCAGTGATTGTTTAATGAGTGCAATAAAGATCTGGGCATACAAAAGCATGTACACGACTTAGTGCAGTCCGCGATCGTCCCGTGCAACCTATGATAGAGAACAGTTGTATATGAACAATGCCATGCACTGAATCTGTTCAGTGAGCTATAAACTGGCAACAGGTGTAGACAGGAGAGTGCTGCTATTCATCACTAGCCAATAAAAGTAAAACAGAAGGCAGTTTACACCAATAGGGAACAAGGAACATTGATAACAAAATCCCAAATCTAATTAAAAGGGAATATTAGTATACAAAATTGTATTGTTGTTTATAAAAGTCCGCCTGCAAGAGATATTTTATTTTTATGTGGAGCCCAATGGTCACCAGGGCTGCCTATATTTTGGTTGCTCGCGGATATAATTCCTTGCTCTGTTCTTATACACCTCCAAGTTGCCTTGCCCACTGGTGCAAGTTTCTAGTCATACAATAAATGAAATAAAAAAAAATGTTAAATAAAAAAAAAAATTATATTGTAATTATATATATATATATATATATATATATATATATATATATAATTGAATAGCATAATGCTCGTATCACCCTAGTGGATTCTGGGAAGAAATGTTAAAGTGCAACTTCATTTTAAAGTGATTCTAAAATGTTTGTGTTTAAAAAAAACAATAAAAAAAAAATAAAAAATCTTACTTCCCCGCTCTATGTAATGGTTTTGCACAGAGCAGCCCCAATACTCTTCTTCTCAAGTCCCCTGCCGGCACTCCTGGCTCCTCCCCCTTAACCAGTTCATCCAATAGCAAGCCTTGCTATGGGGGTGCTGGTGCGTGCTCGCGCCTGAGCCCAGCTCTATGCATCCATAAGACACAGAGCCGCGGTTTAGCCGCCGCCCCCCCCCCCCCCCAAAGAAGAGAGAGACCCGAGACAGCCAAGGCTCCTGTGCACATCGCTGGATCAAGAGAGGCTCAGGTGAGTATATGTGAGGGGCTGTGGAGGGGGAGGGGGGGTCAGAACATACAAGGTCTTTACTACGTTAAGATAATAAATAAATAAAAAAAACCTTCAGCCTTTACAACCACTTTAAGTAAAGTTGTCCTTAAAATGTTTTGCCAGATCCCTCTGAGTGGCAGCCACCTACAAAGTACTTATCCTCAGTCTTTCTTCCTGGGATTTTTAGTGAGTGTCCCTGCCTGACACGCAGTCTTTGCAGAAGCCCAATATCTGTCAAAGACATCATGTGAATTAGGTAAATTAACATTTTACTAGAAACTTGTACTAAGAGACTTTAAATGCTACCACTGATGACTCCTGAAAATGCTAGCTGCCTGGCTCTCCGGATGTATTATTTCTGTGGCACTAACCTAAAACAATTCTCAAGATCAGTTCTGAATTTGTGATCTGCATGACTCAGAGAATCCGAGTCGATTGAAGACAGAGACAGCCAGGAAACCAGCATTCTAAGCACCTGTTGATTTTTCCTTTAAGAGTGCAGTCAGTGAGAGCCATCTCCAGCAAATCCAAGGAGCTTCATTAATTGTAGTCGTGCAAGTTTTTATTTTGGTTAGTGCCACCCATTATTGTCCTTAGCTGGATGCTGCAATCCTATTCATTATATTGGAGGAAAGCTTGGGAGTAGCAAGTTCCCTGCCCTGCCTTTGGGGCATCATAGCATCAAACAAATGCAATGCGACAAAGGCAACGCACAAAGGCAAACAGGAAACCACAAGTCCAAGGAAAGTAGAAAATAACATCACTGAATGTGACATAATGTGATAGATGATGTTCAGGAAACAAAAATACCAAATGATCATAATTTTCTAATTGGAATTGTTACAGTAAGCCAGTCTAGAAGAAAGCAGAGCACAGGGCCTAACTGAAGAAAAACATGGTAAACATGAAGCTTACCTATAAAATGTGTGGAGGGGAGAAAGGTCTGAATAATACATAGGCAAAGCATAATGTGTACAGTATATGGACAGTGAGTAATCGGGAGTGCGGGCCAACATTTCCTCCATTTTTTTAATATCATTTTAAAGTACTGCGCACAATAAATGCCAATTTCATTTTAAAAACCATTAAAGCAAAAATGAATGTATGTTGGTAAATGTATACATGTAATGATAATATTCAGTAAATGGCTTCCATTTATTTCACTCTATTTATATTTTTCTCCACATTTACATGCAGACTAAGCAAAAGTGATAGTTACAGGGGTTTGGACAAACTATTAACTTGGCAAACAAACATTTATAATAAAAAAATAAAATAAAAAAACGTAACAGGCAAGCTCTTTAATTCAGAAGTGATATTGCAAAATAAATAAATAAAAAAAGGTACCGCCCCCACGTACATATACTGTGGCAGGGCGACTCTTAAGCACAAAATCACATAGTTGTACGCGATTTCACGTACTTGTACCAATTTCTTTCTTGATGTCTGGGACACGCATGCACGCCACCAGCGTCCCGCTCTCACTGTGACTGGACACAGCAGGAGCCAATCAGCAGGTCTGGTGGACTTGGGACCCACCGATCGTTCCCGAGGCAGACTATGTAAACAAGGCAGATCACCATTCTGTGAGAGTGGAAGATGTAGATTATGTTTTTCTGCTGAGCAGGAACACAGATCTCCGTCTTCCCCGAATCAAAGCATCCCCCACACAGTTAGTAATCACTCCCAGGAACACACTTACCCCTTTGATTGCCTCTGATGTTAACCCCTTCCCTGCCAGTGCCATTTATACAGTGATCATTGCATTTTTTTTTTAAGCACTGATCACTGTACTGGTGTCACTGGTCTCCAAAAAGTGTCACTTAGAGTCAGATCTACCTGCTGCTACTTATTTATTTATATATTACTAGTAAAAAAATAAAAAGCCCATAAATCTATCCCATTGATTGTACAAGCTATAACTTTTGCTCAAACCAATCAATAAACGCTTACTGGGATTTTGTTTTAACAAAAACAACTAACAGAACGCATATTGGCGTAAATTGATGAAGAAATTGGATTTTTTTTTACTGGATGGGTTTTAGAGCAGAAAGTAAAAAATACAGTTTTTTTTTTCAAAATTGTCGGTTTTTTGTTTAAAGTGTAAAAAATAAAAAACCACAGAGGTGATCAAATACATATAATTTGTATGTGTGTGTGTGTGTGTGTGTGTGTGTGTGTGTGTGTGTGTGTGTGTGTGTGTGTGTGTGTGTGTGTGTATGCATAGTATGTATAGTATGCATAGCATACTAGCTCATTGTGAATTACTTACTCCAGATTGAAGCCCCCGCAGCGATCTTCGTTCACCTCCTCTGTCGCCGCCGGAGTGACTTCCGGTATGGCTGCTCCGGCACTGTGACTGGCCGGAGCAGCAATGACATCACTCCGGCGCATGAGCATGGGAGCCGTCAGTGACGACATGATCGCCTTCACCAACGGCACGCTCAGTGCGCCTGCGCCAACATCGGTCCCAGTTTTTTGGAAAATATCTCCTTAACCATGTAGGATAAGGAGATATTTCTTGCACATAATCTAGGCTTACCTGTAGGTTAAAGTGGTCTGTAAGGGTTTAGAACCACTTCAAGCTCTCAGCTCGCCTCACTGAAATGCTGTGCCTGATGCCGGTCCACACTTGTGCGTGTATCGTGATCTTCCCTCAGCCTGGACCAGCTCTGTGGCTTCAGCCCGCTGTCTGCCGAAAACTATTTACAGGAGAGCATAACAAATGCTCAGAATACACGGATCAGGAGTGCGTTGCACTCAGAATGCAGAGTTGGGGGAGGCGATGTGAAGGGTGGTAGAGGACACTGCTTTGGGGGTGGCCCTGCCCATAACAGTGTCCACTGCCCCCATCACTCCCCCCCCCCACCCTACATAGTAATGTCCTCTTCTCCCCCCTTTAGCAGTGACCTCTGGACCCCTTTCCTCCCAAAGCAGTATTCCATAGCATAGTTCCGTTGTATCCAACCTCTGCACACATTGGAGATCGAGAGAAAGCAAAGTTCTGGACAAAGGGTGGCAGCTGACAGAGTGACTTTTCATATTAACAAGCTGGTGATTGGTTGCTTAGGACCTAGCAACCAATCACATGCAGGTTAAATTAAAAAGTTAACTTGGCTGCCGGAGTGACATCATTTGTCCTGGGCTGTGCTGGCTTTTGCTCCCCACTCCTCACTGATGACAGCGGCATAGGTGGGGTGGAGGTGGAGCGGGGGCAGAGGTGGGTCGTGGAGAGAGAGAAGAACCGAAGGCATGGCTGGTGGCGGAGAGAGAACCAGTTCAGTACCTAAATAAGAAGGCGGGGTCGGCGGCGCAGACCTGTTCACGGTCTACGGTCAACAGGTAGCCCGCAAACGATGGGTTGCCGACCCCGTATTAAAGTCTATGGGCACAAGTCAGACAGAAGTCATCTTGAAGTAGTACAGGAACCTTTTCTAAAGTTGGAGCGACTTGCTAATTAAGTCAGTTCTTACTGACTAACATGGGATTTTACATGTCATGTGACTTGGGGTCTCTCACAAGTGTGAACCAAGCCAAAAGGTGAGTTTACCCTAGAGTTAGGCTTCAACCAAATATTACATTTCAGCCATATAAACAGTGCATTGTTCTCAATCAGTCAAACCAGACTGGTAGTCCTGGAATGAGCAAAGCACAATCACTATGCAGATATACCAAGTAGGAAATGGAGCCTGTATAAGTAATGGGTAAATGCTACTACTGCAGCATACATGCATCATGAACTAAAATTTAAAAAAAAGCTCTTTTGAAAAGGAAAAACACACATTAATAAGAATATAAATATAAAGCAAATTACTTTCATATCTTAAGAAAATAAAGAAAAAAATTTTGTTTTTGTTTGAAACATAAAATGTGTAAAAATCCTAAATGAGGCTAATAAACACAAGTATGATTGCACATAGAAAATAACAGTAAACACTCCAGAGACCCCTGACCCTTTTAGTAGGCTATTACTTCTGGCCAAAGTTCAAGAATGGGCAACTCTTTGTTCAAATCCTGAAAAAGGAACTTAGCTAAAGTGGACACAAGCTTACCCCAAGGACTATATGATAAATAAGCCAAAGCTTTCTGCTACCTCTTTTACAGAATAGATCCTTCTATTTGTGTTGGTCATACAATGTGCAATTTGACACAGATGCCCTTAAAGCAAATCCTATACCCTAGTCACCCGACTCCCCCCTAGTGTTGAATACAATGCACAATACCCTGCTGGCTTGCACATCTTAATTTGTTGGATATTAACTCCACTTTTGAAGAGAGAAAAAAAAAAAAAAAAAAAAAAAAACATACTCCTCTGAGTAATCTAAATCATTGCAAGGATTTTAACAAAGTTTGTTGCAGATACCTACCTTTTATTATTCTGAAGAAATAGCTGTGAATCTGTATGGGGTTGGTTTTATAATTATCAGTCAGCTACTGCACCTGCAGGGTTCTAATAAAGAAATTGGCAGGGTCTGTATCTTTGTAGCCGTGGTTTCCCTTTGGGAGTATCTGACCAAAAATTTGATTTGTATCTCAGTGCAGACTTATGGGAAAACCAGTCAGCCAATCACGCAAGCAGGAAATTACATATTTGGGGGGCGTTCTGTACATCATCTATGTACAAAACACTTCCAGGTAGCCATATTGTATTGCATTTTACAGAAAATTACAGCACTGCAGAAGGAAAATGTCAGGCCGTTTTTAATTCAATTACAATATGACTCACTTGTATACATTATATATTATTTTTTATTTGCCAATTTTTTTTCTCACAAAAGTGGAGTTACCCTTTAAGTACTGTGTTTCCAGTACGGACATAGAACTTGCATAGTACTTTGTCCTTCACATATGTAGATCGCTAAACGTCAGTAGTAAAAGAACAGAGGCAAGGACATAAAGCCATCTTCTGTCATTCCGAACTGTTCCAAGCAGTGATTCGAAGTCATCTTCTCATACCTAGAAAGTATTAAAACAGAACTATAGGGAAAACTTTTTTGGGGGGATTGAACAAGAGAGGGTTATAACCCTTCAGATTTTTTTTTTTTCTCGCCATCCCATGTCCCATTGCGGAGTTTTTCCTTTAATTCTATCTCATACCCAAACAGGAAGTAGGAGGAAATCTCTGCAAATTAAAGTGGTATCAAAGCCTCGTTTTGGGCTTGTTTTTTGCAAATAACAAACACGTTATACTTACCTGCTCTGTGCTGTAGGTCCTTCACATTGCAGTGCCAAACCTTTTTTCTTCTTGTGCAGAAGAGTCCTGTGCATCTTCTGCTCCGTTACAAGTCCGAATCCAGCCAAAAATTCAGACCTGAAATGGTGAACAGGGACACACCAGATCCCCTGCTGCGAGCCGTTCCACACACAGTGTGAACCCAGCCTAAAGCTTTGGACTTATTCTGGAGAACGGGCAATGATAGGGATGGAATGACATGGCTTTACCAGTCCCCAAAACCCTCCCTTAAGCTTATTCTGGAGAACCTTGGTGTCCTAGTGACATTCTTTTGCTCTATATGAAAATCAGGGACCCTTGGGTGTGCTGACACAAGTCCATAAAGTGTTTTCCCAATCCCAGGTTACCCAAACCCTGTGAACAATGGCCTGGATAAAGGATTCTTCCATGCTTTGGGACTCTCCGAGTACTCAGGGAAGTGTATCGGCCAGTATTACTCCCCGCTGATAAGCCAGTACTGGCCTGCTCCATTGCTATGATCTTGATAGCAGAACATTTTTGCATGGCTTTGCAGGTCATTTGTCCCAAGAAGGTCAAATCCTGTCTATATGAATCATGAACATTTTGTAAAAAAAATGAACACTCTTTCAGGTACCCCTTTTTCCTTAAAGTGTATTTCTGGGCAAAGCATTTTTTTCCAGTTTTGGGTGGAGTTGTAAAGTGTTAGAAGCTCTTTCAAACTTATTCTCCCATGGACTGAATGAAAGAGATCAATCAATTCCTCCATTCAAGGTGAACAGAGTGGATACTGGCATCTACACTGGAGGCTTCTGCATTCAGGCAGCTGCCATCACCCTCCTCAGTAGAATGTAGTCACTTTTGGCTGGAAATTTTTAACCTGGCTCCTTTCTTCGGTTTCAAAATCAACAGGGCAACCTAAAGTTAGAGTTTTGAGTATGGCCAACATTAGAAATATCTTTCCAATAAAATTTACTGCTGTAGACGAAGGCCCAGGTTGCTTCTATAGTAAATGTATATTTGACTGGTGGCAGATGTTGAGTTTTGACTTCATTATTTACCAAGCCCAGTCCACTGTATCACAATGCAATGGTATATGGGTTTACTCCATCAAGGCTTAGGTTTACATTATACCTGTCCCTCTCGGGAACTAATGGGAGTGAGTGGAAATATTTCTCTTTCATCACATACCACATCATTACGGAACTGGTTATTAATCCTTGGGATAAAAGGCGTTTTGTTTTTTTATTTTCAAAACAGACCAGGAAAAAGGTATTGCAGTAGTGTGCGTGTATGCACATATGTATTTTTCTTTATTATAAAGGCTATGCAATAACAGAACCTCGTTAGACTAGAACTCAATATTAGTAATAAATACTAGATTTGTCTAGAAGCTGCAGTTAGGCAACCAATGCATTGTTGGGTTTCTACATCTTGCTTTTTAACAACTAATGACCAAAAAAAAAAAAAAAGGAAAAAAATCACATCACATGAAACGTGCCGAAGGTAAATGGAACTAAAAGCGCAGGTGCCTGAAGTAATGAATGCTGGATTTGTAGAGAGGCTGCAATTTGGGAAACCAAGCCATTGTTGGATTTCCATGAATAGTCTTTTGGCAACCCAATACCAGGTTAAATCGAATCGTGGAAGGAAATCAATCTCTTCCTCTGAGCCCAGACATAAAAAGTTCCCAAGGTAAAAGTACCAAGAACAGGTGAAGTTTTCTGTTGAAAAGAAATGCGTGGTAAAACAATATATGTGCATGCAGCATTAAATTGGGTTGTGATGCTTTTAGGAGGGAGGCAAGTGTAAAAGCTAGTGACAAAGTTTTCAGAACAGCTTTTTGTGGGAGGAAATACTTACAGGATCTTTAATCCCTTCACGCAACCGCCAAATAGCCCATTAAGTGGGCTTTAATGAGGTAGCATGGCTTCTCGATTTTGTGACCACTGTGACTGGTTCTCACAGCAGTCACATGATTGGGAGTCCACCCCGCTGGCTCCCTATCAGAAGCGGTGACCAACAGCTGTCAGTGACAGCTTGGTCAGCATACAGTGAGCGTGCTCTTAGTACATGACCTTATACCTCTGTGGACGCAATAACTGGGCGTTAAAGCGCACCCTCTTTCCTGACGTATATATGCGTTGTTGCGGTTGGAAAGAGGTTAAATGGATAATACACTCAGTCTAAGATTATAAACTTCTGAACAAGGAAATAATAGATACAATAGAAATCTAGTACGCTGTACTTCCTCATAACTTGGCAATAAACATACATGCTTTAGCTTTACTGGCATTAGAGTACCTAGCAACTAAAGTCTGTTTGACCCCACATGGCTTTCTGTAACAATATAAATGAACAATTTGAAAAGAATAGTAATAACATAGAGCTTTGGCTCATTATGTATAGGTATTGCAACAATCTGGATCAACTCTTGGCGATAACAACTGTGCCAACAATTAGGAAACCTGCATTAAAAGAAATATGCAACGTGCCGCTGATGACCTCTACTGAAAATGCTAGCTGCTTTGCTGTCACATTGATCTTCAATAACTTGAGTCACTGACCAGAAATGAGGTGATGAAGGACTTAACTTCACTGGCTGCCTTCATGTTCAGGGATTAGACATTACCATTCGAAACTCAGAGAAAGGCTGATAATTGATAGGTCCTAAAGTGCATTGCCTTAAAAGAGAAGTATGGCTTTTTTTTTTTTTTTTTTAAGAATCATATTTACCTAGGTGGATGCTGAATGTGTCTCCTGTGCGGCTCTAATACTGAGAGCTGAGCGATCAAACACTGCCAACCGCTAGGTTCTCAAGGCTCCCTGAGCAGTGAGCTGGAGACTGCCAGTCATCTCACTCTGCTCTGGCAGAGAGCGAAGACTGACAGCTTTGGCTGTACTTCTCCTTTAAATGTGTTCTAAAAAGGTAAAAGTTTTTTTTTTAACCACTTCAGCCCCAGAAGGATTTGCCCCCTTAAAGCGGGAGTCCGCCGGGAGTTCCGCCGTTTTTTTTTTTTTTTAAAGCCAGCAGCTACAAATACTGCAGCTGCTGACTTTTAAAATAAGGACACTTACCCGCCCCAGCGCGCCCGCGATGTCGGCACCCGAAGCTGATCTCTCGATCGTCTCTCGGGTGCTGCCGCCGCCATCTTGGGTATGGGAATCAGAAAGTGGAGCCTTTCGGCTTCATTTCCCGGTTCCCTACT